>NC_090922.1:456310523-456611148 GCF_040938575.1 Ambystoma mexicanum
CGACTTGCACAACCAGCAAGGTGAGACACCACCATAATCCTGCCGATGTACGCCCGTCTTTGACCCTCTCAGCCCGTCCTTAACTATGTTGAACTACCTCCTTACCATCGCCATATTTGCTATTTTAAATCGTTCTCCCCCACCCACCACCTATAGTAGTGTCCGATCGCAGATACGTACATAACGGCTCGCGTAACTCTCACATATCTGCCTTACAAGCGGCACCTAGTCCTCCATCGTACCTTTGCCTTTTGTTTCCTTGTCTACGACGCAGCTACTGCACTGTGGTCAAAGCTACCCGATTACACTGTTACAAAGCCACTGTGCCACAGCTGCTTGCTGACACGTTCCACTGCCGTCTCTTGGCTAATCACCTCTCTGCACCGTTACTATCTTTACAATTGCCCTACAAGTCGGAAGCACCCTCTGTGCCATTGCCGTCTGCACTCTTTTTTTTTTTTCTCAACTACAGAAGCCTCCTATTGTATCATTACTGCTTTTACATTTGCCTCACTGCGTTGCCTTTGGCCACCATGTCCTCAGTGTCCAAGTGCCATTGTGTTGAACATTAGCTCGTGTTGAACTAAGATTGTACCTTTTAATAATGGTGTGATCCGTGCATCTATGCATGTCAAACACCATTGTTTATGATTCTCGTGTTATATGTGACATTCGAGGGGATTGGGTCCTCCGACGTATTCCATATCTATGACAGTAATCGCCACAGCTGTGCTGCTTCGGAAACTTTTGTCTGCGTCCTGCGTCGATGCGCCGTCGTCGAGGACCTCCCCCGATGTCATCCGATGTGATAAGTAGGGCGCACGACGCCCGTAGCCTCAGTTCCGTTTTTTCCGCGAACGTGTTGCTTCGTGAATCTCGGTTACGCCTCGACTCTTTGGAGTTCTGTTCTTCGAACCTGTTCGTTTTTGTGAGAAAATCCTTCGTGTAAAGATGTCTTCTACTTCGTCTTCGACCCCGCGTCCGGGCTTCAAGAAATGCGCGGAGTGTGGGTCCAAGATGTCGGTGACGGACTCGGATGACGCCTGCCTCTGGTGCCTCAGGGAGGCCCATGACACGGATGACTGTATCGACTGCCAGTCGCTCACGTCCAAGGCCTTACGGGAACGTAAGAAGAAGTTGTCGGTAGGTCGGGTGTCCAAGCCCCGAAGTGGAAGTCTGCGGGGCTTTCGACGGATGATTCGAGAGGTGACTCTCCGCGTCATCGTCAGAAGTCTCGTGGGTCTCCTTCTAGGAGTCGGTCTCGCCACTCCTCGGCCTCTTCGAGGCATTCTCGGAAGCGCCGACATCGGTCGTCTTCCAGATCCTCTTCTGAGGACTCTGCCCGGCACGTCGCTTACCCCACCAGCTGTGCGACGCCAGAAGAATGGGCTTCCTTCGGGAAGAAAATGCTGGCGATTCTTGAGTCGTAGGGTACTAAACCGTCCGCGCCCCCGAGTGGGGTCGGCCGTGAGAGGTCGAGAGACACCACTCGCAAGAGTGGTCGGCACGAGTCACGGGAGAGGTCCCGTTCGGACAAGGGGACTCGTTCTCGACGTACCCGTTCCAGGTCCTGGTCCTCGACGCGTTCGAGACCGTGTGCACCTGTGATGTCTTCGAGGAAGACATCGACGCCTGGGGCGTCTAGGGCGTCGACAGCCTTTCTCGAGGCACCGGCTCCGAGGAAGTCATCGAAGCCGTCGACGCTCAGGTCTTCAAAGGTCACACTCGGAGCTCCGGCTTCGAGGACTGTGTCGACGCCGTCGATGCTGGCGGCGCTGCATCTGACGTCGACGCCGATTTACTCGACGCCGATTCTCTCAGCGCCAATGCCTGTTCTCTCGACGCCGGCGCCGATTCACTTGACGCCCTCGACGCCTTTCGAGGCCGGGGTGTCGGAGGTACCCCGTGGCACAGAGGAACCCCCTAGGAAGGCTCTGGTTAAGAGCAAGCGCTCTCGGGGGGCCTTCTTTTCGCCACCTGGAATATATTTCGGAGGTGGATGAGGATTCTGATGGCCTGGTTCCTAGTCAGGTTCCAGATGAAATGGTCTCGGGCCATAGTCAGTTTGACGATTTGAGGCAGTCACTGCATGATGCCAGTGGACTGGACACCTCTCCGGGGGTAGAGTTTCGTAGGCCTGAGCCTGGCTCTCATGCCGATTCCTCGTACCGGCGCCTTATGGCTAGGGTTTCCGAGTACTTGGGATGGTCTGCTCCCCCAGGGGAGTTTGTGCAGGATGATCTCACGGACATCCTTGATGTTGGTCCCCCAACTGACCCGGTACTGCCGTTTCATATGGCTCTACAGAGAAGAGTGGCGGCGGCTTGGACTGCTCTGGAGAGTCTCCCGGCGGTGAGCAGGTCCTTGTCGCGAAAATACCGTCCAGCCAGTAGCGACCCCTGCTACTTGACCAGGCACCCCACTCCGGAGAGTTTGGTGGTGCAGGCGGCCCCGGCAAAGCAGGCGTCGTACCCTACCATCCCTGCTGATGGGGACGACAAACGTTTTGATGGCTGGGCGAAGAAAGTGTTTTCTTCTGGTGGTATGGCGCTTCAGGCGGCCAACTCCATTTGTGCCTTGTCTCGTTTCACACACACTCTGTGGAACTGTGTTGCGTTAGCGGCTGAACATATTCCCGAAGGGGACGAACGGGATGGTTTCCTTGCTATGGTCCAGGATGGTAAGGATGCCATGTGTGAGTCCGTTCAGTCGGGTTTGGACATGGCTGAATGCGTCAGCAGGTCCATGGCGGCGAGCACCGTGATACGCAGGTTTGCGTGGTTGCGGAAGTCGGGGTTTGCTCCTGATGTGCAGTCCCGGCTCCTCAACATGCCCTTTGACGGTGAACACCTTTTTGGCAGCAAGGCTGACGAGAGCCTTGAGAGGTTGCAGACCTCCAAAGCTGCAGCAAAGTCGTTGGGCGCTGCAGTTCGCCAACCTCTGCCTTTTCGTCCTAGGGGACAGCATTGGAGGGGTGGTTCCTTTCGCTATTACTCGTCCTTCAGTAAAGCGAGAGGAGCTGGCAGTCAAAGAGGCCAGCGCAGGGGTACCAGAGGTGGACGACAGGGTACGCGTGGTGCCAAGGCCGCTCGGGCAGTTGCCTCTTTGCCCTCAGGTAACGCCGCAGCCGCTACCACTCAGTCATGAGGCCGTGTCCCATGGTTCGCCGGTTGGGGGGGAAGGCTGGCGCAGCATCTTGTAGAGTGGCGTGCCATTACTTCAGATGTGTGGGTTCTGGAGATCATAACCCACGGCTACTGTCTTCCCTTTCGGCGGAGGCCTCACGACAATCCACCGGGGAACCTCTTTGCAGAGTCCGGATCCGCTCCTTGCGCAGGAAATTCAAGCCCTGCTGGAGAAAGGCGCCATAGAACTGGTGCCTGTAGCGGAGAGGAACAAGGAATGGTATTCCACTTATTTTTTGATTTCGAAGAAAGACGGGGGATTGAGACCCATCATGGACTTGCGCGGTTTGAACAAACTCCTCAGGAAGGACAAGTTCAAGATGGTTACTCTCTCTCAAGTCCTCCAGGCCCTTCAGCTTCAGGACTGGTTGGTGTCTCTCGACCTCAAGGATGCTTACTTCCATGTGCCGATCCATCCCAAGCACAAGAAGTACCTGAGGTTCGCGGTTGGCGACTCGCACTTTCAGTTTCGGGTCCTGCCGTTCGGATTGACCTCCGCCCCGAGGGTTTTCACCAAGCTCATGGTGGTGGTGTCAGCGCATCTCAGGCAAGGGGGATTCACGTCTACCCCTACCTGGACGATTGGTTGATCAGGGGTAGCTCTCCCGAGCAAGTTCTGGATCATCTGTCCATCACCTGCCACTCCCTTCACAGGCTGGGCTTCTCCCTCAATTTAAAGAAGTCCCATTTGACGCCAACACAGCGGCTCCAGTACATCGGAGCAGTGCTCGAAACTTCCCTGGGGCAGTGTTTTCCTCCCCAGGTGAGGGCTCTTCACATTCAGCAGATGGTGCACAAGTTTCAGCATGCCCAGGCGCTCCCAGCGTTCGAGTTCTTGAGGTTGCTCGGCCTCAGGGCATCCTGCATTCTTCTGGTGCCAGAGGCTCGCCTGCGGATGAGATCTTTGCAGTGGGCACTCAAGATGCAATGGTCGCAGGCCTCCGGCTGGATGTCGGACCCGGTTCAGGTGCCGCCCTCGGTCGCCCAGGACCTTCTGTGGTGAGCCGTCAAAGGCAACTTGATGAAGAGGGCTCCATTTTGGCTTCCCTGGCCGGAGGTGACGATCGTGACGGATGCATCCCTCACGGGATGGGGAGCTCATGCCAACGAGCTGACAGTCAGCGGTCGTTGGTCTCCGTCGGAGTCCAGACTCATTATCAATCTGTTGGAGCTGAGGGCCGTCAGGCTAGCCCTGAAGGCTTTTCTGCCGACTGTGCGAGGAAAGAATGTCCTGATCCTGACGGACAACACAGTGGCCATGCACTACCTCAACAAAAAGGGGGGGGGCAGGGTCACTTCCTCTGTGCAGGGAGGCGATGCAGCTCGAGTTCTGGGCCATCCAGCTGGAAGTTTCAATCTCGGCAGTTCATCTGGCTGGAGACGAAAACGTGACGGCGGACGCTCTGAGCAGGCAGAGCACGATCTCTCACGAGTGGGAGTTGGCTCAGGAGATTCTCCTGGAGATATTCGCCCTTTGGGGGACCCCTCAAGTGGATCTCTTCGCTTCCAGTGTCAATCGGAAGTGCGAGAGGTTCTGCTCGCGGGAATTTCCTCCAAAAGGAGCCTTGGGAGACGCGTTCGTGGTGGAGTGGTCGTTCCCGCTGCTGTACGCGTTTCCTCCAGTCCCCGTCATCCCGCAAGTGCTGCGGAGGTTACGGAAGTTCGGTTCCCGGATGATCCTCATTGCTCCGGCGTGGGCTCGGAGGATGTGGTACCCGGACCTTCTCGACTTGTCCATCTGCCCTCCACGTCGTCTTCCCTACCGAGACAATCTGCTCTCACGGGAGGGGGGGGTCAGGTTCTCCATCCAGAGGTCACATCCCTCAACCTTCACGCTTGGCTTCTGAAAGGTTGAGGTATAAGGATTGGGACCTCCCTGAAGACGTGATGGAGGTGTTGCTCTCAGCCCGACGGCCAACAACAAAGTCTCTGTACCGTTGGCGTAAGTTCTGCGACTGGTGCAGAGTTCAGAATGTGGATCCTTTTGCATGTGACATCCCCATGGTTCTGTCCTTTTTACTTTCTTTGGCCCACAGGGGCTTGCAAGTGGGTACCATTAAAGGTTACCTGGCGGCGCTGTCCATCTTTAAGCGCTCGTCTGAGGAGTGTTCCTACTTTAAAATCCCTTTGATTTCACAGTTTCTGAAAGGGCTCACTAATGTGTTCCCTCCGTCACCTTTCCTGGTGCCCGGGTGGGATTTGAACCTTGTTCTTAAGTTTCTTATGGGTGCTCCGTTTGAGCCTTTGCACTCTTGCCCTTTGAGGCTGTTAACTCTCAAAACTGTTTTTGGTTGCGGTTACTTCTACTCGCATTGTGAGTGAGTTACAGGCACTTTCAGTTAAGCCACCCTTCACTGTATTTCACAAGGACAGGGTTGTCCTTAGAGTTCGTCCTTCTTTTCTTCCGAAGGTGGTTTCGGAATTTCATTTGGCCCAGAAGGTTGTTCTTCCGACTTTCTATCCTCCTCCGCATCATGGTAAGGAAGAGGAGAGGCTCCATAGGCTTGATCCTAGGGGAGCTTTAAACTTATATGCTTCACGCATGACCCGGATCAGAGTGGATGATCAACTCTTTATTGGTTACGCTGGAAAGCGTTTGGGACAGGCTGTGACGAAACAGACTGTCTCGCTGGATTATTTTGGCCATCTCGGAGTGTTACCGCTTGGCGGGTAAGGACCCTGCGACTGGCTTGCGGGCCCATTCTTCCAGGGGTATGGCTGCATCTACTGCCCTGCAGAGGGGTGTTCCTATTTGCAACATCTGTGATGCAGCCACCTGGGCTTTGGTACATACATTTGTACGTCACTATTCCCTCGATTCCATCCGAGGACAGGATCTGGCCTTTGGCAAGGCGGTCCTTTGCTCTGCTATTTGATTGGCAATTATATATTTTGATTCTAAATTCTTTCCCTCTTCCTTGCTCTGGTACTGCTTTGGGAGTCTGTCATAGATATGGAATACGACGGAAGACCCAATCCCCTCGAAGAACAAGTTACTTTCGTACCTGGTAACGTTCTTTCGATGGGATGGTCCGACGACGTATTCCATATCGCTCCCTCCCTGCCTTCCCCGCTGCAGAATTTCTTTTGCGATTGCAGCTTACGTTCCGCAAGGCTTTGTGTCTGACTGGCAGTTGACTAATGTCACACGTTCTGGGGGAAAAAACTACAACTGAGGCTACGGGCGTCGTGCGTCCTACTTATCACATCGGATGACGTCGGGGGAGGTCCTCGACAACGGCGCATCGGCGTCATCGACGCAGGACGCAGACGCCGAAACAAGTTTCCGAAGCAGCACTGCTGTGGTGATTACGGTCATAGATATGGAATACGTCGTCGGACCATCCCATCGAAAGAACGTTACCAGGTAAGAAAGTAACTTGTTCATCTATTCTATTGAGCTGCACCTACATTATATGACTGTACTATCCCATACCGGTGTCCATTAAATACACCACTGCGATTGTATGCCGCCCTTGGCCAGGTGTTTCCTTTAAGCAGGCCTGTCTTACATTGCTGGTTACCGCGAGGCAACAGACACATTTAGCTTATATATGCTGGATAACTATTTATCCTAATGAGCCCATGCTACAGTAACAAACATTACTGGCTTCTATGAGTCTAGATTGCACTGCTGTAATTGATATTTGTCTCCAGGACCCTAAGTGTCTGCCTAAAATTGTATTCACATTCATAAGTTACATGTAGCAGCTTATTCTACTGAAACTATTGAGTCTAATCTGCATTGTAAGAGTAACTGCCATCTTCATCGTATGACTGCTTGCCTTGTTGTTTCATGCATATTATGAATGTAGCCACCTGAATATATTTGTTTATTCCACTGACTACCCTACTCTGCCCACACCTCACTGCCCATGCGATTACCTGTCCAGCCTCTGCTTGAAGCTATGCCAATCATAGCTTTACCTAATCTGCATAATTATTAGGCTACTACATTGTTCAGTCTACCATGAAATTAGATATTTTAATGGGTTGGAGTTGTTAGGGTCGGGACTCTGTCTGCTGCGCACCTCATATTAGTGGTTTTCTGGTTCCGCCTGCAGCCTAGATCATGATTTGTCTTGGGACCAACTCCAGGGTTCCCAATTGGTTGAATGCTTTTTGCGATGACAAACCTTTGAATGATTGTGGGCGCTGGCTGGATTAGATTGTCCAATTTCTGGCAGTTGTGCCTATTGTTTTAAGTCATGCTCGAGTCAAAGGATTTTTGGTGCATGTGGTTTGTTATTTATGTTGGTATACCAAAACCAAAGATCATCAGTGTGGCAATTAGTGCCAGTTGGTCAACATTGGTGAGTGCAAACAGCTGGTTTAAGGTTGTGGTCCTGACTCCCTTTGATATTTAGTCTCCTTTTAACCCCTTTTTTATGTTTGCGTACCTGGCGGAAACACACCACTGTTATTTGTTGTCCTTGTGGACTTGAGAGATACACAGCTCCCTTCAGGGAATAACTCCCCTTTAGCAGGAACACAGTGAACAGGTGGGCGCTTGCTCTTCTTTCTCGTCCCTTGCACCCAGGGATGTGGTCTGTGGTCTGGACAATGCCAGCTGTGTAGGCCGTCCTCTGACCTCACTCCTCCTCAGACATGGCGATACGGCAGGGCCCGGGGCAGCATCAACATCGCTTATGGTGAGGAGATTGTGCATGGCTCTATATCAGCACCCTAGGCACTTGAGAAGCCTGCCGAAAGCCGGGCTTCGCTGCCTAGGGTTTACCCTTCTTGCTGTCACACACCACATTTCAACTTTCTGTGGCAACGGACTCTGCCAGGCACTTAATTAATGCTGGTCATCATAGGGTTAGGCCAGCTTATTACTTACCTTAGTCAATGTTCTAAAGTGCCCCTACCAGGGGACAAACCACAGCCCAATCTCTCATGGCTGACAACGACAGTGTTGTAAAATTACTGACATTTGAGTTTTGGATTGTGTGGCAAGCCAGGAGGACTGGCTCCAGAGGACTTCCTTGGGTTTCTGTGTCCCAATGTGTCACTTATCTCGCAGGGGCATTGGTAACTCCTTGTGACATGGTGTAAAGTATCTTCACTACTTTAAGCAACTGGGAGCCCTGTCAAGCCCTATTAAACCTGTAAAGCCATATTAAACCTTAAAGAGGGAAGCGGGAAGTGATTCCTGTAGGGACTTTCCTCTAATAAGCTGACTTGTATCTTGGTATCCTAGGAGACCGGGGGCGACGAGGAGGAGCTGGAAACCAACGGTCTCAGCTGGGCGTACTAACGGGAGACAAGAGAGAACAGCTGAACGCCCACAGCTGATCGTGTGTCACGGATGAGAAGAGGGGGAAGTAATTTGTTTGAGGAGAGAAGAATGATCGCTGTATTCCTGGAAGGGCAGTGAAAGCGTCCGTGGCCGATTCCACGAAGTTGCCTGGAGGTGAGAGAGTCTCGTTACAGGCTGACAGAGCGATCACTATCATAGGAGAGGGAGAGGGAGAGCCGCTGTCATCGGAAGGCTACCCTCGGAAGCGGTGTAAACCAACGTTGAAGATTGCGAGGGAGCAAGGAGGGGAGTGGCGCCGCAGGCTCGAGCAGAAGACCTGTATGACGGGGCCCAGCCGATAAGCAGTAAGCCGTTGATGTGAAAGAAAGAGCACCCCTGCGCTACGAATTGTAGGGCTGCAGGACAAGGCGAACGTAGCCGATTTCTGATGTTAAGCGCTGTTGCGCTATGCATTAGTTAGAGCTGACATGTTACAAGTTATTTAGGAAGCGCCGTTGCGCTATGGATACTTTATGAAGCGCTGTCATGCTATGAGTTGTTGATGAAGCGCAGTTGCACTACGAATTATTTGGGAAGTGCCGTTGCGCTATGAACTGGGTACGAAGCGCTGAGACGCACGTTGAGAAATGCTGAATTCAGACTATTAGAAGAGTGAAGAGAGCAAAGAGGGGGCCATGACCTAAAGCAAAGGAGAGAAGACCAGTTAACATAGTCTTCCTCTTGCCCTTGTTAAGATTATCCTAAGAGAAGAGATATCCTAAAAGCCACAGTCTTTCTTGACATTCAATTGTGATAAATGTTTGAAAAGTAACAAGAAGAAAGAGGGAGAACGGACAATAAAAATCAAACCCTAAAGAAGTGAAAAGAGGTAGAGAGGCACAGAAAGTAATAACAAGAAAGGATAGAGATATCCGTAGAGACTGATGAAAACCTCGCCACAGGTAAGATGAAAAAAGGGTCGCAACAGTGGAAAGACATTTAAGGAAGTATATTGACTCTTACCAGAACTTGCCTATACTGGCCTCCGGTTCCAGAGACTGTCGAGAACTCAAGAGAAGACTTATCCTTTGCCAAGGTTCCTGAAAGGGAAACATAGTTATATTAATAAAATGATTGGATTCTCTTCGTAATCCAAACAACTTACTTAGTGGCTCAGAGTTTTATGCATGTGATATCTCAGCTAATCTGCTACATTTCTACACTCCTCCATATGCCTCTCTTGGTTCTCGGTAGTTTCTGTGAGCCGTTTGTCTGATTCCAATTTTGGGGTTTCTTGGTCTCCCGTAACCCTTTTGTTACTTGGTTCTTTATCTCATGCTGGGCCTTTCTCCTCTCCTGAGGTGGCATCTGCTCAGTAGCAATCTCCCTCTCCCTCTCTCCTCCCCCACACACACATAGGGGAGTCACTCCCAGTGAGGTATGAATTCCCAAACCCGTAGGAAGGGCTTTGCTGAGCAGGCTAGCCTCAAAGGGGGAGGCTTCCTCCCTCTTGGGAAGAATGGATGAAACGTCAAGAATCGTCACCATTGCCATCCATTTATTTCACACAGTACCCTGGCATAAGCACTACAGCAAATTTGTATATGTTTAATTACAACTGCTTCATATGTCTAAATGTAACATACGTGCACAAAATGGCTCCTATGCACTTAAGGAAACTGCAGAGAGGGTTGGGTTGAATTGAATCAGGGGTTAAATCTTTACTAAAATATGTGTCTGCATCTAGCGGTGTGTTGAGGTCTAGTCGCCATGATTTTGAAACTGGGGAGATGAGGACTTTAGTAAAACATAACGTCTAATCCCCACCAAACATTGGAGCGTCTCCCCAATCAGAGCCTTTCTGCATGAGCTTTGTAAATGGTGGAATTGATACACTAAGGAGCCTCTACGTTGTTTAAATGTTTAGGATCCTTGGAAAACTAGTAAAGCAAGACATCCAGTATTGCTAATTAAATCATATTCCCTAACAACCAACACAGGAAAGAGGGAGAGGCCATAGACCAGTGGTCTTCAAACTGTTTAGGCCAAGGCCCCCCTGAGCAAAAAATAAATTGTTCGGGACCCCCTCTGCCCCGCCCCCCCTGTGTTGGTGTTATTTTCTTTTATTAGAGATGGCTGCGATTGTGAAGAGATATGTTGTTGGGGAGACATTCCAAGACAGTAGGACAATCACTTCCAATCCAAACATAGAAACCGTGCAAGTAAACGCACATTTTTGCAGTAGGGTTTTTATTTTCTCAAAATACATTCCTATTAGTATATTTTTACAGAGCAAGTACTAATGGGAAGGGTGGGCCTGTCTCTCTGCAGAAAGTGAGTCAATGTGTGGCTTTATTTTTGAGACCGCCACTCTGAGGTTGTATTCCACTTCCAGCCTTGTGTGGTATTTAGTTTTCAATACAGCCAATGCTGAAAAGTCTATTTCGCACAAGTAGGAAGACCCAAAGGGTAAGAGAGACTGTATAGCAGCATAGCAGACATTGCCAATGTACAATACTCCAGGTTTACCGTCGGCCAAAAGTCACCCACTGCAATGTTCCTAAATTCAGATGGCAGAGTAGTGTCAGACTGAACCTCAATCAGCTCCTCCTGTGTATCATATTGTAAATGCACCACCTCCTCTGCCAGAAAAGGCTGTATCACCCAGTCATTAATGCCAGCATTTTCTTCAGGGAAGTATTTATCAAAGCTGGACCTTAATGTGGTTAGGTGACTTGTGATTGGTTCTAGCACATGCCGTAAGTTGTACTCTGTTTCCCTAATTGCTTCTGCAAGCAATGGGAACTGAACTGCTACCCCAGTTCCAATTGTTCAGCAAGGTATGCCAAGGGCACAAGCCAGCAGGGATCACACAGATGGTTTGCTTTGCCAGTGTCCACATCCAAATGGAATTGCTGCACTTCGTTTCACAGTTCAAACACATGTTGCAGCGCTCTTCCCCTGGACAGCCATCTGACTTCTGTGTGAAAGAGCAAACCATCATGTTCTGACCCAAGTTCTGCGCACAGAATTGCAAAGAGACGTGCTCTTGTCGGCTGTGCTTTGATGGCATTAACTATTTGCTGAACTGAGTACATCAGAAAGTTCATTGTCCATCTTCCGAGCAGCAAACGCTTCACAGTGAATTATGCAGTGTGTCCATGCAACATATGGAGCGACTGGTAACACTTTGGCCTTCAACCCTGATCCATCTCCACACATTGAAGGTGCACCATCTGTGCAGATTCTTATGCAGGCTTCCGATGTCGTAGCTGATCATAACATCATTTAAAATGTCAAACAGTTCTGATGCTGTTTCCCTGGTTTAAATGGCCTTACAAAATAAAGTCTTCCAATATTGTTTTTTTTTTTTAAATATATTTTATTAGTTTCATTGCAAACAATAACAAAGAGTAAAACAGGTAGTGTAAATGATTGAGCATATCAGAGGAAAGAAAGCAATTAAATCCCCAACTGTCCCCCACCCTCACTCCCCTCCCCACCAAGACCACAGTAAGCACTAAGTCCATCAAGAGTCCAAGCTCGGGCCAGGGTCACTTTCCCCAGCTGTCTCGCTCTCTTGTGATTCAGGGTACAGCAAGGGTACAGTTAAGGCCACCCGTCGGTGTAGCTCTTCGCTGGAGTCAAGCCTCTGCACTTGGATCGCAGTCTCCCATGCCGCGGTTTCCGCAGCGATCCACTTTGTAAGGTCCCCCCACCATAGGGGTATAGGTGGGCCTTTGGGGCCCTTCCACCCCATGGCAATGCGCCTTTTGGCAGTTATGTAAATAAGGTCTCTCAGCCTGTTGAGGGGTTTGTTCTCCCTGCTGCGCCTAAATCTGCCCAAGATGCATGCCGAGGGCTCGTCCACTTCGATGTCAATGTCTGCACCAGCCACTCTATCCCTCACTTGAGTCCAGAATTCCCTGATCACTGGGCATCCCCAGAACATGTGGGTCATGCCTGCCTTGGGTTCGCTGCATTTGGGGCATGATTGAGTGGTCGCACCAGTGAATCTGGATATGGCTTCCGGGGTGAGATATGCTCTGTTCGTGACGTATAGTTGAATGAGCTGTAATCAGGCGTTCCGGGAGAATTTTTTATGGTAGTGGGTTATGTCTCCACATGCTTTGTCTTCGAAAACCAGATTCAGTTCGGCCTCCCATTTGTTTCGGCATCTGAGGTCCTCTTTGGTGGAACCCCATAGTAAGGCCTCGTAGATACGTGAGGTTTCGTGGCCTCCCTCGGCGGCATTAAGAATCGTTTCAATGCATTCATTTTCGTCAATCAGGTCGCCAGCGACGGGCCATCTGCTAGTTAGGGCCTGTATGACCACTCTGTGCAGTAGGAATTGCCCGGCTGGGAGGCCAGTGGCGTCGCTAAGGTCAGGAAAGGGTAAAAACGTTTGCTCCTGGATCAAGTCCCCAAGCGTGGCCACCCCCAGGGGCTCCCACTGAGTACGGGTCTCAAGTTGCCCCCAGGAATGGGCGGACATGAGTGCAGCAATGGGGATCTGTGGGGAATATGGGTCTTCAGACCCGACCAGTTTGCAGGCCCTTTTCCAGAGTCGGTGTCCCAGCCTGACGAGGTAAGGGCAGTGTACGAGAGCCCCCTTCTTGGTCCACAGCAGATCCCTGAGCAATAGCTGGGGGAGGGCCGGTTGGAGGAGGCGGGTGTCTGTTGTGCTCTCGTCGGCCATCCACCGCACAATGTGTCTTAGCTGGCTGGCTAGGAAGTAGAGTTCGAAATTGGGGATCTTCAGCCCACCCCTCTCGTATGGCCTCTGGAGGGTCTCCAACGCCACCCTTTGCCTGCCTCCCTGCCAGAGGAAGCCCCTACAGAGTTTGTTGAGGTCTTTAAAGAACGCCGGGGGGATGTAGAAGGGAATGTTAGTGAGGTAGTGCAACAGGCAGGGCAAGGCGACCATCTTAAGGAGGCCCGCCCTCCCGGCCACCGAGAGCGGAAGCCGCCCCCAAAACTCCATGTACCTCGAGAGGGAGTCTTTGGCCCTTACGGTGTTGAGTATGTGTTCCGTGCCGGGGGTTCGATGTATGGTTATCCCCAGGTATTTAAATGATGTTGGCTGCCATTCAAGATCTAGGGGAGGGAGGGACCCGTAATGATCACTGTGTAGTGCGGCTAGGGGGTAGAGGCAAGATTTGTGTTAATCTGGATCCCGGTATGCTTATGAAAGCTATCCAGGGTTTCAAGAATGTAAGGTAGGAGGTGTTCGGGGTCCTGCAAATATAAGAGGGTGTCGTCCGCCTACATGGAGATGAGGTGAGTTGTCCCATCTATGGTGATGCCCCCGTCTCCATATTCCTGTCTCAGGTAGGCTGCTACAGGCTCGGCTGCAATGATGTACAGCATGGGGGAGAGGGGGCATCCCTGGCGGGTGCCTCTGTGCAGGGACCATTTCGCAGAAAAAGTTCTATTAGTTCGGACTCTTGCCGTGGGGTTGGCATAAACCAGCTGGGTCCATTTTAGAAATACGGGACCAATTCCCATCTTTGCCATGGTAGCATATAGCCATTCCCACCTCACGGAGTCAAAAGCTTTGGTGGCGTCTAGTGATGCCACCGCAAGTTTCTGTGGTCTTCCCTCGGTACTATAAATAACGTGATGCAGCCCCTACGCAGGTTCTCAGTAATGGATCGTCTGGGGACGTATCCGGTCTGGTCTTGATGGATCAACAGTGGGATCACCCTGCGTAGTCTGGAGGTGAGTAATGCAGTAAGGATCTTGGAGTCTACATTTAGCATGGAGAGGGGCCTGTATGAGGCACAATCTGCTCCGTCCTTCCCAGGTTTGAGTAAGGGTATTATCACGGCCTCGCTCAGGGAATCCGGGAGGGCGCCACGCTCGAAGGCCTCATTGTAGACCTGGACCAGTATAGGGGCAAGTGTTTCCTCGTAGGTTTTATAGAACTCCCCCGGGAGGCCATCCGAGCCCGGGGTCCTCCCAGCCGGTAGCGTTCTGATCACCACCTTGACCTCATCGGGAGTGATGGGCTCATCGAGGGTCTCTGCCATATGCGGGTCTAGTTTTGGCAAATCGATGACGTCAAGGGCGTCTTCAATCCCCGTGTCCGGGGGGGGGGGTCCCAGAGTATAAATTATGGTAGAAGCTGGAGAAGACCAAGTTGATTTCCAGTTGGGTATGCACAGTAGTGCCATCTGGTAAAAGTATGTGGCATATGGGCGGCCTGGGGGTTTCCCTTTTGTAGAGCCAGGCTAAGAGTTTCCCGGGCTTGTCACCCAGGGCATGGACTCTCTCCGTGTGTTTGGCGTAGCTTAGTTTGCCAAGGGCTTCCCAGTGCTTTAGGCAGGTTTGTCTAAGATCAGAAATGTTAAGTAAATGATCGGGAGATGAGTCAGCCCTGCCCTCGAGGGTGCGCAGGTCTCCCTCGGCCTGTTCCAGCAGGGTTGTGATGGATCTCTGAGCGCCCCCGGCTGCTGCGATCATCTCACCCCGCATGACCACCTTATATGCCTCCCAGGCGGTGCCTATGAGTTTAATGCTGTGCAGGTTGTTCTCCCAATATTCTTCGGTCTCGTCTCTAATGTGCTCTCCGAATGATGTATCAAGTAGAGCTTCGGCTCTCAATCTCCATGTGGGTATAGGGGGGTCTAGGCGGGAGCACCTTCCAGGTAACGAGCAGGGGAGAATGATCGGACAGCACCCTCGGCAAGTAGTGCGCATCAACAAACATGGACTGATGTGTCTGGCTGAGAAAAATGTAATCTAACCTGGTATCCACGCCATGTGGGGGGGGGAATAGAAGGAGTACTCATGTTGCCCCAGGTGCTGGTCCCTCCAAATATCACTTAGTTGTAGCTGGTGGACTAATCTGGAAAGTATTTTGGCCGGAGGGGAGGGGCGGTCGTGTTTGTCGTCGGATCTATCCAGCAAAGGATCGAGGGTGCAGTTATGGTCGCCCCCCCCATATCATGATTCTGTCCATATACGGGGTGAGTCGTGTGTAGAGAGAGTGGAAGAAAGTAGTTGCGTCGTGGTTGGGTGCGTAAGTGCTGACCAGGCACAATTCTTTACCCTCAATGGAACCACAAACCACAACCATTCTCCCCTCGTTGTCTGATTTGGTGCTGGTCAGCCTGAAGGGGACCGTGGGGGCAATCCAGATCAGGACCCCTCTGGCATAGGATGAGTATGTGGAACCCACTAGGGTGCCGCGCCAAGTTTTGGCCAAGGCGTATAGTTTTTTGGCTGACAGGTGAGTCTCTTGGAGCATGGCGATTCCGACCTTGCATCTATTCAAGTAGGACTGGACGCGTCGTTGTTTGACAAAGCTTTTTAGGCCTCTAACGTTCCATGTGACGATCTTAACTGTGTCAGCCATAGTTGTTACGTAGTCGGACGAGTGGGGCCGGCAGGACTCCGAGTCTTATTGATGCTGAAATGCTTGACGAGTGCCTCCGCGGTCTTGGTGATTTTCGTTTGCGGTTCCCAACTGTGGTAATAATTCCCCGTTTCCCATCTTCTCCCCTTAACTGTAAACAACCCAAACATAGAACTAGCCCAGCGAGGTCACCATCTTTATGACAATCCCATTTCCGCACCATAGGACCGTTCTTGGGTCACTAGGTGCCCTATGGGTGGGTATATGCACCCAAAAAAAACCAAGAAGGGAAAGAAATTTCCAGGGGGAGGAGTGGGCCATGACTCGAGTGTCTCCGTATCAGGATCCGTTCAGCTGAGTAGGGGGCTCATTCCGCCCGCCAGTGGTGGGAGAAGGCTGCTTGAATGCTGTCGGAATGACGGGAGGAACGTTATCTAGGTTTTCGCTTTTTTTCTTCGATGTCAGGAATTTGCTGTCCATCCATCCAGTCTCTGGCCTGTGCCGGAGTTTCAAAAAGGTGTGCCCTGTTGTTGTGCAGCACTCGAAGGGTACAGGAGCATGTAGCGTAACCCAGCTGCTTTCAATCTGGCCTTAGTGTGTATAAACTGGGCTCTGTTCATTTGAACCTGGAAGGTGTAGTCAGGATAGATTGCAATTGTGGCAGAGTCTCGTTTGATTTGACCACCTGCTCGAGAGAAGGCTAGGATCACTTCTCGATCTCTGTAATTAAGGACTTTCGCGATCACCGGCCTGGGTGGAGCTCCCGGCGGAGGTCTTTTAGCAAGGGATCTGTAGGCCCTTTCAATGGAGAAGCCTTGGGAGAGTTTGCCAGCTCCCACCTCTTGCAGCAGGAGGTTCTCAATATAGTTAGTGGGGTCGGAGCCCTCGATGCCCTCGGGTAGCCCAAGGAGACGAATGTTGTTGCAATGGGCTCTCCCCTCCGCTTCTTCCGCCCTGTCTTCCAAGTTCTTGACTCTTTGCTGGAGCTCGTCTACGTCTCGGAGGAGTTGCGTTTTGGATTCTGTATTTTCCTTGACCTGAATTTCGAGCGCGTCAGTCCTGCCAGCCAGGGAGCGGACATCTTGGCGCAGAAGGCCCAGGTCGACTGCAACAGCATCGATTTTGTGCTCCATCGTTGTTTGATGGCCTCGAGGAGCTGGGTGTTGCTGGGTTCGGGTACCGCCGGTGCTGTGTGGTCCAAGTGAAGACTTGTGGGCACACAAATCGTGCTCTCAGCGTTGGGGGATTCGCTGGCGGCGTATGTGTCCAAAGTGGTCTGCCGTTGCTTGGGCCTGCTACTTTTACCGGCCATCCTGTGAGGGCACAGTGCTCTCGCGCCAGGGGCGTTGGTGGTAGGCCGCTGTTAAGAGGCGCGGCGGGATTATTCGAGCTGTCGCCACGGGGCCCAGGCCATCCGAAGAGGCAGGCGTCGGGTCTTGTGGAAGTGGAGCGTCGGGCCGGAGTTAGCTTCGGTGACACTCCCAGGCGCAGGGGGGGGGGGGACAAGCCCCCGGTGATATGCGGTCACAAGTCCTCAGTCGCTGGCTACCCCCGCCCCGCTCGCCTTCGCGGCTCCGGCCGGCCGCAGGTCTTGTCAGGGCTCCGCTGGGCTCCGCGGCCGCGGGCAGGATGCCGCAGGATGGAGGCTCGGGGGGCGGGTCGCTCTGACTAGGAGCGCAGTTGATCTCTCTCCCGACCCCGGTGTGGGCTGGCCTGTTGTTCCGGCTCCCCGGCAGGCCCCGATGGATGATGTCCTCTGCGGTGCAGGCGCGCTCGGGTCCCTTGGAACTCAGGACGCGGGAGCCGCCATTTTGATTCGCGGCTCCGGCTCTTCTAGCTCGACGTACGTCGGTGTTGGTTGTCTCCAACCGCCTGAAAGACGGGTCAAGCGACAGCAGATGAGATCCGGCGACGAATGGTGCAAGTTGCAGCTTTTAAAAGTTAGCAGAAAAGCATGAAAATCAGCTTATGATGGCACATCGATGCGGGGCTCACAACTGTAACACAGAGAGACTGGTTTGCTGATGTGTGATTAATTGTGCAGTGATATTTTCTGCCATCTCGGACACACGTCGGCTGATGGTTTCTGACAAAGGAATCATGTTTAGCGTGCCCGCTACACTTTCACCACCCATTCTCCTGCACATTGCCATGGCTGCTGGTAGAATGACTTTCTCAGCATCAGTGAAACATTTTTTTTTTTATTTCTTGGTAAGGAGGTAGGCGAAGTCATATCATGCTTTCAGTGCACTGGCTGGAGTAGAAGCAATATTCTGTACTGTACTTTTCTGCTGACTGATGACTTGCAACTTGCGAGCAAGGAAGTCTCTGCTCTTGCCAATGAGATCCCCATGTTTTGTTTCCAAGTGGCGTCTTAATTTGGTTGGTTTCAGGCTGTCATTGACTAAAGTTGCTCCACACACCACACACTTAGGCCTCATTTCTACTCCGATCACAATGGAAGTAAATACAAGGTCTAAATATGTGGCATCATATTTCCTGGCTTTTGCTGGGTATTTTCCTGTGCCACTGTCTGCATCTGCCTTCTTTTTCACACTACCCTTTTTGGGCATAAAGAAGCGCTCCATTTAAAAATTAGTTCCTCACCTATGAAAAAATGTAAACTCCCATATTAATGCCATTTCATATGCTTTGTTGATGACTGCATTTACGTATCGAATGAGGTTTTGAAAATGAGAATTCGAAAATAAAAATGCAAAAAATGTTTTAGCTGTGACAAAATCACACATGCACCAGAAGGCTGTTGAGCAAAAATTAGGGGCTGGAAAAAGTCTTCCAGTAGTGCACCACAAGTGTTGTGGTGTTCTACCTGTCCTATGGTTCCTGGTTTGAAGATCTGGGTAGTTTCCAGAATCCAACGAAAGGCAAGAGACTTTGCTGACTGCTTGTGCTAGCCACAAACCATTGGGGCATTATGTGGTGGTCCTCTAAGAAAGAAATTCTACCTTTGCCTCCATTAAGCCTTCATTCTCGCTTCACAAAAAACAAACCCAGGCAACGTTTTGCAAAACCCAACCTCTATAATATACAGCACTCCAAAGTAACTGTACAACTGAAATTCAGCAGGATACCCAGCTATGGCTCTTCTCTCGGCATTACCACTTCCCCATGAATGCCCCCAAAGGTGGAATTGGTTTTTTGTGGGGTGGTGAGTTATAGTGGTCTTATAGTTTACTTTTGAAAATACACAAATCACATAGCATGTCAACCAGACAATGTATCATTTTGTACAGCCTAAAGGGGGCCACTTGACCCAAAGCAGCACACTAGGAGATGCATTTTGGAACACTCAACATTGTATAAGCACCTCTAGTTCAGATTGTAAATAGTGTAATTACAAGCATCCAGTTAATAAAATCCACACTTAAAACAATCGATCATCATTCAGTGAATAAAATAGCCTTGAAAAACTAAAATGCAGCTTTGCATAAAATTAGCAGATCATAGAGTTCAGTTGTGTGCTTTGTCATTGATCTGGTGTTGATTAGGCTGAAGTGTCATCTTTTTAACTGTTGTGGCAAGTTTGATTTTTGGCTGTGTCCTTTAGCATTCATGTTGGTATTCCTGGATGCCTTTTGTTTTGTGCATTTCGGGCTGCAGAATTTGTTTCTTCATTGAGAAGTTTGGTTAGGTTGCGGACTGGGTTGAGGTCTTCATCGTGGTCTCCTTGTGGTTGAGGGTGCCTTTGGTTGTGACAATTTTCTTTTGTCTCATTTCGGTGCGTGTCACATTTTCCCCCTTGTCGTTCTGTTATTCTTCTGATGTGCTTGTAATTATTGTAGGACGGTGTATATCGTGGAGTTTTGCATACTGGAACTTCAAAAATATTCAGCAATTCTAGAGCCATTACAGAAATGATGTGTTGCAAAGAGTGATGCATCCTGGAGTTTGATTTTCAAAGTTCCTCAATGGTGTTAAGCACACGTTCCAAGTGCTGGAACAGGTGGTAACAGCCCGTAGCCCTGAGTTAAAGGGTGCTCCTGGGCTCCTTTTCCTACACCACCACTCTCTCCTCTTGTGGTGTTCCCAGAGCTCCATCCTCTCACCATGGCTTTTCAACATCTACCTTTCACCTTTTGCACACCTGCTCTCTGCCTTCTCTCCTCATTTCCAGTGTTACGCAGGTGACGCACAACTCTTTTTCAAGCTCCCTTCTTCTTCCTCCTCTTCTTCCTCCTCTATCATGTCTGACTGCCTGCCTGCTGTTGACCAGTCTTGTTGCAGCTCTGAGAATTTGGGGATTATCAGGCACTGGCAGGTGGGCTCTGCCATTGCTGTGGGAGAAGTGATGCTTGCGATGGTGACAAAGGTAAGGTTAATAGCTGCCGTTTATCCCAAAATTACAAGCCAGCAGGGATCCTAACCACTAAATGCCCACATGACAGCTATAAACCCTTCTATGTGAGCAAGAGACTGATGTGGAGGAACCAGTGATGAAATGCCCTTGCGCCTTCCCTGGCCATTGCTGCTGCAGGAGAAATGAGGACCATGAGGTCTCTGTTCTATTCACTTGTACAGAGTCACCACAGTCCTCATTTATCCCCCGCTTACAGTGGAACTAATCTGCGGCACACAGCTTGTAACGCAAAGCGCACATTTTAGGCGCCAGGACAAAAAGAGAACTGAATACATTGCAACATGGGGGCAATTGCCCCCCACCCCAAGACTCAGTGAAGGCCCCTCTCATCTGAACAGGTTGAAATGCCCTGGCGCCTTCCCTGGCCACTGCTGCTGCAGGAGAAACGACTGTGGGGACCTCTGTTCTATCCCCCACACCTTGTTTTTCCTCGTGTTTCTGGCCACTTTATTTATTGGTCATTTATATAAATAGCACTATAAATACCACTTATCTTGTTAAGGATTTCTATCAAGCAATACACCCTGGTCTCAGCCTAGTATGCAGTGCGCAAATGAAATACT
This sequence comes from Ambystoma mexicanum, assembly GCF_040938575.1. Classification (NCBI taxonomy): domain Eukaryota; kingdom Metazoa; phylum Chordata; class Amphibia; order Caudata; family Ambystomatidae; genus Ambystoma; species Ambystoma mexicanum. The sequence goes on from NC_090922.1 coordinate 456,331,252, forward strand.
TATTTTGTTGTGTCTATAGGTTCATTATTCTGAGTGATATACCACTCATATCACACCCCTTCTCAAAATACCCCAGGTCACAATGGACCAGGAATAGGCTGGTTGGTAAAGGTAATATTTATTTATTTAAAATTTAAATCAAACATATGTTTTAATATATGGGGCAGCAATCACCAATGTGGTGACAATACAATTGAGAAAGTATGTAATGCAGTTGAATTTACTTTTTAGCAACACAGAATATAAAACGCAGAGAAAATAACAGTTTGGGCTTGTTAGAAAGATAGCGCATAAGTTAAGAGTTCCCCCTGCAACTTTCTCAACTCACAAATAAGCAATTCTACACAGATGCAAGGGAGCAGCAGGTATTCTGGAATAAAGACCAATGTACAGGATTTGAATACAACCTTCCCTCCGCAAACAAGAGAGAAAAGCAGTTTGAAAATCTTGCACTTTTAAAATGAAAAAGAAAAGAATGAAAAGTGTGCAAAAATACTTAAATCACTATAAATTCCTATGGGAGCAACATGGGAAAGATGCCAACGGTCCTAAGCTTTGGTATGAGCAAAATTACACACTTTGAATCTTAATGGAAGTTTGGAAATAATTGAAAATCACACGTGTAAACTTTGCAGAAATGCGAATTGCCGCCTAAAATTCACTAAATGTTTTTTTAGAAAAACGGGTGAAATGGGATGTAGCTACATGCCTTATGTTTAAGTCAGAGTTGAAATTAAGTCTCTAGCTATTAAATTGAGGAAGTTATGCAAGGTTGAATGAGGTTTTTTTTTTTTTTTAGAAAAATAAAGCAGAGAAAAAACAGGAAATCGGTTTAAAAATGACAGGTTATTTTTACTTAAACTAGATTTAAGGGATAAGAAAAAGAGAATGCCACCCGTGAATCTCCACAGTTACACGGCCGCTTGTAACCCTTCACGTGGTGGATACCCCGTTTTCTTTATGGGAATGACTTTATTCGAAATCACTAATGGCTTATGGTCTAGTAAAACAAAAATGAGGAGAAAATCGGCTCTAACACTCGGAATCACAGACAGGGTTGCAAGAATGGTTCTGACAACATTATAGGTTCTTAAGGTAAAGATAGGATGGTTGAGGGATTGGGATTGGGCAAGGCAAAATATGCTATGCTTTACTATGATTCCTATTAATACTTAGTCCACTTTAATTTAAGATTTTGGACCGTCAAGGGCTCTGGTCATCACACGATCGGGTCTAAAGGACAGCAGGGCACATCTGGCGAAATGAGGTCTGCTGGGTGGTTCTGGTCACCTGGACTGCGCTGGTTACTGGAGACCGGAGATCAGTGGGATGGCGAGTTTGGAGCAGGCAAGCATTCATTGTAGCAAGCCAGACTGGATCAAATGCTTCCCTTAAGTTTTGGGAGAATATGGGCCTAGCTGAAAAGGAGTTCAGCAATGCAGAAGCCTTGGCTTTGCAAAGAAATCTGGAATCAGAAACAAAGATGGAGAATTGAGGAACAGGGCTCCACGCAGAAATCAGGATGGAGTCAGGAATCAGTTTGTGTTGAGAGGTTCCCTTATTTATCATGCCAAATGACATCACCAAAGTTTATGGTAGGGGCAGACTTACTACCCACACCCACAAGGCTATGATTGGGAAAGAGCACAGTTCCCGCCTTGCTCTTTGCTGGTTGAATGACAGAAATGTGTGTCATGTTTTATGAGATGATCTGGAAACCTCCCATTATTGGGTCGAAATCTAACTTTCCCACAAATACATATTTATGTTGTTATGCCCTCTAAGAAAATCAGATACATAAATTACATATTTCGTGGGTCACATTCCAATCCAACTCCCAAGTCGGTGCGACCTGGTTTAGTCTTTCTGTTGAATTTTGGCAATTTTAATCATAAAATGTTTGGCGTAACATTTCCCAATTCTGTACATATATGCGCAATTACCCCTAGAATATGGGTACACAATATTATATTTGCAACATTAATAGTTTCTGCGCATTTGGTCGTTCTTTAGAACTTTTGTTCATTATGCAGTAAGAAATTCTAGTTTTCAAATGGATAGCATTAATTCAGATTTAGATGTATGTACTTTTCGCCCTTTTTCTTATTCTTGCTGCCAAGTTAAATGTCTTGAAGTTCAGTGGCAAAATAAGCCTTTTTAAACCCAAAAGTCACATGTCCGTTTTTTTTTTCTTTCTTCCCAAGTGTGAGCAAATGGCAAATCCTTTGAAGTTGAATGAGGTGCCTCTCCCTGGAGAGTGGAGCTTCCTGCCCCTCACCTGGAAGGGTGAGTGTCTAAGCCTGCTATTGTCTTCGCCTGGGGCACAGACGAATGTCTAGTGAAGTCCCTTAGTCATGAGTAATCGAGGCCTCCCAGCAGCAATTAGCCTTTCCTGCCAGCAGTGGAGGTGTCAACCTTTCTCAGGCTAAGAACTGTCAGAGCAGGTTTTTTTTTTTAAATATATAGTTGATTAACTCAGGCTAGGTTTAGCTTTAAGTTTGACCTAAATCTTTCATTCAAACATATACAATTAACACAGTTTATAGGTGGCTTTTTAACATTCACAATCCTTTGACATTCTTAAAGAATTAAGCCTTTACACAAGAATACACTTTACAGCAGGCGATTTTGCTCTTCATTCCTAAAAAAGCACAGTAAACTTATTTCTTTAAATCCGATTTTCATCTCCAGAAAATACACATTTTAGTCAGCATTAGTTCTTCCCTTGAGTGCTGGGCAGGTGGCCTTCACGTTTCTCTGCCCCTCTGCGCACAACCTCCCCCTCCAAAACTAAAACTACCAACCACCCCCGGTGCCCCGCACCCCCCAAAAAAACATCCCTGCGGGATCCACGTTGTTGCCACAAAAGAAAGGGAAACTGGCTATACTCAAGGGTCACCTTCCTCTCGCCACCCATCTCACATTCACTGCAAACCAACGTGATACCACCATCACCCAACCCACCTCACTTATCGGCCTGCACACCACCAAACAAAACATACCCTCTGTCCCGGTTCATTGTGCCCTCATCGGTGCACGCTCGCTGCCTGCCCACGCCACTGAGGTACGCAACCTCCTCACCAACTTGGACCAAGACCTCCTAGCCATTACCAAGTCATGGCTTCATGAAGCCGCAGGACCTGCCAACGCCTTAGCTATGCAACCACGGTACACCATTTACCGCCAGTTCCGTCCACAGATGAAAGGGGGAGGAGTAGCCATCTTTTCCAAGTACTCCCTATTCAGCAGAGAAACTCCAACCTAGCTAGGAACACAGATTCCCTGGCCACCAAATTCTCCCTCTCCCCAAATTGCACTATCACGATCGATACCGTCTACCGACCACCGGGCCCCTCCACTGACTTTCAAGAAAGCCTACTCCAGCTCTTAGCGGAGAACTTAAAAACCACCACAAAAATGATCCTACTTGGGGATCTTAACTTGGGCCTCAACGATCTTAAGGACAAGCAAGCCCCCTGACTAAAGAACTTCAAAATTTGGGATTCGTGCAAAGGGTCACTGAACCCACACATTCCAAATACGCACCCTAGTTTGGGTTGCAGACTTCCAACTACTCTACAGCCATCTGCTCCAACGCCCCTGGACCGACCACCACCTCATTCATTTTACACTATCCCTCCCCCTCTACTTCCAAGCCCAACACTCCCATATCACCTTCACTAACCAGAGGTGCACGTAAAGTTACCAAAGTTAACCTGCTACCTTTTCTAGAAGGTCCATGCTTCAAGCTTCCCTTTTCCAAAGACCCAGTGATCCTAGCAGAAATTTACAACACCACCCTTAAACTAGCAATTGACAACATAGCACCACTTTAGTTTTTTTTTTTTTTTAAAGTCATAGTTCACCCCCGAGCTCCAGGAATTACGCACCCTCAAACGTAAAGCACTCACCAAATGGCAAAACAATCCACAAGACTCTCTCAGGGAAGATTTGAAAAAACGATCAAACCAATACAAAAAAGCCATTATCAGGGCCAAAGCAAACTCGTATAACACCAGAATCTCCAATGCTACATTGGAATCTAAAGAAATGTTCGCAATATCCGGAGAACTAGCCACTCCCGCCACCAATTCCCAAGACATCGATGGAAATTAAGCCTGGTGCGCAAGTATTCCAATCAGCCATGCTGAACAAAATTGATCTCCTGCAGTCAAAAACTCAAGCAAACCATGAAGCTCTTGACAAATCTGATGTCCCCTCCATTCCCACCGAAGAAATACCTCACCAGGACAAACACGCTTTCTCCTTAAGGGATGTCCGGAATGTGAAGTTGTGGATCTGCTTAAACTTATTAAACCGTCCAACTGTAAAGGGGACATTTGTCCAGCCAAAATAGTCACAGAATGCGCTGAAACACTTGCTCCGTTTCTGACAGCATTCATTAATGCCTCCTTTGACTCCGGTCTCGTCCCACCCTGCCTAAAAGAAGCCTAGTTCACCCGCTCTTGAAAAATCCAACTCTAGACCCTCTTCCCCTAACAACGGTCCCTTTTTTGTTAAAAATCCTGGATAAAGTGGCATATACCCAAATCTAGCTCTACCTTGAATCCAATTGCATTTTAGGCAAGAGACAATCAGGCTTTCGTACCGGGTCATGGGACTGAAACTGCCCTACTGGATTTGAAAAACCAATTGGCTGAGATAATGGATGAAGGCAAACAAGTGCTTCTCCTTCTGCTGGATCTATCTGCAGCGTTCGGTCATGTGGACCACAAGATCCTCTGCAGGCACCTCACTAAGTCTGCACAATTCACCCCACAAGCCACTACCTGGGTCACCTCCTTCTTAGAAGGGCTGGGTCACCTCCTTCTTAGAAGGGAGAGCTATGAAAGTATTCTCAGACCAGGCTTATGCAACACCTACCACCATCCACTGCGGTGTCCCCCAAGGCTCCTGTTGTTCACCAAACCGCTTATACAAACTATGCTGACGACACGCAGGGCCTCCTTCCTCTCGCTGGCTCATGCAAACGGGCTATGCCTCAATGGGGATAAAACAGAATTCCCCAGGGAAATTATCAGTAAACTGGATACACAATACAGTGCCTTTATGGCAGACAATAAAATAAATTCTGTCTCACCCTCAATAAAGATTCTGGGGGTCTACCTTGACTCAATAATCTCCATGACTCACCAGGTCGGCACCATCATTAATGCAGTTGAGCATAACTCTCCAAACAAAACTGCCTCTCAATAGCTAGAGCCACCATTCGGGCCAAACTCGATTATTGCAACGTACTCTTTGCTGGTACATCTTCCAATAACCTGCACCAACTCCAAGTTATTCAAAATAATGCTCTCAGGGCTGCATTAAACATACCTAAAAGAGAGCATATCTCTCAGGCCAGGCGCAAGGCCCATTGGCTTCCTGTCAAAGAGCGCATCACTATAAAAACTATCCATAATACTCAAATGCTTCGCGCTCGCAGCCCCTCTTACCTCTCAAGACAAAATTGTCAGAAATGACTCTGCCAGACATAAAAACTAATTACACCAGCCAGTTGATCATCCCCACCGTAAAAAGGGCCAAAGCAGGAGGTGCCAGTTTTCCCTTCCTTGCGCCCAATCTATGTAATTCTCTCCCAAATCAGACCTCTCATTGCCTTCTGGAAAGCGCTCAAAACCACTCTCCACTAGCCCCGCTTGCCCCTTTCTGCTTTAGCGGCTAGTCATCCTATAACCACTTATTCTCATCACCTGGCTAGGTGCTATGTTACTCCTCTTCTATTTCTGTCTTTGTCTGCTTCTCTCTCCCCATTGACACTGTTGTAAAGGTTCAATGTAACCAGGAACCACCACTGTTATGGTTCTCTGCAACCCTCTAGCCACCTGTCTTACATCTTTTACTATACTGTCATTTTTTTTGTTTTGTAACTAAGCTATGTCTGCCTGCAACAGCGCCACGATGCCCAACATCTTTGTGCGCTTTACAAATGTAAAATAAAAATAATAATAAAATCCAGGAAAGACCGAAATTGTTCCTGAATTTCAAGTATACAAGCAAGATTCATTTGTATTACGAACATGGCCTGTGTAAAGCAAATGTATCTGCAGTTTAAATGTGTTTTGTATTCAATTGCTATATTTTAAATTTTTTTTATTTTTTCATTCATCATTTGTATAGTGCACAAGCCCAGAGGCACCTAGGCACTTTTCTTAAGAGAATGGTTAAAGAGATTGTTTGCCGTGGTGAGAGGTTACAAACGTTGCATTGTTGGCTTACATGGGTATTCTGTTACAGACCTTACTTGCTTAGGTTGCAGGTAGTACAGGCATAGGTTGCAGACTGTAGTTACATTGAATTCGTCATGCATTAGGCTAACGTCTATATATTGGTGCATTGAGTTTTTATTTTTTTCATTGATACATCATGTTGCCTTGCATTTGTTTACTTGACTGGTGATCGAGCGGTTCTGTGTAGAATGTGATTGTTTGAAGTCAAAAAGACTTGCCCAAACATGTCCCTGCGCTTGCCAAAGGCAATGTTAAACTGTCAGAGAATTGACCTTTCTGAAACCTCTGTTCAGTAATACAGACTACAAAAACAAAAGGCCTCGTTATCAAGTTTAGGCTAGTTCCAAAATTATACAAATAAAGACACTGCCAAATACTAACTTAATGGGCTTGTGATCTGGGCTTCAAAGGAGTTTTGCTACCAACTACCAAACATAGGCTGATTTAAAAATAAAACAATTGCGGAATCTACGTGGTTGATTTTCACCTCGATACATTGACATCATGCAAAAGGAGTATGCAGGAGATGTGTCAATGGTGCTCTAGGATGAAGCCAACATTTCTTCACTTCCAAACTGGATAGAAAAGTACATGTACCTGTTAAAACCGAAATATTATTTACAAATATTTTTTTTTACAAATATTTGCGTGATGCAAGGTTGGATAACACAAACCAAATCCCATTTTGTAGTTGAAAATTATATCTACCAAACCATAGAAAAACATACATAGGGTGCCATGTAAAGATTGGGGGAAGAATGACAAACTCGTATCTCCTGAAATATTTGATGCACAGCAGTGTTCCACATTTTCAATTGTGCTTACTGATGTGTAGATTCCTGTTATCTGTATTCTGTTCATTTCACACATTCACATCCAAAGCTAGGTCTGAAAAAAACCATAATAGCCACTTTAATATTAGGAGTAGATTTACCCTCCCTTTCTGTGTGTCATGAGACTGGTAGAAACCACACGTAGTCGCAAGGTAGAAGATGAGTCAAAAGATATATAATGACATGCATGCAGAACTTATCAATGATTATGGAATATTGGGAGGAAGCTGGAAGGATTTTTGGAAACAACTAGAAATATGATATGATATGGCATTTGTAACGCACCTATACACAAGTGTTTCAAGGCGCGACGAGGCAGGGAGGGGGGAACAGGGGGAGGACAGACAACGATCCTACTAGGCCAGGTGTCATTCAGACCGCGCAAGTGCAGGGGTAGGGGGAAGGGAAAAGTGCAGTACAAGGTAAGTAGAATAGAAATAAATAGATAAATAAATAGGGCCAGCTGGTGGCAAGTGCAAGGTAAGTGCAGACAAGTACTGGGAAGGGGGGGCTGTAGGGATACAGAGACAGTCCCGCAGTGCAGGGGTTGCCAGGGAGGCAGTGCAAGTGGAGAGTGGCTGGGCCCAGGACCGAGGTCGGTGAGAGTGGCCAAGTATCAGATTCAGTGCAGAATTTAGTGAAGAATTTAGCAAGGGAGAGAGAAAGCAGAAGCAAAGAGGAAGGTTTTGAGGTGCTTCCGGAACCGGAGATGGTTCTCCTCAAGTTTCAGGGAGGCAGGAAGGCTGTTCCAGAGGGAGGCTCCTGCCGCGGAGAGAGATCTACCCCCAGCTCGTTTCTTCGAGAAGCGGCTGACCTTGAGGGAGTTGGAGACGGATGAGCGAAGGGCTCGGGAAGGAAGATATTTAGGAATTGAGAGTTGCAGGTATTTAGGCCCCAGGCCCCAGAAGGCCTTGAGGACAATGCAGAGGGTTTTGAACTTAATCCTCGCAGCCACTGGGAGCAAGTGTAGAGATTTCAGTCCTGGAGAGATACGGTCCCTGGGCTTGAGGCCAAGGACAAGTCTCGCAGTTCTGTTCTGGATGAGTTGCAGAGGGCGGAGAGTGGAGGCAGGCAGATTAAGATAGAGACTGTTACAGTATTCCAGCTTCGAGAGAACCAGGGCTCGGGAGACAGTGAGCTTCTGGGGGAAGGAGAGGAAGGGAAGAATACCTCCAAGGAGGTGCAGCTGGTAGTGTGACTTCTTAGAGACGTCAGATATATGAGGAGAGAAGGAGAGTGTGGAGTCAAAGATGACCCCGAGATTTTTTGCCTTGCAGGTAGGAGCAGGAAGAGGCCCAAGAGAGGCTGGCCAGAGAGCTGCAGGGAAGGAGGGAGTGGGTGTGCCGATGAGTAGAATCTCAGTCTTACTAGCATTAAGGCGGAGGTCGTTGGCAGCACACCATTCCTGGATAGCAGACAGACAGTCGGAGATGAGGGCAGGAGAAGAGGAGGCCGAGGGTAGCCTGAAAATGAGCTGGGTATCGTCCGCATAGCACTGAAAGTTGGGGCAGAGGGCGGCGATGCGGTGGGCAAGAAGTGCCAGATACTGGTTGAAAAGCCAGGGAGAGAGATTAGATCCCTGGGGAACACCACAGGTGGAGAAAAAGATGTCAGAGAGGAAGGACCCAAGTTGGACCTGGGAGGGTCGATTGGAAAGGAAAGAGGTCAGCCACGCCAGAGCCTGACCAGTGATACCCAGGTTATCGCGGAGACGGTTGAGCAGGATGGCATGGTTGACAGTGTCAAAGGCAGAAGAGAGATCGAGCAGAATGAGAACACACGGAGTGTTGGAGTCGAGGTTCAAGAGCAGGTCATCACGGATGTTCAGGAGAGCAGTTTCTGTGCTTCTGGCCGCTCTGAAGCCGGATTGGTGGTCATGAAGACTACCAACAGCTTCAGCATGGAGGTTAAGCTGGGAGATGGCCAGTTTCTCCAGGAGCTTGCCCAGGAAGGGAGTGATGGAGATTGGGCGATAGTTAGCCGGGCAGGAGGGGTCGGCAGAGGGTTTCTTAAGAAGAGGGTGCACAAGGGAGTGCTTGAGGGGGGAATGGGAAGACTCCAGAGGCGAAAGAGAGGTTGCAAAATTCAGCCAGGGCAGGAGCCAGGGAGTCGATGTGGTCCTTGATAGTTTTGGAGGCACACGGGTGAACCTGTTTAGACGAGACTTTCATAGATCGGACTTGTCTGGAAACTTCGTCAGCAGAGAAAAGGGGAAAGGCAGAGAAGGAGGGAGGAGGGGTGGCTGCAGAAGGGCCGGAGGAAGAGCAGGGAAGCGAGGGAGGGAGGTGATAGGAGGAGAGTGAGGACAGGATGTCCTGAGTTTTAGAGATGAAGTGAGAGGCCAGTGCAGTACAGAGGACCTGGGAGGGGACAGGAGAGGTAGAGACTGCAGCAGGGTTGGCCAGCTCCTTGCAGATTTTAAAGAGTTCGGCCGAATTGTTAGATGCCGCAGAGATGCGGGCTTGGATAAGGGCTCTCTTCTTGGTGAGAACGGAGAGACGGTATTGCCTTTGGAGCAGGCGGCAGGCCAGTTTGTCAGAGGATGAACAAGAAGCACGCCATTTCCTCTCTGCCACCCTGCACTTGTGTTTTAGGGTGACGAGATCCGAATCATACCAGGATCTCGAGTATATCTGAGTATATCTGAGACCATTTGGATTACTGCCCCCATGCAAACTGGAGACCATCCCACTGAGAGAGGTATTACCAACTCATGATGGAAATCGGTTTCCATCCACTTTCTGAAAAGAGAGGTTGATGAGGGAGTAATTCTAGACTGATTGGATCCCCTGCTTTTGCTCCAAAATAAGATGTTGCTTCGAAAAGGGTAATTGTGTTGCTTTGAACTGTAACTCCTAAATTGTCCAGCTAGACAGTGTAAATACTGGGGGAATAAGAGGGCTGGGAGTCCAGGAGAATGCATTTTGATAACGGGGACATGGTTGGAGCGTTTTCAAATTGTCCTCTGTTTTTCCCTTTTGAATTGAATTTAAAATGAGACCCCAATGCATTTTATATTGAAAGGGCGAGATTTAAAACTGAATGCAACTTTGGTGCACTTAAATGCAGATGGTTTTTGTGAACTTAAACCCCACTGCATATAATCCTTGAGTGAGTCACGCTGACGGAGTTGACCAGCCATAGTGAAGTTGAGCCACTATGGCCTAGTATGATATCATGCGACTCTTTGCATGCCAGGGTTCGTTTTGCTAGAAATAATGTTTGTGAAAATCGAAATTAGCACAGACTGTTCATCCTATTCTTGGAGAATTGAGAACAGTTTTAAACCCCTCCAGCCGCTCATGTTTGAATGTACATTGCAACCGTTAATGTAAGGTGCACAGGCGGGGGGGGGGGTCTTAACATCTACATGTTACTGGGGGAGATTGCCCTCTCCAGCCCAAACATTTGGGGCTGAAGGAAAACTCAATAGTAATAGATTGAAATTAGTACGCACACACCCAAGTGTTTTTCAAGCTGCACACACAGATGCATTCAAAATCACACACACACACACACACGTACAGATTGAAAGTAGCACATTCATGTTTAGTGAAACTCTTGCATATATGTTCTTTGAAAGCCGCACGCACATGTTCTGACAAGACTGCACACATGTGTGTTCAGAGCAGAGTTAAGATTATTGAGAGTATTGGTTTCAAATTGAAAACTGCAGGAGCCAGATACAAGCTGGCCATTGTCCTCATTTTAAATAGCAATAGATCATATCTCACACTTGTACAGGGGAGCCAGGGTGATACATGTTCAAGTAGCTTTTCTCTGGCACCATACTTGTCCGGATACTGGAGAATTGCCAAGTGTTTTGAAATGTTTCTAATTGAAAAATGCATACACTGACCGAAAAGAGGATATGCTATCATTGAAATAAATTGTGTGTTTAGATAGAAGCAATATGCATGTTTAGAGCGCCTAATATTCTTTAGAATATATGTATAGTTATATGACGTTGCTTTGATTGCTTGTGTGAAAACAGTAGCAAGATTCTTATAGGCTGGTAAAATTAGAATGACAAATTACAATTGAGCCTATTAGATTGTGTTGATTGCTGTGGTCTGAAGCTTGAGACGACCTTAGATGAAGTTACTTTCATCATTAAAATAAAGTTTGCATTTTGAGAAACACACTGTATACTGTGTGGAATTCTGGGATGCAACTGTATATCAGGGGCATATCATCAGGTATGTGGCACTAGCAGAACCTGTATATTAATACCCAAGATGAATAATTCTACAGGTATCAAGCCAGGTATATATTTTCTTTTTTCTTTAGATTTATAAAGCGCCCAACGGCCCGGAGGCATTGTGGTGCTATTACAGTATATTCACTTAAATACAGTTTAGGACAGATACTTCAGAGACAGTAATACAAATTCAATGACGGTGTTGAGGGGGTGTTCCGAGGTTACAGAGGAACAGTGTTGGAAACAATCTGGCACCAGTCTAGTTGAGTAACTTGGTTTTTAGCACCTTTCTGAACGCTTTGAGAGTGTCTTGGTTTCTTAGGCTCAGTGGGAGGGCGTTTCAAACTTTTGGGGCTAGTACTTCAAAGCTGGTGCCATCCCCTTTGTGCAAGGGTATTAAGGCTTTGTCCTTCCCCTGTGGAACTGTCTTGGTTTATTGACGTGCAACGAGTAGGAAGCACGTCTAACGACTTGCTTAAGGATATTTGTGCCCTGATTCCCGTTGTTTTATGCCATTTGAAGCCCTGTCCTGGTCATACTAGCCAAGTACAGTGGCTTAGGCATATCCCAGATTTTTGCTTCTAGAGGTTTAGTCCGAGCCCCCTGAAGTCCCCTACGGTCTCCCACATCTGCCAGGTTGAGCCGTTCTTGCCAGGAACGTTGTCTGTGCCATTTACCCCGGTCAGCTGCCGTTTTCCTCCAATTGGGTGGGGGGCTGATGCTGTTGTCCAGAAAAGGGTTGATGCCTGAATTGCCCGCCAGACCTGAGAGTGCCACCATCTGTTGTCTCCATCCTAGGACATTTTCTACTGCCTTCTTTTTGCACTGAGCTGCTGAGAGCCGCTTCTGCAGGATCCCTCGCCTTCCTGAAGTCTTTCTCGTCAGATTTTCCACTCTGGGCTTGAAGGAGGATGTCCTGAGAAGAACCTTTCTTCCTTTCTCTGATCGCTGGCATCTTCGTTGGCTGCAGGTGCAAGGCCTGCATAACCAAATCCTGAAAATACATGTAGAAAAAAGCTGCTTATTCACCAGGTTGTTTCGGGTTGCTAGAGCCGTTTTTGCCAAAGTCACTGATATCAATACTTGCTTTGGCGTCCTGGGGTGGCGATTATTCTACATTCTCACCCTCTTGTCCCCCCTCATCCATGGTAGAGATTCTTTGGAGGCAAGTCTTTACTGCATTTCCCATAGACTTTTTTTGGGTTCCCCCTGTCATGCAACTTTTTCTCCTAATTCTTGAGTCCATCTTCCAACCTCTGAAACACTTCCTTCTGGTCTCCTCTGGCCTTCCAGAGGTTTGATTGTTGTAGAACCTGCACATGTGCAGTAGATTAAAGAGGAAGGCCCTTTAACGTTTTTGATTCTTTCCAATGGAACTCTCCACTTACACTGGAACTCTTCTAAAATTGACTGTGGGGCTTTTACGTGCTCCTGGATATATTTCAGTATGTCAGTAAGGTGTATGTTCTAGTGATACGTGTCTGTACTAATTGTACCCATGTGTTGACCACCTGCCCCTACCTGAGAGTTGAGCCATGTGTCAGTGTTACATACACTGAGATGTTTGGCTTCCCTTTCTAGTTGTGTGTTAGCCTTCCCCTTAGGGTTAGTGTTTGTGTATTAGGGGTCCTCTATGAGCCTGCAAACAATAATTGACAAAAAGTAGTTCAAAAAGGAGTATACACCAGGCAAGAAGTAACATTATTACAGCTGGCCAAGCACAAATGAAACGGCACAGTGCAACAGAACTGGTTAAAGAGTAGACAAAATGGCCCACTGTGGCTGGATCTTTTATACAGCGAAAACATTAGCATTGTGATAAACAGTTACACTTCAGGTTACGAGTTGTCGGGTGTCCCACGAACATTATTGGTGGGGTTATATCCATCCCCTATATCCAAACATAGGTTAATAAGCAATGATTGGAGCAAACATTCCCACTGCCCCCCTGTCTGTCACCTCCCCTGTGGTGCCACATTCTTTTCCACTCCCCCCCCCTCCCCCCATCGTTCGTTGTTATTACATGCTATGCAATCGTGCTGACCTCCGGGACTTTATTTACCTGCCATTGGTCAGCACGTTTTGAGAACGACATGAGACATCCTTAGCTTGTGGGAAGGGAGACGTTCACACGGCATCCGACCAAAGAGGTGCTACGCAGACATGAGTGAGAAACCCAGAAACGTATTGCTGTTCAGGGACACCAAAATCTAACTTCCGATTGGTCCCTCTTTGTATCATCCCTCGTCCCCACCATCTTTCTTCCTAGGCCCACCTGCCAAGGGGTAGTTTGAAACTGCTGATTAAGCCTTGATTGCCCCTTCCCAGACATGTGTGTCTGGGCTTAATTTCTCCCCATCCCAGCAAGGCTTGGCTTGACGGCCTTGTGTGTATCAACTGGTTTTGCTCTCTGCTCCCAGCGCCGGCTGTCTCCTGGGAACAGTCCGTTTCTGTGCCTATTACCCCCACCGCACTGCCATGTAAGGTCCACACCATTTTCTTGGTGACCTGTCTGGGCCCTCCCCATGCAGTCTACTTACCAGTCATTTTCAGCTGTTTCGACAAGTGCAGCGACACCCTATACAGTTTACACCAGCGTGCACATTTTTTGTGTACCCTGGTTCCTCCCTCGAGCACTTCAACCCCTCTTCAGCTGCTAGCTCCTCAGGCTGCACGCGTGCTCGAGGCACTTAGTGAGCAGCCGTCAATGATGTCCTGTCTCCTACCGAGTGTGCCCTCTCCCACTATTCCTGCAAATGGTAGATGCACCCCCCATGGGCAGCGCTGTACCAGCACATTCATTGCATTCCCCCCTTCGATCATTCTGTTGATCGACACTTACCCACCATTTCTTTACTTCCTTCCTATGGTATCCACATTCTCATTAACCTAGCCATGTTCCCCCCTCTCTTCTTCATACCCCTATTACCAAGCAATCATGCCCATCTTTTGATCAGGCCACTCAAAAGGCGTCATAATCTTCGATGTTTGCTGGTGGTGCTACAGAGACCAGCTGTATGTCATTCTCATTGCCACTCATTCTGGGAAGCTTATTCTCCCTTGCTTTGCCCTCCTTCCGAACCTCATTAGCAGACCTTATGTATCAAACCCTTCTCTTCGCACCATTACAGTTTTTGATGATCCACTGTCCTGAACAGATGGCAACAAGCATCACAACGAGCATGGGGACAAACAATAGTTCAGCCAATGGCTGGTGTTGCATCCTGTCTCTCTTTAATCATTTTCTCATACAAAGTACAAATCTCCTTGACCAGTCCCTCTGTGCGGCATCGCACCATCCCCTTTTCCCATTTCCCGTCGTGAAACACTGAACACCATGTTTTCATCAGGGGTCTGGTGTGAAACCATGGGATATCGTGTGCCGTTGAATTTTTACACTGCACCCTCTGGTCAATTAACATTTCTCACCTTCGTGCCCCTTCCCTGACATATTCTTGTATTATATGCTTTGTGGCTTCTTTTTCAGACATGCTTTCTAGTTTTATATAATTGTCAGCGTAAACCTCTTCCGCCTTCATCTACCCACCGGACCGCTATCGTCTGTCCTTGGAGCAACCCATGAGTTCCACACAAGGATAGGTACATCAAGCATCCTCCCTCCTAAGTTAGCTCTTGAGGCTGGCATCGTCTTGGTGTCCCTGTAACGTGTGGGATTAGTGAGAACATATAGCAGTTGCCATTAGCCCTCTCTCGCCCCACACATTTCATCTTGTCATACTAAATGTTTCCAGATGCCGTGTTTCGCCCCCCAACTGCATCATAAAACATTTCTGCAGCGAATAGACTTCTTTTATCATGTGTGCTTTTAAAATTTTCTGTAACCAAGCTATTGTACTCTTTGTGCGATAAAAGTCAGAAACAAAACAAATAAAACATAACAATCCTATCCCTAGTAATAACACATTATTCTGCATCTCCCCTCATTCCCCCTGTGTCCATTTCCCTTCAGTCTCTACCTGCATGGGCCTTCTGTACAGTCGTATAGCAGAAAAGAATGTTAAAAACAATTATGTGATATTTCCCATCAGGTTCACCCCCCTCCCTTTGTCTCCTGAGGGGGCAGTGCTGCTGTCTTTGTGAACGTTGGATATGTGGATCCATGCTTTTTTCTCTTTAATCTTTACCGCTGTGGGAGTTGCATATACTACAGCGAAGGGCCTTTGAACCTTGTCTCCTGCCACTTCTGCATGAAATTGAAGACGAAAATGTTGGTTCCCAGATAGAGGGGTTTTGCTTGTGGAAAAGTCTGTTTTATGTGCAGTTGTGAACGTGTCGTCGCTGGGCTGCTTGTTGGACCTGACGAGACGTATTTTATGTCCTTTGTCAGTTCAGTCAGCTACAGTTGCATTTTATCTCCTAAAGCCTGTGCTATTGTATGAGCATCCCAAATTGTACGGGCAGGAGGGACAGGTGCATGCATTCTCCTGCCAGTCACAATTTCTTGTGGAGTCGAGTGGTGATCCGCACCTGGAGGATTACACAAAGCAAAAAGGGCCAACGGGAGGCAATAGAGCCAATTTTTGGACAAATGTGTGGTTAGCCTAGCTAAGCGCTCCTTAAGCAAGCTGTTCAGTCTTTCAACAAATCTGTTAGCTTGTGGCCGGTACACTGTGTCTTGTCGTTGCTTTATCCCCAATAAATTGGGCATCTGTTTAAAAAGGTTGTTTGCAAAATGTTACCCATTAACCATCCTTATTTCATCACAAATTCCCCATCTCGGAAACACCTGGTGCCCCAAACATTTTGCAGCTGACTTGGCATCATTGTGCGCACAGATTCCCGTCTCAAACCAACCCGGCAAAAGGTACAGACAACAACAAGCATGTACCTATAGCAGGTACATCATTCTTGTATGTTGACATAGTCGATATGCAAGTGCCGGAAGGGCCCTTCCGGTATCGGTAACGTGTCTTGTGTATTGCCTCTATACTTTCTGGCGTTATCTTCCGACCTTCTGTGGATATAATTTGCCCCAAGTAAAATACCTCTTGCTGACGGTATTGTATCTTTTCTTTGTCCACCTTGTAACTCTTGTCTGCTAGCTGTGTTAGATGTACTGAGTCTGCTCGGCATTGTTCCTCTGTTTCACTGCACTCTAATAAATCATCAACCATACTGGACAACTGCAGGCTGTTTAGATCTATCTGGATCGCTCTGTTAAAAATACTTGGTGATTCACAGTGTTACGAATGATTTCTCTTTACTGCACCTTTCCTTCCATCTTTATGGAACCTCCAAATGTTTTGCTTTTTATTTTTTAATTTAACCTGTACTTTTTACAGTGCATTGAAGCCTTAAGCTTCACTGCACTAGCTTTTGCTCATATGTCATGGGGAAACTGAAATATCTTTTAGCCCGTAAGTACTGGGAAACATTGTTTCCTTTAGTCGTGTTACTGTGTTACTACTTTTGGTTACTTTTGTATCACTTGTGCTAACTTTTTTTTATCACTGTGCACAGCAGCTTACACTGCAGTACAATGGGCTGCATATTTGTTTGACCTAGACTAACATTCAGAGGTTTTTTGGTTACTTTAGGTGTGCTAAAAGGATAAGCTGGTGGCAGCACTAACCTGTTCCAAATTTTTGGGATTTTTCGTTTTAGCCTTACTGCGTTTACCGCTTTGGGCTACTAACTGTGGCTACTGGTGAAATATGGATGTGCCACGTGATTTTTCACTTGTCCTTTTGCCATCTTGTTCTTTAGCCTTCTTCCTGGCCTGAGATGCCAAGAAAAGCCTTATAAGGACTTCCAGTGCCCGGGAAAGCAGAATCTTTTGGCGGGCTTCTGCAGGGCTGTGTGTGTGTTCGCTGGCAGGATGTGGGCTGGGAATGGGTCGGATTTTGATTCTGTTTGCTGCCTCTTATCCCTGATTACCTGCTGCTTCTTTCTATCCAGAATTCGATTATTTGTGGGTTGAGGGAGCATTGCAGGGTGAAACCTTAACTTGGGTGCTATCTATCATAATTCAAATAGTGCTCCTATTCACTTGTGCTTTGGAAATATTCATGTAGAAGGTTAACCAAGTGTAGTTCAGTAGTTTTTATAGTAATTGTCACCCCATTGGGGATTGCTGCTCAATCTAAAAATGTGTGATTCTTGTGAATTCTAAAAATAAATAAATATTGTATTTTCACCAACCGGCCTGGTTCATGGTCCATTGGGACCCGGGATATTTGTAAAAGGGGGTGTGGGACGGGTCGGGTATCTGCTCAATTTGAATTAATTGAAATTAAAGAAAAAGCATTCCTATTGAATGCTATATCACCGGATAAGACCAAGTGTCCTGGTCCGGTGTGTGATGCCCGACTGGTATCCTTAACAACATGCAGGGCTAAAAATCAACCAGTAGAAAACAGTTCTGATTCCAGTTAAGGGTGGAGATGGGGCGATCCATGGAATTGCCCAAACTGTCTTCTTTCTAGTGGTATGGCCAGGATCTTGAGAGAGCAGGGTGTTTTTGGACTGAAAAATGCTTTTGGTGGACAAAATGTATCGTTTGGAGGGTAAAAACACAAAATTTCAAATCGGTGATCATAGGGCTTCTTGCATTTAAAGGGCCAGGTTCTGTACCGTACATAGGAGCTCTAGAAAGAGCAACGTCTGTCGATATTTGGGGATTACCAAATTCAACATAGCTTCTCTTCACAAAATATCCTCCTTAGACTGATTGATTTTGATTCCAATATTAGGCAATGGTTTTCTGCTCTCTCTCCTGAGTAGATGTGCACTATTTACTTTGATCAATCTGTTTACATTTTCCTCTGATGCAGCATATTCTCGTTGAAATTCCCACTAAGGTAGTCGGTAAAATTAAGGACAGTTTGAGGAAACTAATGGGAACCCACAATAGTCATGCGATTCGATTTGTGAGGCAGTACTGGCACTGCTGATCTCTATTACACATAAAAAATACTGGTAGTTAAAGATTGATTGTGTCAAAGGAGACCACGATCTGGCAATCAGACCAAAATTGAGGCCACTGACCTTTGATTCGGGCAAATGCTCTATTATATGGGGATGGGGGAGGGTGTAGGGGAGAGAAAGTCCCAGACGTCAAAGGCCTGGGAGAGGAGATTGGTCGAACAAAGTAATTATGAAAAGTCCACTTTGGGATGGAGGGGCAGCTTTGCTCACACATACACACCAGATCTTCGCTTGGTGTGTGACCAAAGAAACACTCAGAATGATAAGTGTGACCAGGGATAAAGTCCAGCATGAACTCTGCCTCTCTCCGACAACCGATTGCTTTAGATGTGAGGGGCCTTTTCAAATATTGACATCATAGAAATGTGCTTAGAGCGCAGTTGAAAAAAAAGTTGACTTTCCCTAATATTCCCTTTTAGACATGCAAGAGTTACGAACCCCAAACAAACCAATCCCATCCTTATGAAGAAATCATGCCATTCTTCATGGTCCCCACCTTGGAAGGCGAGGAGAGAAACTGCAAATCCCCAACGTCCGTGGCCATCAGCTCTTGCTTCAGACCACTACTGGTGATAAAACCCTGGGATTGCTTCTATTACGGGTCGGGCTCTACGGGCGCCAGGCAGGGCGCACCCTCCCCGGCACCATCAACCACGAGCCAACGCTCTGGGTCGGGTAAGAGGAAGGGCGAGCACCCGGCGAAGCTCCTGGAGAGGCCCCAGGTCGAGCTCGAAGGCCCCATCGGAGGGGGAGCGAGGCAGTGTCCCCCCCCCCCTCAAGGATAAGGCGGTGAGCGCACCTAAGGTGGTGAAGGCCTTAATCCATCCGGCCAAGCCCTCTATCGATACTGTCGCGGCGGCCCTGGCTCAGCCTGTGGAGGCTACACCAGTGGTGGCGACCTCGGGGCTCAGAATCTCCCTGCCACCTCGGAGGGAGTCCTCTTTTGTGCCCATCGATAGGACCCCCGTGAAATCCCCGGCGGGGAAGAAGGGGGGGGCAGGGCGTCGTCGTAGATTCGGCCTCAACCTCGGAGGAAGAGCTGATCGAGGTCTTAAGCCACGGCCTTGGCGTGGAAGAAGACCGGCCCGTCGGGATGGATCCCGACGCAGGTGACGACGACATCGTCGAGGGTGCCGACGGGGCCCCTGATCGCCCGTCGGATTCCCCTCTGCCAGCGCCGCAAGACAACTCGGCGGCCATTTTGTTGGCTATACAGTCCTTATGCTCAGAGATAAGGACGAGACTACCGTTGCCGACGGAGGAACCTCTCCCGTCGGGGGATCCTGAACCGGGACCTTCTGGTGTTCCCCTGCCCAAGAAAAGAAGGATTCACCCTCCACCTCCTTTTCAGCCGTCGCGCCCCGTCCAGTCCTCCTCCCCGTCCACCCGAGGGGATGATACGGGGACTGACACGGCAGCGACGGGTACGGACGACGAGGTATACGACGAGGATCTACCGTCGTCACCTCCCACCAGGGCTTCTCCGCCCGACGAGATTGGATCGTTCCACTCCATGATCGCCAGGGCATCCGAGCTTTTCCAACTCTGCCCTGAGGAGAAGAAAAAGGAAGGATTCCTTTCAACGGCGCGAGGCCAAGAGGAAGACGGTCCTCGCTGTGCCTCTACTGGACGACATTTGGGATGAGGGCCTCGCCCTCCTCAAGAACCCTTCCACGACGCCATCGGTACGAGAAGAAGTACCGGGTCCCGGACGCGGCCCCTCTGTGCCTCCGGGCGCAGCCTCCCCCGGACTCCGTCGTCTCTGCGGCGGCCAGGAAGAAAGCGGTGGGGGGTGCGGCCTCCACATCGACTTCCCCACCGGACGGCGAGGGAAAGAAATTGGACGCTATGGGACGCAGGGTCATCTCGTCTGCAGCGACGACGATTAAAGCGGCCAACGCCTTGGCTATCGTGGCCCGCTACGACAGGGAGCTATGGTACAAACTGGCTCCCCTGCTGGACTTCCTACCGGACGACAAGAGGGCGGATGCCCTGGAGATCCTGCAGGAAGGTGAGGTGGCGTCGGACCACGCCATCACTATTGCGACGGACATCGCCGACACTGGGTTTCGCCAGTTGGGCAACGGCGTGTGCCTTAGGCGGCGTGGATGGCTCAAGGCTACGGACTTCCGTCAAGACGTACAGACCAGAGTCCTGGACATGCCGTTCGATGGGAACAACCTGTTTGGGAAAACAGTGGACGATTCCCTTCAGGCCATTAAAGCGGACACTGAGGCGGCCCGGGCCCTTGGGGTTCTGCAGCAACGACGGACGCCCTTTCGGAGCAGCGGAGGCAAGGGCGCCTCCAAAGGTTCCGGCGGCGGTTTCTCCACCTACCGTCAAGCGGCCCGCTCGTCGTCTCAGGAGGCCTACAGAGGACGAGGCAAGTCTGGCGGACCCCGCCGTCGTCGCCAAGGAGGTCAAGGCGGCAAAGCCTCGTCGACACAGGATTGAACCGGCCGTGGGGTCGGGCCCCCACTGAAGCACCCCGGTGGGAGGCCGGCTGGCGAGCTTCATCAGCGTGTGGGAGTCCATCTCCACCGACCGTTGGGTGCTGGACGCCTTAGCCCGGGGCCACGCGCTCGAGTTTCAAAGAAGGTGCCCGCGCGTCCCCCCGTGGCCAGGAAAGAGCTTCACGTCCCTCAGCTTCTCCTGGAGGTAAAGGCGATGCTCAGGAAGGGCGCCATCGAACTCGTCCCAAAGAGGCTTTCGGGGCTCCGGAGTTTACTCGAGATACTTCCTCGTGAAGAAGAAGACGGGAGGATGGCGCCCCATCCTAGACCTGCGACGTCTGAACAAGTTCATCAAGGCGCAGAAGTTTCGGATGGTCACCCTGCAGCACGTCCTGGGGCAGCTGGAGGAAGGAGACTTCCTGTCGTCGTTGGATTTGGAGGATGCCTACTTCCATATTCCCATCCTAAGGGAGCACCGAAAATTCCTCAGGTTTGTGGTCCAAGGGCATCACTACCAGTTCAAAGCCCTCCCCTTCGGACTACGGTCGGCACCCAGGGTATTCACCAAGTGCCTTGCACCGGTGGCGGCGCAGCTGCGCCGCGAGGGGATCCACGTCTACCCCTACATGGACGACTGGCTCATCCGAGCCAAGACGAGGGAGCTCGCCGTGGAGCACACGGCAAGGACCGTCCAACTTATCACGGACCTGGGATTCTCCGTGAACTACGCCAAGTCCCACCTGGTACCCGCGCAAAACGCACTGTTTCTGGGAGCGAAGCCCGACACAGTGTCCCTTCTGGCCTCCCCGTCGGAGGAAAGGACCAGGTCCATCCTGGGCAAGGTACAGCGGATGTTGGTTTCCGACGCGGCCAAGGTGAGGTCCATAAAGTCCCTCCTCGGAATGATGTCTTCTTGCATCTACCTCATTCCCATGTGCAGGCTTCGGATGCGCCCGTTGCAGGAGTTCCTGGACGCGCGCTGGATCCAAACGACAGGCGGCTTCGAGGAGAGGATCACACTCGACGAGAGTTTCCGCCGAGCGGTCCGGTGGTGGGGCAACCGCGCGCATCTGACGGCGGGCATGGACTTCCAGACCCCAGACCACCAGGAGACTGTGACCACGGATGCCTCCCTGGAAGGGTGGGGAGCGCACACCGAAAATCTGCACGCGAGAGGCCTTTGGCTCCCGACGGAGAAGTCCCTCCATATCAACGTCCTGGAGCTCCGTGCAGTGTTCTGGGCCCTCAGGTCCTTCCTTCCGTCCCTCAAGGGCAAGGTGGTGAGGATCTTCACCGACAACACCACCACCATGTTTTACATCAGGAAACAGGGCGGAACCAGGTCCCCAACGCTGTCCAAGGAGGCGCAGGACCTGTGGCATTGGGCCGTCGCCCAAAGGATGTTTCTGGTGCCGTTTCATCTGGCAGGGATAAAAAACACCATCGCCGACTCACTCAGCAGGGAGCTGCGCTCGTGCCACGAGTGGGAACTACGACAGGATCTAGTGGATCGCCTCTTCCGACGGTGGGGCACACCCCAGATCGACCTGTTCGCGACGGCGACGAACTCCAAGTGCCGGAGGTTCGCCAGCAGGTTTCCCCAGGCGAGGAGCATGGGCGATGCTTTCTCGTTCCCCTGGGAGGGCCTGTTCCTCTACGCGTTCCCTCCTTTGCCACTGCTAATCCGGCTCGTCAACCAGCTCAAGAGGTCACGGTGCAGGATGATCCTCGTCGCACCTGCGTGGCCGAGGCAGATATGGTTCCCGGACCTTCTGGACTTGTCAGCGTCCCCGCCAATCAAGCTGCCGGTGGACGCGGATCTACTCTCCAGGGAAGGGGGCGCCATCCTCCACCACGACCCGAAATCGCTGAACTTGCAGGCCTGGCTCCTGCAGCGCTAGAGTTTGGAGGATACGACATACCGGCCGACTGCAGAGAGGTTCTTGCAAAGGCCAGGGCGTCCTCGACTCTTAAATGCTACGGACACAAATGGAAGAGGTTCTCTGTCTGGTGCCACGCACAGAAGATTAACCCTGTACTGATTACGGCTCCCCAGGTACTGCCGTACCTGCTGACGCTGGCCAAAGCTGGACTGGCACACGCGTCCATCAAGATTCATCTTGCTGCGATCTCCCGATACACCAGAACCACGGGCCGGACGTCCTTGTGGTCTCATCGTCTGGTGAAAGAGTTCATGAAGGGACTGTTCAGATCGTTCCCGCCGGTGAAGGCTCCGGCCCCGGCGTGGGAGCTCAACGTGGTGCTGACCAAGCTCATGGGACCTCCGTTCGAGCCTCTGCACTCGGCCCCGTTGAAGTTTCTGTCGTGGAAAACAGCGTTTCTTGTGGCCATCACCCCCGCACGACGGGTGGGAGAGATCCAGGCCCTTTCCTGCAAGGCCCCGTACTTGACTTTTCACGACACGAGGGTAGTGCTCAGGACGCACCCCTCCTTCATGCCCAAGGTACCGTCGGACTTCCATCTCAACGAACCCTTGGTGTTGCCTGTGTTCTTCCCGTCGCCTTCGTCGCCGGCTGAGAGGACTTTGCACTCGCTGGATGTGGCTAGAGCGCTGAAGTTCTACGTGGACCGCACAAAGTGTTTTCGGAAGACGTCACAACTCTTTGTGAACTTTGGACCTGTCAATCAGGGGAAGGCTCTCTCGAAGGCTTCCATTTCCAGATGGCTCTCCGGCTGTATCATGTACTGTCATCGGTTGGCAAACCGACCGCTGCCTGGCCGTCCGAGAGCCCATTCCACCAGAGCGATCCCAGCTACCACGGCGTTCCTTTCTGGTGTGCCCCTGCTGGACATATGCAGGGCTGCTACGTGGAGGTCGACGCACACCTTCACGAAATTCTACTGCGTCGATTGGGATTCCAGGGAGGAGTCCAGGGTCGGCCAAGCAGTGCTGCGCAACCTGTTCGCCTGAGGTGAGCCTGGTGAGGAGGTAAGATGCTTAATGTTGAGTTTGATGTACTGCTTAATGTTGAGCCTTTGCCACATCCCGTGTTTGTGCATGTGTGTACTGCTATGTATTCTTTATTCATGAGCATGTGAATCCATGCCAGACACCATGATGGACAAGGAACAAGTTACTTACCTGTAACTGTTGTTCTCCAGCATGGGTCTGGCATGGATTCACATGCGAACCCTCCCGCCTACCCCTCTGCGGCTCTTCACTTGGTCATACTGCCACTTCACGTGCTTCCAAATCTGAAGATGGCTGCCAGAGGCGGTGCTTAGGTAGAGGGCAGTCATTGGCTGTGGTCAGTATGACGCAGAGACCAGTGATTGGTTATTACTAGGAAAGACAGATCAGAAACGAAACTGATACTGGTTTTTTCTTTACCGAGGATTCCCAGCCTGACGACGGGGAATATTCATGAGCATGTGAATCCATGCCAGACCAATGCTGGAGAACAACAGTTACAGGTAAGTAACTTGTTCCTTTTAGTTCATTAAGCTTTTTTTCCTTTTTGCCATTTAAAAAAAATAATACACTTTGATTAGATAGTGAGCACTTCTGAAACTACAATAGACACTAAGAAGTGATGTTTGAAAGCTATAATTTAATCAAAGCAACTGGCATCTCCCTTGGAATCTTCCATTTCATAATTTGTATTTAATCCCATTGGAGCCATTGCAGAAGGGGACAAGCCATATGCAAGTCAGTCTCGGTCCTGCCACCAATAAGTACAATCAGACAAAACTGAAAGACCACGTTCTCTGTCCGAAATATGCCTGTGGTTGCTTGGATTTATTTTCAGAGAGCCCATATAGTGTGTACATTTCCTGCGTCAGGGCAATTTTATACCACATTTCCAATCCTGCTTCAAAACCTGTTCGGAAAAGGTAGCAATATTCCCCCAAGTCTTCTGTGGCCCTTGCATGGTACATGGAGGCTTCTCTGGCCATGAGGATGGCAAGAGTGAACTCTGTGAGCCCCCGATGAGTCAGAGGGCAGAGGCTGTTGCATTCTCCCAAACCACTAGATTATCTGGGGTGAGATTGTAGTGTATCTGAATCCCTTCTTTATGAAGAGTGTCTTTGTGTTTACTTCCTTTCATCATGTGAACTTTATTATTTTATTCCCAATTTCAGCTTCGCCTGAACAGTATCAAGAAGCTGTCTACTATTGCTTTGGCTCTTGGAGTGGAACGAACACGGAGTGAGCTTCTACCATTCCTGACAGGTAGGCAGAGTGCACACCCTGCTACATATTTAAAAGGGGGGGGTTACACATTTTTGGACTAGTTTGTATATTTATACAAAATTCTTTTAGGGCTATCCTTAAACTGCTCACTGTATGTTTTTCTTTGTTATGCAAGATGGTTGAATCGTTGTTTTTTTGGCTCTTTTTCAACAAAGATCACGTTTTTTTGTAATAATCCCCCCAAACATTCTATTAGGTGTTTATCAAGTAGCAAGCTGGAAGTTTGTCGATCATAATATGCATTCACCTTGCTTAGCTACCCTTTTTCCTTTCTTATACACTATATGGTATTCACAGCTGATCTGCATGAAGAATTTCAGAGCAATTATTGTTCTTTTGAGACATAGTCCAAAAAAGGTTTCCATTAGTTAGCAAATAAATATCTTAATTGTTTACTGCATATGTAGCAACACTTGTTGGCATAGGAAGATAATCTTGGAGGGGCATGGCATGCAAGGAGGAACACAGCCTCAAGGTTTAGTTTGGCTGTGCTCTCATCCAGTGCACGCCCACGTGCATGATTAAGGCAATGTCTTCTTTAGCCCACTTGCTACTCATCGCCTCCAACACCAACCCGACAAGGTTCTTATAAAACTGGATGTTACAAACTGAATGTTACAGGAGCATACTTGTAGTTTCGTTGTCCTCATCATGATTATTTGCTTACTTCCTGCATGTAAAACACTGGGCCTCATTACAGGTCGGGCGGTCGGAAATGACAGTGGTGGTAAACCCGCCGCCACTGTTAATTCCGGACCGCCCGATCCCGAGTCCTGCAGGCGGGAGGTGGCTTTCCCGTCAGGTCTGACCTGGCGGGTTTACCACCGCCTGCCTACAGGCGGACGAGGAAACACCGGCACCATCGCGAGATGGTGCCGGTGTTTCCATGGTCCCCATTTCCATTGAGTCCTCATTACGACTCCTATAGGACTCAATGGGAATGGGGATTTACACCATTCCGCCTCGAATTCCCTGGACACCGAGGTTGTAATGCCCCGGTAATTCCGGGAATCACGGAGGCGGAATGGTAATACGAGTCCAGCGGTAACCAGGTGGTTTTACCGCCGGACTCGTAATGAGGCCCACTGTTTGCTAAAAAGCTACGACTGTTTCAAGGCATTACATGACACAGGCCAACTTGCCACCCTTGAACAATTTGAAACGCTTTGATTTTGCATTTGTTATTGCAGTGCTACTCATGCCATTATTTCACAGTGTAACTGGTTCCATGAGTTTTTTTATTATTTTTGTTATTGAATACGTTTTCCCTTGTGCACTAGAAAACAGCACCTGTTTGTACTCTTGTAACCTGGCCTGTTTCTTCTACATTTCATTGCATGCAAACACCTCCTTTTCCCATTCCTGGCTCCTTTTCCTTTCAATCTACTCCATCCTGTCTCATTTCTTTTCCACCATAATTCCCGTCTTCTCCCTTCATTCTTTCCACCTTTCCTCTTGTGCCTTCTTTTCTTATTGAGCAAAACCCCCTTTACCTCCACTTAGGCATTTGTGTTTGACACTAGGTGCTCTTATTGCTTCAGCAACTTTTTTCTCCAGCATTGGATTTTTCATGGATTCACATGCTGTGAAGATTTCCCGTCGTCAGGCTGGGAAAACCACAGTAACTTTAAAATACCATTTTCCTATGGAAAACTTTGACACAGAGTGTCCTATCAACGTCTTTTTGGGTGCTTTAGGCTGCACCAATAGGACGTCTAGCATAAATAGCCCTGCCCCTGCGGCGTCCCTTCATATTTCAACAGTCTCCAAACTTTTGAGATCACCTCGTGTTTCTTTCGAGAAATGTTCTTTTAGTCTTCTACACGTGTTTTCGCTGTTCTGTGTTTGCAGGTCATCATCTTCAGTGGGCCCGAAAAAATCCTCGTTTCGGCTGTGTGCGACCTGCGGCATGAAGAACGTCTACGATGGTGATGGTCACGCAGACTGTTTGTATTGCCCATTTCTGAATCTTTCTGTGGAAAACTGTGACATTTGTCAAGGCTTCTCCCAGAAGACGCTGAAGGACCGCAACCGCCAGTTGATTTGCTGGCTGAATGATGGTACTTACCCGGGTTCTGAAGTTGGTTCGGCCCACGGGTGCAAGTCTTCGGCTATGGCTGTGAAGGTGTCATCTTTGCACCAGAGGGCGAAGTTGGCAGAACCCCACCCCCTTCAAGAAGCAGCGCACGGAGGTGCCAGCGGAAGTGTGGAAGGGCGCGTTTCCTCTGGCTCCAAGTCAGGGCTTCAGAGAGGAAGGTCGGAAGGCCCATCTCTGGACAAGCCCTGGGCTGGGGAGAAGGATCAGTGTAAATCCCAGACGTCGTCGTCTTCTTCAACGAAGGGCTTGTCATCGAAGGACCTGCATCAGTTTTCATCAGACCGTGAGTCTTCCAAGCATCGTTCCAGCACCACGTCCCAGCGGTCTGCGTTGCCTGAGAAAGCCAGCCCGGTGGCAGACTTGGTTCCGTCAACGAGGAGTTGGTCAACGGAACTCTCTTCGGCGACGGTGGTTGTGCTACCTTCTATTCCTTTGTCGGCGATTGTGACGTCAGCACCTTCGTCGACCTGGCTGGTGGCTTAGTTGACGACGAGGCTTTCGGAGGTTCCGTGGCATACGGGTTCCGGCTTTGGGCCTTTGGTACTGTTGGAGATTCTTCAGCAAAACCCTGCCACGTATTCTTTGGACTCCAGTCCGGAAGTAGAGAGTCAGCCGTTCTTCGATCCATCAGTGTTGGACCTGCGGCCTGCAAGGCCGTCCTCGTCTGGAGCACTGGGGGCTGTCCTGCCGTAGTATCCTTCGGTGAATCTACAAGCGGTGCTGTCCATGCAGGTGCTGAGCACACTGTAGTCGCTGTTGGGTCAGTTGGATGTAAGGCTTCCTGTTCCTTTGAGTTTGGTGGGTCACGTGGAACCGGGTGTTAACACTGTGCCGAGATGGAAGGAAGTTATGGGTGCTCCTCGCCTGGAAGTCCCGCGAAAGTCACCTCTGGTTAGGCCTCCGGGGCCGTCTGTTGGGTTTCACCCCTCCTCGTGGCCATCCAGAAGAAAGGGAGCTGGTGGATCCGCATAGTGTTCCTCGTGACACTGTCGACAGTGTCATCGTCACCCAGGTGGGCGTATACTTGGATCACAGACCCTGAAGTGGATGCCCCGAGATGTGGGTGCTTTCCATGTGATGATGGCGAAGGCATGTCAAGAATTTGGCCTTGCTCCGGAGGAGGAGCGTAAAAACTGTTTTCTCTTTGATTACATGGGGAAGAGGCGGAAGGCGGTCTTATCTATCCCGATTTTGGAGCACGTGTTGCAGGAGGGTCTGCGCCCAATGCAGCATCCATGCTCTGAGCCAGCGGTCAAAGGCCAGTTGGAGAATACATTTAAAGCGCTGAATAGTCACCCAAGTGCCTCACATCGCAACCCACGCCGGAGTCGTGTCGGCGGCGGCTAGTCGGAAGGCGCTGATTGAGCACAAGTGGGCAATGCCTCCAGACAGTGAGGGCCGTAAACAGGATGCGCTCGGCAAGATGGTCCTTACGGTAGGTGCTATGATGGTCAAGGCGGCCAGCTCCTGGGCCATTAATGGCACACTAGAACGGGGAAATGTGGAACCGATTGGCCCTTCTCTTGGATCATCTTCCAGAGCAACAACGGAAGTAGGCGATGCTGGTTCAGGAGGGGGAGGAAGCCTCCAATAACAAACTTAACATTTCAGTGGACCAGGCAGAATCTGGGTTCAAGCAGATCAACAATGGGATGGTTCTCCGTAGACCAGCATGTTTGCGCTGTACCGACTTTTGGCCAGAGGTCCAACATAAAGTCGTGGACATGCCATGTGAAGGTGAGCTGTTTGGTGAAAAAATTGATGAGGCGCTGAAAGGGATGAAGGACTAATACAGCGAGATCCCTGGGTATTGTGCCGAGTGGTCGTTCATGTCGGCCCTTTTGGGCATTTTGAGGAGCTTCGGGGAATGCCAGATTTGCTTCTTCCTGCGACAAGAGCTACAGTCGACCAGGCTATTCATCTCAAGGGTTCCGACGTTCTTTCCAGTCCGCGCATATAAACAAAGATTACCAAGCGCAGCGGAAGATGGGTCCTGCAGCCTCGGCTAAAAGAGGCTGGCAGTCCAAGCCTCAGCAATGACTGCCATATAGGCAGTCAACTAGGGGGGCCGAGTGACGCAACACTTCGAGTGGCATTTAATTACGACGGACCAGTGGGTGCTAGATGCAGTTCAGTACGGCCACTCGTTGGAGCATAGTCAAAGCTGACTATTGGTTTTATGTGCAAAGAACTGCCAGACAGGATTATTCAACAGGTTATGTGTAATTTTCTATGTGCCGATAAACTTTCTCTCTTCCTCACCCATTGAAAATTCTGTGTTGCACTGTATACAAATCTATTGAGTCCAGGATGGCAGCAGTAACTTCAGAACATCATTGTTAACTGCTCAAGAAGTTTGTCATACACATTTTCTTATTAGTGCTTGAAGCTCTTGGCTATATTGGTGTACTTGATGTAGTCACATGGACCTCCTATTGTAGTTGGACTCCAAAATCTAGCTAGAAACGCATTGAGTTTGCTGATTCTTTTTGTATTTTCTGTACAGTACACTACGGGTAGATTTTATTTTTCACAACACCAAACTATATAATTTTGTAAAATAATTACTTGGCAAATGATGATGAGATGCACGCTGACCAATCTTGAGCCATTTATGGATTTTCATCCAATGCCCTTATGCATCCTGGCACTTGTAGTTCAGTTTTCCTCATTTCAAGTAGTATATGCCTGCCTGCCATGAGTTAACCGCCCTTGTAGCTATCTCTGTGCACCCATAGGTCATAGCTTTAGTTGCGGCTTGTGCATAAATGATGCAGTGAATATGATTACCTTGAATAATTTTGACACACGCACAATTGGGCAACATGAAATCCTAGCCTGGTTTTGTGCTTTATTGGGCAACCTTTTGTTGTCCAATGTCTCTTTCCATCTGATTTTGGTACTGCATTTGTGACAACAAGCACTGGCAAAGCCAGCATTTTTGCCTACGATGTATTATGCTTTTGTACTAAGCTGAATTATGACTGTAGAATGTTCAAAGCACCTTGTGCTTGGCATATTGTGCTCTCCTATGGAACCCAGACTTTTAGTCTGCTGAGCATAGCAATAGTGAAATACGTGGAGGAAAAACAAATGCAGGGAGAGAGTCAGGACGTGTTCATTTTAGGATGACAAAACATTGATACATTTCTTATTTGAAGTGTTTTAATAATTATAAGTAAGTCAAGGTTCAGGTTGGTGAAAGGCCTATAGGAACAAAGTGAATGCCCCACAAATAGTAAGGAATAACTCTGCTGCCGAGTGTTAAAGGCACAGTTTAAGGGATCCACCAGCTGGACTTGACGCAGATGAACACTGATCACATGGCAAAGGGCGACTCCAAGGACTCTGCAGACATGCTAATTTGGCAGGATGACCTTGGGCAGGGTCAGGCAGGCTCAGATCCTGCAAGTGGTAGAACTCTGGCTCCAGAAAGGCCCCTCTTCTCAGTGGAGAGAAGCTGCTGCAGGTGATGAGACTCCTGTCCCACAACTAAGGGGTCTGACATTAGTCTGGTTTCCAGACAAGATGGGTGTCTGCTGCAGCAGTGATCCCACTATGGTGGATAGTAAACCTCTGGGATGCTCCATAGACACTTACAAAGTCCACCGAGAGCAGTGAAGGATACAAGACTGGTTAGCTCAACCATTGTATAGGGTGAAGGCCCCAGTTGAAGGTCTTCTCTGGTACCTGAAGGTAGGTAGTTTCCCCACTGGGTGGCTTTGGCAATATTCTTTCTCTAGCAGCAGTTCTTCAACTCTACTGCGCATTCTCTTTCAGAACCTTTGTTCCAGGGGTTAACCTTCAGAATGTCTCCAGATCCTCTTTTCCTATCCAAAAGCCCAGTAGCCGGCTTCCCCAGCCCACTAATTTTAGATATCTGCACCATTCAACCAGGCAGTGGTGGTCTAAACATTGACCGCAAGCTGCTCAACATCTACCCAGCAACAGAAGTCCCTGGGCCGGGATGTGGATTAGGAGCAAGAAGTCCTGGTCCCAGTTTGAGCCGCATAGAGAAATAGTCACAAATGAATCCAAGGCTGGATCCGATGAAAATGCATTAACTTAGTTGGGAGTTTGCAGCCATCCAGAGGATGGTAAAATGGCTAAAAAGCAGGTCTTGTATCACAAGGTTGTCATTTTGTATATGTGGTACGCAAAATGTCACTGTCATTGTAAAAAGAATACTGCACAATAGGGCACTGGAAACAGTATAAAACACAGTTCACTTCAACCAACCTGTCCTGTGCACATCATAGATATACCGAAAATGCTAAGAGGTAAAATAAAAAGACACATACAGTGTTGCAGTAACACTCCTTGGAAGGTGGCTTTTTTTACAATGCAAAAATGCAGGGAGGGGCGCGGCTTGGACCCGACTCAAGCTGCATGGCTCCGTAAAAGCTCCTGACTGGCCCCATCATCTGAATGCATATTCGCAAGCTGGAGCCTCCGTTACATCTCTAAAGAAAAAAAAAAACAACTCCGAAGGTTACTGCATCTAACCCTTAAGGAGCGAAACCACCAACTAGCCCCTGCGATCTAATATTCCCGGCTGGAAATCTCGAACCCAGCCCATAGCAGTGGGGCAAAGATGGTGGTCGCCGAATCCTGGAGCTCCACACTCTACAGGAAGGAGGAGCTGTGGGCGTATCAGCGACCCAAACGCCTAGCAACACGTTAATGGGCGCAATGCAGAACCGACGATTATGGACCTGACCCTCAGCATGAGGCACGCACCATAAGACGACCACAAACCCCCCCCCCCCCCCCTGTCGGCGACTACAGCGCCCAGTGAGGATCCCGCTCACTCGGTCCGACTCGGACCCCACCGGGGTCATCCTGCACTACAGCGTCGGGGAAGGCGAACTCCCCTCAGCCTGCGACCTGGAGGATCCTAGCACCGAGAAGGTAGCAGCCAGTCACCACAGACACTTGGACGCCCGCAGAGGAAGCAGTGACCTCGGGCACCACAACTAGCTCCCCCGGAACCCACCCCACAGCAGACCGGGATCAGACACACTCCCTTAAGACCTGGTTGTACCCAAAACCAAAGGGGTTGAGAGGCTGTGAAAGCCCTTCAAATCAACCTCCTCCACCTGCACAAGCCCCTCAGGCCCACGTGAGGTGCGGAATCCCCAGGTATCCACCATTGGGAGTACACTCCCCATCCATCTGAGCCTCCCCGGCAAGCAGAGGGTGAAAAGAAGAAGCATCCTCCCAACAGCATATGAGCAGGCTGAAGGCATATTGAAAGGAAGTGAACGCAACACAGCATCTCGCAGGCGAAGGGGCAAAAGCATACGGCGGAGTTCGGGGTGCCTGCGCCCACGAACGGTATCTGGGACCCGATCACTTCCGCTCTAGCCACACAGCGGCGGAGATCCATACCGGGGCCTGACCCAGGAGGGAAGGGTCCTCACCGCCACTCGCAGCCGTCGAGCCTACCACAGAAGCCATGGCAAAGAGCGGAAAAGCAACGAAACAAACTGACATTGCAGCCCTAATGAGCAACCGTATTCAGGAAAAACTGAAGAAAAACGAACAAACAATGGGACCTACCTCCGACAGAATCAATGCTCCAGAGGTGTCGGAATCGGCTCAATCCACGACCAAATCAGACCTTAAAGACCTGCTGTCAGTCTTTAACAAAGGAGATCCAGAAAGGGACAGACGAGGTCACAAAGAATATCTCAGCGTTGGACAAGAGGGTGGAAGAGGTGGAAAAACGCATCATTAACGTGGAAAACAACCTGTGCGACCACGCCTTAGAGCTGGAAAGGGGCCTGGACCGAATCGCAGCCCTTGAAGCAAGATGTGAGTTGCTAGAGGACAAGCCAAGCAGGAGGAGGCGGAAAACCGCTCCAGGCGGAATAACATCCACCTTCGAGAAATCCCTACAACAATCACTGATGCAGAGCTGGAAAGCTTTACAAGGGACCTGTTTAGATTTATCCTAACTCTTCCGGATAGCTCTCCCCTGTAGATCAACCGAGTCCACTGAACGGCCCAGAGACAGGCGTCCACATCCCCTCCTGACGTCCTAGCGCAAATTCACTTGTTTAAAATGAAAGAAGAAATAATGAGGGAGGCTAGATCATCTAAACAGATACTCTTCAGAAGGGCAACCATCTTGCTATACCAAGACCTAGCCAACGCTACCTTACAGAAGCGGAAAGCACTAAGGAACCTCACAGAATGGCTACAGGAACAGAAAGTTCAATGTCGCTGGAGCTTACCAACAGCCCTGAATTTCACATGGGAAGGTACCCAAACGCAAATCTGCACTCCAAAAGAAGCAGAGAAATTCATGGGAACAGGGGCAGAAAGTGGAGACTCAGAATCGGAAGCACAAGCCCAGGATCAAACCAAGACACCCTCAGCTGGCACCTGGTCCTGGGCCAATAGGCGGCGAAGGCTCCGGGGCCCTCAGAAAACCGCCAAACCAGACTGAGCTAGAAAAACGACGACCACACACAGGTCAGTTACGCCCCTCCACGTTGCCCTTTCCCAGGAACACCCCTTAGAATCATTATTCACGCAACCATAAGTGGGGCATACAAATAGTAGGGGGAACCTCCAATACCCAGGGGGTTCACTACCTATACATCCAAATAAGAATACTACGGCGTGATCAGAACAGAACACGCAGGTCCATTTCGGTGACGGATTGCAATTTCTTGCTATCCCGTTGATAGCTTGTGGGGCCCTTTGGCCTTTACTGGTTCGATGATGGAGCCCAGCTAGTAACCTCATTGGGTGAGGCTAGTCTCATACTTCGAAGTTTGGGGGGAGGGGTTTGGGGGAATTGGGGGTCAGGGAAGGATTCACAACCCTGGTTCCCCGAAAAATCAATCACTTTGCAACTCTGACATATACAGACAGGACACACGCATACTCTTACAGGGGGCACCCCAGGACCTTAACATAGGACCCAGTATAATGGCGCCCAGAGCTCAATCCACACAGGAGCCCCATGGGGTTGGATAATGAAAAAGACATTTGCATTCTCACGTGGAACGTACGAGGCCTCAACTTCCCGGGGAAGTGCAAATCGGTAGAAAGCAGGCTTAAAGCTCTGGCGGGTGATGTAGTCATTCTTCAAGAGACACATTTATTAGATGCTTATGAGCAGTGCATCAGATTCAAGCTGTTCAAAAAGGCCTTCTTTGCCACCTCGGGGGAGAAAAAGCGGGGGGTAGCCATTCTACTTAGTGATAACTACCCACAGTAAGAAGAGACCCCAAAGGCAGTACCTCTTACTAAAAGGATACATCTCAGAGCAACCGATTACTATAGTTGGGATCTACAGCCCCAACGCTGGGCAAGATAAATTCCTGCTGGATCTAATCCCAATATTATTGACATTCACAACAGGACACCTCCTCATCGGTGGAGACTTTAACATGGTTCCCGACCCACTAACAGACAAAACTCTTCCCCCATCCAATTCTGATTTTACCCGGGCCCTAACTTTCGCTAAACTCCTGCGAGAAACAGAAACCGTAGATGCATGGAGGCTGGCAAACATGGGGGCCAGGGATTACACCTTCTATTCTAATGCACACGAAGGCCACTCATGGATTGACCTACTCCTGATCACGGGGGCCCTGTTTCCCAGTCTTGGGGAAATAGAAATTCACACACGGATGATCTCTGATCACACCCCAGTATCAGCAGATCTATTAATAAGCGGCTCACCCACACCGCCTCTGAGATACTGGAAGCTAAACTACTCCATCTTGCTAGACGAAAACATTCCAAGCAGAGGTGAGGGAATCGCTGACCAACTATTTCAAAGAAAACCCAACTCTTGACACATCCATTGGAATAATCTGGGAGGCCATGAAGCCTGTGGTGAGGGGAACACTCCTCAGCGCAGCTACTGAACAATATCGGATCTCCCAGATCCAAGCATCCACTCTGGAGATAAAAGTCTCAGCACTGGAGAAGGAGCTAAAGATTCGTCATACCAGGAAATCAGAGAGGGAATTGAAAAAAGCGAGAATAGTCCTAGAAATCCACTGAGCGGACCGCTCGGCTAAAACCCTAGCATACACAAAGCAGTTTTATTATAACAAAAGCAACAAAGCAAACCGCATACTACGTTATACATTGCAATGGGTACATAAAAGGAGCAATATAGCTCGCCTCCTTGGGGAGGATGGCAAAACCTGATACACCAACACTGAAAAGATGGAAGCCTTAATGGCCCGCCACCCCATCTGGGAAATCAGCCCCAATACTTACAGTATTTACAATCCTACATAACATCGAACACCAAACTCGAGCTAGTCTTTAGAAGCCCCAATATTGGTAGAGGAGGTATCTGAGGTATCTGATGCCATCAAATCCCTGAAAAACACTGCTCCGGGGCCATATTACAAAATATACGCACAAATCCTAGCCCCACAACTAGCACTCGTATTCAACTCATTCTTGTAAACCGGGAAGGTGATCAAATCAATGGCAGAACCACTTACCATACTAGTTCATAAACCAGGGAAAGAACCCGATCAGGTGGCCCTGCATAGACCGATAACGCTAATGAACATGGATGGGAAGATCTACTCTAAAGTTCTGGAGTCCAGACTGGGGAAAATGCTCCCAGACATGATGGACCGGGACCAGACGGGGTTCATACCGGAGAAAGGAATGCACGATAACATCAGAAGAACGCTGGACCTCATTGAAAGTGCCAACCGAAGGGGGGAGGAGCTATTGGTAATATCCCTAGATGCTCACAAAGATTTCGACCTAGAGGACTGGGAATATATCAGACACATGGGATTTGGCTGCAACTTTATGAAATGAATAATGGCGAATGATGAGTTCCCAACCACTCCGCTACGGGTGAACGGAATGAGATCGGAGAAAATATATCTAAATAGGGGCACGCGACAGGGTTGCCCGTTATCTCCCCTGTTGTTCGCATTGTCCATGGAACCTTTTGCTAGAAGGGTCCGACAAAGCACAGACATACAGGGACTCGCGGTAGGGAATATAAAGCAGCACTATATGCTGATGATGTTCTCCTAACCATAGCCCACCCGGGGGGCATCCTTAGAACCGTTACTGGAGGAGCCTCTGGATTCAGGGTAAACTATGACAAATCCTCTGTCGATCAACCTTACAAAGAAACAGAAGGAAGATCTCAACCCCAGACTCCCGATTACATGGATCGATGCAGCGATTGGATACCTGGGGGTTCATATTCCCAAAAAAAACACTCTACCAGAGTAACTTCCCGCAATTGTTTAGGAACCTGCCGAGGGATATACACCACTGGGATAAACAGGAGATCTCATGGCTGGGCATGATAGCAGCGATAAAAATGAACCCGATTCCTAGATTGATCTACCAATGCCTAGCACTCCCAACACATATCCCAGAGAGTGAACTAAACTACAGAGATCATATTAAAATTTGTCTGGGGAGGGAAGAAACCCCGAATAGCGAGACAAATCATACTCTCAGGGGGACTGGGAGTCCCAGACGTGTCCAGATATAGACGAGCAGCACAACACTATCCCGCGCATTCACATACACAAACTACAGACCAACCATACTGGAAGCAGATAGAGGAAGCATGGTGCAAATCCCCCCCCTGACCTTGGGGGTCTATAGCTGTCCTTCCGCACATGCAGGCTCTGAAAACCCAGCCAAACTCAGGTCCCCTTACAGCAACACACAATACAGTAGCAAACTGGAAAGCAGCAGTTCGCAAATGGGGGTGCACAGGAACTCTGGCCGCTCTCGCAACATTATGGGACAATCCTGAGTTCTCACAGGGTCTTCACTCTCAGAGCTTCTCCGCCTGGCAAGACGGGGGCCTCCGGAAGATCTCAGACTTCCCGGAGGGGGGTAATCCACTCATATTCGAGGGTTGCAGGGCAAAATTCAAAATCTCAGAAGGGGAGAGGTTCAGATACACTCAGAGCCATCACTGGCTGTCCTAGAGGATTGTTAAGGAGAGGGACTCCAGGGACCCAAAGGGAAAATTTCAACCCTATATCGACTTCTGGACAAGTCAGACCCCACCACCAAAGAAAAATTCATGGTCAACTGGGAGAGAGACTTGGGGCGAACAATAGACATTGAAGCCTGGGACAAGATCTTGGCGAAAATGCATAAAAGCACCCAATGTGTCACCAACAGAGAGGGTGGGTATAAGGTTTATTACAGATACATCACTCCAGTACAGCTACATAAATCCAATCTAAACATTCCATCGGGCTGTGGGAGAGGCTGCATAACTGAGGGATCACTATTCCACCTCCAATGGACCTGCCCGAAAGCTGCAAATTACTGGCGAGGGGTACTAGACCACATAAAGTCGATCACAGGTCTTGCAATTCCCTGGAACCCGGGGATCGTGATAGGGAATTCCCACTGACAGGTCACACAGCCCGCCTATACACCCACCTTTTGACAGCAGCCAAAATCGCATTAGCACAGCTCTGGAAAAACCCAGAGGGCCCTTCAATCCAGATATGGTGGTCAAAGTGCTGGGACATCGTAAAAGATCACAGCATTACGATCAGGGAACCTGAACCCCTTTTGGAACACATGGGCCCCATTCATGGACTACGCAGTAAAATTCCCCGGACTCACTCGAAGGCCCCCACTAACCCACTGGCTGGAATGAGCCAAGAGACTAAGAGATGATACCGCACAGCATGTACACCCCCCCCACTCCCCAGAAGGTTGTACACCTCCACAGTCCCGTTACCCCTAATGTGAGACTATACTAAGAGCGTAGATTGCATTCTCCCACAGATTCCTCATCTTTATAATTATTCATCCAGCGTCAGCTGCTCAGAAAGTTTTTAGACAGGAGGCGCTCAGTGCAGCCAATAACACCTTGTAGTCAAGGTCCCAGTCCCTGTACCTCAGCCTCTCAAGAGCCAAGCATGAATGTTGAGAGGGTCTGGGTTCAGGTGAAGCACATTGCCTCCTGACTGCGACAATATGTCCGGCCTCTGAGGAAGTCGGAGAGATATGCGTACAGCCAGTTCCAGAATAATGGAGGTTGAAGACCCACTCCACCAGAAATGCGTCCGCCCCCCAGTACCCACTGAGGGGTGGGGGGGGGGGGGGGAAATTCCCCCAAACAGAACTGCTTGCATTTTGTGCTGTCTTTCATCGCAAACGGGTCCATTGTCAGGCTACTCCACTGGGTAAAGATCTCTGCAATTACCTCCGGGCATAGCTCCCACTCATGGGAGACCGTGCTCTGCCTACTCAGAGCGTCCGCTAACCCATTCTCCACCCCCACCAGATGAACTGAAGAGGCTAAGATGTCATTCTCCAGCATCCAGAACCATAGCTGCATCTTCTCACGGCACAGTGCATGGTCACTGTGTTGTCTGTCGGACCAGGACATTCTTCTCCTGAAGAGAAGGGTCAAATGCTGTTGGCGCAGTCTGACTACTCGCAGCTCCACCACATTGATGTAGCAACATTTGTCCCTCTGAGAGCAATGGCCGCTGATTTGAATGGAGGCACAATGAGCTCCCCAACTCTTAGCGAGGTGTCTGTGACCACCTGTGCTTCCTGCCAAAACACCCAGAAAGGTTCTCCTGCCAACGTGTTTGTCCTGTCGCTTCACCAGACCAGACCAGATCATTGACCACAGACCTTGAAACCTGGAGGACAACCGACATCTTGATGAAATACTGCGACCACTGGCTCCTGAGAAGCCACTGCAGGGATCTCATCCAGAGTCTCGCCTGCAGCACTGGGGAAGATACAGGGTGCCACACGATCCAGCAGGCGCAGGAAAGCCGATGCTGGTATTCTGCAAGACACTGATCACTCTTGCCTCTTTGACCCTCTCATCGACAGGAAAAGCCTTCCCTTCCTGCGTGTCCAAGTCTACTCAAATGAAGTGGAGCCTCTGCACTGGTGAGATCTGTGATTTCTGCAAGTTCAGGTAGAAACCCAAGTCGTGCAGTTGTGAACAAGTGCCCTTGAGGTATCTCGAAACGCATTACAACGACCAAGTCTGGGTCAGCCAATTGTCCAAGCATGGAAACACAAAGACACCGTCTCTTCTGAGATGGGCTGCTACTACTCCCATCAGCTTGGTAAAAACCCTGGGTGCAGAGGTCAAGCCAAAAGAGAGCACCTTGAACATATAAGGTGTGTCCCAATGACAAACCTTAGGAGCCATTGTGCTTCCTATGGATAGGCACATGAAAGTAGGCATCCTGAAGGTCCAACAACACCAGCCAGTCTTGTAACTGCAGAGCCTGGAGAATCTGCCTCAACATCCTGAATGTGTACTTCGCAGGAACTTGTTCAAGTACCTCAGGTCCAGAATGGGACAGAGCCTTGCCCCTTACCCCCTTCTTACACCCTTCTTGGGGACTATGAAATCTCAGGAATACCAGTCCACGCCTTTCTGCTTGGCTGGAACACCTTTACTGCTCTATTCAAAAGAAGGGCTTGCAGCTCTTCCTGCGACTCCCTCCAACCGGCGAAGTACGGTTCAGTCATACCAGTCGAGTCCTTCTCACATACCTTCATCATTTGTTTTTTCAAGTCCTCCAACTCCTCCCTAGAAGCACCCTTTGCAGGGTACAACTTACCCTTGTTGTCCGATCAGCCCTACAGATAAGGGTTGTATTGGCCACTTTTACTCCTAGAAATAGGCAAATACTTCCAAAAAATGAAAATGGGTAGCAAAAATAATCCCAACAAAAAATGGGAAATAGAAAGTTGAACTGTGTGCCCCTGCTTGTAGCCGCACAGTTCCCTGGATATGTTTGGATCAGTAGTGCACGTAGTACCACAGGGAGAAACTACTATTATTACTGCCTGAGCGGAATGAGTAAACATGTATCTTTTAATGTGCATGAATAACTAGGTGCAAAGAAATAATTATTACAAAAAACATTTTCGTTTTCCGGTTAAAACCCGTATCTTGCTTATAAAATACTCTCATTGGGAATTGGACTTATCTTTTACTCCCTAAAAAAGCATTTTACTCCCAACTTTAAAAAATAGAGAGTAAAATACTACCACTTCCAAATCTTATCTGGAGCACTGGGGAATCGCGTCTGCGTGAGCACTTTTTTTATGCGACGACGACAAGGAAGAGTGGTGAGACTCTTGCACTCTGAAGATTTAGAGACAGACATTGCCGGGGATTTCGATGGTGGTCTCCAGATTACCTCTTTAGATGAGCGTTCCTTCACTGCTTTAGGGTTCATAGCTAGACAGAACCACATTGTTCCGTATCATGTCTGACACCGAGACACCACAAACATATAGTGTGTGTTTATCCGTGAGGGACATTTTGGAGTTGCAGTCCTTGCAGTGTTTGAAACCTGACAGTTTAGGCCCCCGACATACTGGCGTAGTATGAAATCGATTTGCGAGCATGTTTTAGAGTAGTATGCGGAAAAAAAGAACTCTGGTAAGGGGACGTAGTGTATTCCTTCACGTCCGTTTTCTAGAAGTGGCACGCTGAATACGAGTTCGTCGTCGAAGACTATGTCGATCGGCACTACACCCCCTGTCAAAACATTTTCCAAGCAGCTGACGCTGGATGAATATCTACCAAGATGAGGAATCTGTGGGAGAAGTATCAATAGAAAATTACTGGTAAGTCATTTCCCCAATTAAAAGCAGCCTCCACATTGCTGAAACAGGCAGACAAGCAACCAATGCAACAGTCATCAAGAGTATCCCTTTCTAGGGGTTTACAGGGTTTCACCCCAAAATCTAAGCGACCGTCTGGGAAATGAATTTGTCATTTGGGGGGATGAGGGGGCCTTTTGGTGAAGAATCCAATGAGGCACTGGAAAGATCCAAAAACGGAAATGAGTGCATGCAGTTCCTTTAGGATGCTTTTTAGATTCCTATCAAGAGGCACAACTCAAATAGGAATGTCTGTGGGATCCCACTAACACCTATCTACCAGCAGGCTTTTCAATCCTTTTTCGCACTCTGCATACATCATGACAAGTCCAGCAGGGCTATGGGTAACTGCAGTGCCACAAGGGACGAAACGGCTTTAACAGGAAAGGGCAATCGTGCAGAAAAAGTGGCTCCTCTAGAGGCGAAAGCACCACTTATTAATGACTTGCTCTACCAGATGGCCACCTATCTTTCCTTGTTTTGCAGTGGAATATTCACGTATGCCCATGACCCGCGTTTGCTAGACTCAGCAAATTGTCTTTGCATTGTATTCCTGACTTCCCTGTACAACATTCTACCATTGAAGTCACAGATGCAGAAAATAATGCCCCCTGCTTCAAGCAGAAGTAAAATAACTTTTTCTAAAGCTGACCAAAGATGACTTTGTTCTCCAAAAAGGCAATTTCCTTCATCCATTGCTTGACCTATAACTGCTAAACAAATTGGCATGTTCAGCATAACGACATTGCAAGCACTCAGACCCCTCATTAAACTACATTTCGAGGATTGACATGAAAGATACATTTCTGATGCTTGTGAATCTGCTTAGAATAACATGCTGTGCATATAGTCTGACATCTAGTGGTACTGGCACTGGATTGGCTGTCCTCTTTGCTCACTAACCGCTCTTCCCAAGTCATTGTGGGCCCCTTTTCCTCTCCTTCCATATCCACATGTGGTGCCCCCCAGGGCTCTATACTCTCCCCTGGCTCTTTAACATCTACCTTGCTCTCCTTACATGCCTCCTCTCCTCTTTCTCCCCAACTTCCAGTTTTACACAGACAGCACAAAGCTCTTCTTCAGACTCCCTGCCGACTCTGTTGCAACCTCCATCATCCCTGACTGCCTATCTGCCATCCTTTCCTGGTGCGCCTCCAATGATCTCTGCCTCAACGCCTGTAAAACTGAGATCCTTCCCATTGGGACCCCTGCTCCCTCCTCCTTCCCTTCACTCTGGCCTTTCTCCTTGGGCTCTCCCTCTGCACCTTCAACTGAAGCCAGAAACCTTGGAGTCATCTTTGACTCCTCTTTCATTCCTCCCTCACACTCAGGACATTGCCAAGAAGTCCAACTATCAGCTCTTCCTTCTCAAAGGAATTCTACTTTTTGTCACTTTCCCTCAGAGGCGCAATGTTATTTGCGCTCTTGTTCTCTTGAGACTTTACTGTAACTGCCTCCTCCTGATCCTTCCTTCTTCCACTCTGCAACCCCTCGAACTTATCCAGAATAGGGCAGCAAGACTTATCCTTGACTTAAGCCCATTGACCGCATCTCTCATGCACTAAATACTCTTCACTGGCTCCTGGATGCTGCACGGATAAAATTCAAATCCCTCTGCATCCACAAGGCTGTCTGGGCCTGGGCCCAATCTTCAACTCTATCTCAACAAATACTCTCCCTCTAGACCACTTCAGTCCTCTGGCACCAACTCTTTGTCTGTAAAACGTTTGCCAAACATAGGGCAGGAGGTCGCTCACTTTCCTCTGAAGGCTCTCTCCTTTGGAATAGCCTCCCCCTGCGCCTGGCGCAGGATCTTCTCAAATTCCAGAAGCTCCTTAAGACTTTCCTCTTTTCCTCCTTCTCACCTGTGCTAATCTCACAGTTGCTGTATCAGTGTCCTTGGCCCTTATGCATCTTCGGGCCTTGACCTCCCACACCAATTCTTCCCAGCTCCTGTCTTTCCACAGCACTTTGCATCTGTATTCCCTCTGCTCTGGAGACTCGCACTTACACCTCTCGCGGCCCAGACTGTGTAGCACTCAACATTCTAGCACTTCGTCCATTGCTCACCCACGGGCTTGGACTCCCCAGCACTTACCCCCTCTTCCCTCTTCACCTGTATGTTCTGAATACTCACAACGCATAGAGGTTCGCCCCCCTCCCTCTTTCTCCTCTGCTCTTAAATTTTGTGTTGTAATAGTTGTAATGTACTTCTCACTCTCCCTACATCCCTGCCCTGTGGGTGCTTTGAAACAGTATATTCTTATTGTAAAAGCGCCTTACAAGCAAACAATAAATAAAGAAATGGCAGAGTATTGCATCTTTCTTTCGAAGATCGAAAAGGGACGTCGACATGGACGCGACTGTAACACTCTCTAACATGGCGTGTAGTGTACACAAAATCCTTCACATGTCGAGGTCCCACCAAATTGTTTTTTTCTGCCTTTCTAATCGGTCACACATGCATAGCTTTTATAGAGTTTATATTGCTAGTCTACTTTAAGCGGTTTGCGCTTACTACTTTGGCTGGCTCGACTGCTACTCGACGACTGATCCTGGTTCGTGGTTCAGCGCCCTGTGCGCACCTGCCATCGCGGCCTGCTCATGGCACGTAGTCCTCTTCTTCAGCGGGCGCTCCCACTAAATCTTCGGCCTCCAATGCGGTAGCGTCGAAAGATGCGCTAAAACTGGCCCATTTATTCAAAACGCTCCCGAAGCTTGGGGAGAATCTTTCTGAAGCCTGTTCGCACAGTTCAGACCCTAAAAAGGTCACCCCTTTACCTGAAGGGTTTTCTTCAGCCTCTCCTCCTCGGTCTATGGCCCTGGAGCAGGATCCTGTTCCACCTGCCAAGCCCTTCCATTCCACTAATGAGACCACCTCCTCTGGGTGGACTAGGTAATCATTTGAAGCATGTATGGCCAAAATGGATGAGTTAATCAACTTTGCAGGCTAGTTTGATGATATGCTTAAAAGACCTAGATCTGTGGATCCTTGTCTTCCTCCTCTTAAGTCACAGAGGCTCCTTTCACCTGGTGCTCAGTTTGCATCCCATGATGAACAACATCCACAGGAACCTCCCATTGATGTGTTCCAGGATGACCCAGACCAGGACATTTACTATGTTCCTGACCCGGGTCAGGCATCCCAATACCCAGATTGGGACCCCGCTGATGACCAGGGCACTTGGCAAATTACGCCACCCCATGAACTGGACCCAGGCACATCTTTACATCTTTTTGGACACTGCACCCGTTGTTCAACCCAGGGATACATCACCTATTGATGACCAGATGCTCTTTAATAAACTTCTCAAGAAGGCGGCTGACCATTTTAAGATCACCCAGGAAGCCGTCCCTGAATCAGACTTCTTGGAGGACATTCTGAAGGAAAAGGTCCCGGTCAGCATGGCTATTTCACTCTGAATTTCAGTGAAGAAATGCCTGGCTCCCTCCTTGCTGACGCCAGGGCACTCACTCGTGCAGTCAACCTCCGAGTTGAAAAGAGGTTCTGCCCAGCACCCCCAGACCCTCTGTTTATCAGAGGCCACGTGATCTCGGACCCACTGGTTGTTACTACCACCAGGAAGAGGGCGGGAGTATTGCTATCCTTGTCAGTCTCCCCCAGACAAGGATTGCAAGAAGCTGTATGCTCTCGGAAAACGTGTCACCAACTCTGCTGCATTTTGTACTTAGATCACCAATAATACCACGCTCCTTGCAAGCTATGGTGATGTACAATGGGGACTCCTACTGGAAGGCCTTCAGAACAACTCGAAGCCTGTCCGCTCCCAACTTCTAGCTGTGGTTACTGAAGGTCGCCAAGTTACACAGAATATCCTAAAGAACACTTTGGATTCAGCTGAAACAGCAGCTGGACGCATCCTCGCACAAGGGACTCTCCTAAAGTGCCACGCCTGACTGAAAAATGTGGGGTTCAAGCCAGAGCCTTGGCCTTCCCACATCAATAAGCCGGTGGAAGATTCTGCTCTTTTTGGTAAGGCAGTCAATGAGGACCAGGAAACTGCTAAAAAAGAGCACTCTCAAATCCCTTAACCAAATCTCGGCCAAACCATTTGTCCAGCGAGCAGCATTCAATACCCGCTGGTCCTTTCTTGGGCAGTTCTTCTCCCGTTCTCCCCCCCACAGCTCTTTTGGCATTGGCACATGAAGGGGCATGCCCTTCAACAATTCTGCCTCTGTTGTGAAAATAACAGATGGTGTCAGCCACCAATTGATATAGGAGCAATAGAAGGCACTAGACCTTAGCTTAGTGCAATCACACATGTTTAGCAAATGGGAAAC
The DNA here is from genome assembly GCF_040938575.1 of Ambystoma mexicanum. Lineage (NCBI taxonomy): Eukaryota > Metazoa > Chordata > Amphibia > Caudata > Ambystomatidae > Ambystoma > Ambystoma mexicanum. Next base: position 456,376,204 of record NC_090922.1, read on the forward strand.
ACCACACAGACATATTTACCACAAGGACAAATGCAAAATGTTCAATGTTTGGCCTTTAGGTTCTGAGAAAATGATTTCTTAAAGGGTGTCCTATGGATGACCTGATCACGGATATTTACCTACACTTTTCTTCCTCAGCAGCACTGATGCACAGAGTTCTAATTCCAGGAGGAAAGAGACACCCTTGCACCAGTATCTGAAAGACAAATATGGAATCAACCTCTACTGTACCTAGTTGTAGAACCACCCAGTTGCTCCAAAGACTAATCCAAGTATACAACATCAACAAATCGCACAGCCAAACCATAAATAATACATTTGGTAGTATGATAACTGAAGTCATAGATTGTACACATTTGCAGTGACCTTAAACAATACTGCACCTGTTAAGAGAATCTCCTAAACCAAACAAAATAAATTGCTACTTCAGTAAATGAAAATGAAGTGCGACGTGGTGTAAGAAATGCATCAAACCAATGCAGTGCCGAGCATGTCACTTACTTGGTGTCCCTAGTTGACAGTGGCCTTGAATACAGTTCATTAAAGGTGTAGCAGTATGTGTTGGCTACATAGACCATATTGCAATACAAAATCTCTTGGTGGAAAGTATGAGAAGTCAAAGCCTTCATTGAGGAGATGCAGATGAGTACCAACCCGTCTCTACAATAGTTCCAGCATGGGATCTTAACACTGACCTACACAGGCGGATTATCCCATCTTTTGGCCCTTCCCACAAACACTTGACATCAATCGTGGCTTTCTTAATTGTGTATACCTTTAATATGGATGGTAAGTGAGTTATATGCTCTGTCGGTAAAAGTACCCTTTCTATTGAAACCAATTAGTCAAGTTTCTTATGTTTTAAAGACTCCTTTTAAAAAGGCACAGGAGAATTTACATAAACTAGATGTCCCCCGAGCTCCCCGATTCTACATGGACAAAACAAAGGCTTTCAGGAAAGGTTGCTAGTTTTTTGTACCCGTTTGAAGTGACACGACATTGGCCCTTTTGGTAAATGAAGTGTTGCTAGCATTCGTTTATGTCCTGAAAGGCATCCTGCTCACTAAGCCAAGGGTTCACTCAACAAGAGCTAACGATTGCTTTGCTTTTCTTATCTAACGTTCCCATACACACAGTTTGTAAAGTGGAAACCTGGTGTTCTGTGCACTTTCTCGAAACATTATTGCATAAATACACAAACCAGAACCGAGTGAGTGTAGGTCAAACAGAGCAAAGACATTGGTTTACTATTATACCATGGACAACTCCACACACACACACACACACCCACACACACAATGTGTAAAGGTGAAGCATGGTGTCGGAACAGTAACCTTCTTTCTGGCACTTGCTCAAACATCCACCCACCTGCTCCTCTTTGGACACGTGATGTGCTTTCTTGCTATGTTTGATGTGCTTAGCAGTAACTTAGATAAGTAATTAGTTATACATACATGTATAAGCAACACTTGTATCAAAGTTCAGTAGGCAGAGCATAACACAATCTGGGGGATATTTGATTGGTGGATCAGTGTCAGTAGCCTGTACATATGATCCAGGGGCAATGAAACCGGAATGCCCCCGTTGATACCAGTTTTTTAGCTTTCAGTAAACATGCAGTACTCTGAACCAACCACCCGGTGTGGTCTATGCTTAGCAGGTGACTCTAAAACTGACACAACTCCTAAGTGACTATTACCGATAACTAATGTTTGTGAGTAGGTTCAGTTTGTTTGTCCTGTGTGAGTCAATGATGCAAGGGTACAATATGAAGTGCTGATCCATATAAGACAGCAGGTTGATGCCTTAGGTTAGCAGACATGTATGTGCAACATTTTGTAATCTCCAGATTGTTTCCTCAGACAAAGTACGAAACTCTTCAAAAAGCAGGACAGTTTAAGCATTCCCACATTGAGTTCTTTATTTATGTCTGTGTTTATTTTTTGTGGCTCCTCCATAAAGAGTCATGCACTTTAGAAGCTACCTCTACGCCTTTCAGACTTGAAAATGTAAATGGCACACTGCAAAACACATACAGACGGGGAAGAGAAAGAAACACTGTTGGGTTCCTTTCAGAAGGTCATGAAGGGTTGGCATAGTGTCAGTCATGGCGAGTGCAAACCTATTAAAGGCCGGTAAGCCTTTGGCAGATCCATCTTGACTTAGCTCATTTCCCACCATGCCCATTTATGTTTAAGATGGGGTTAGGAAACGCAATCTGCCATATTTTGGACAATTGTATTTCAAAAATAAAAAATGATTCCATCTGTTGATCCTGTTTCCAGTCTTGCCTCCAAATGACTGGTTAGACTAAAATAAAGCAATTTGTCAGGCTGATCCCTTACCAGGATTGGTGGTGGTACAGCAATCCACAATTTGGGCTTGTGCCTCTAAAAGGCCAGTAGTAGGGAGAGATGATACCTTTGGTCATCAAACGAAACTTGACAGTTTCCCCCCCCCCCTTTAGACCGGATATCTTCCCAAGCGAAGGTCCTGGGCGGAAGTGAGGTCATGCGGGGTGCCCCAGAAGATCTGCCTGAGCGGCAAGCCCATTCTGGAAGTGATGTAGGGGCGTCTTACAGAAACTTAGGCCCTAGCAAGGTTGTCCCACCGTTTGTGATGCCATAGGGGTTAGCTGGGAGGCCCCCCAAGCCTGGACCCCCTAGGAGCCCCCACTGGGGCTTCCCCCGGATGGCCCCCACAAAGACCCGGAAGTGTCTCGCGTGTTTTGCACGTTGGGGCACCTGAAGATGTCTGCGCGGGGGGCCATCTTTAGGGGTGTGGTGTGCAGGGTGCATATATACAGATGGGTTTGGGTGGGAGGTACAAGCCTCTCCTGAAGCCCTGGAAGAACCTGATAGCCCAGCGACCACAATACCGGGAATTATGAAGTGCTACACCTACTACTCTAAGAATGAGGCCGATGACTTGAACACCCTTCAAAAATACTACAGCCCTGAAAGTCCGCCGGCAATTACGACAGCCGCCGACGGGGAACCCGATGAAGCCGCGGCTATGGATAAGATGTGTGAAAGCCAGGCTGTGATCACTTTTGATTACCTGACTGAGAATATTTCTATTAGCAAGACCTCCGATGAATACAGGGATGGTGTAGATGACCCCTACACAGATGCAGGCTACGTAGATCTGGATGAGTCTGTTAAGGCTCTTAAGGAGTCCCCGTATGAAGAGCTGGCTGTTTTAGAGAGCCTGTTTCCAGAGGCCGCAATGACACCAGTGTTAGAACCAGCATCCGATGAAGACCAGTTGTTTATGGACGTCGCTAGTACCTGTGAGATGGAAACTGCTGGTTCTGAAACGTGTACTATGGTAAGTAATAAAGCATGGCTGGGTCGGGTTGTGAAAAACCGGTGAAAACATATGCTCAAGAGTTAAACTTGGCCTGACCAACGCATTCAACGCTGTCAATTTATTATTGCGTGTGCTGTTGAAAAAGGTTCGAAAGTCCAGCTTTCCCAGATGGTGATATGTGTAAGAAATGTGACATTTTAAAACGTTTTGACAGTTCGGATGAAGAAGATGAAACTATGACCCTTTTGGAGTCTGTAACGTTTCAAGCTTTTGCGTCTTGTGTTGTGAAAACATGTTTGAAGCGTGACTATTACCGATGGTGTGAAGGGCATAAATGCGAAGACCCTCAGGAGGATGCTCATCATTGTTTACTCCCGCATTATAAAACTGGAGCAATACGGCGGATATGTCAGATGTTGAAGTCCTATAACATTTATTGGATGCTTAAATGTGTTAATAAAGCCATCGATATGCGTGTACATGCTAGTATGGCGGGGCTCTACTAACAAAAACAATCCTGGAAATATACACATGTCGCAAGCCTGAGAGAAAAATTAAATTTTTACGACTGGCAGGTCCTGTGGTTTTTAGAAACCATGTAGCCCGTTTAATACAGGAAGACTTTTCTAACCTGTACAGTGTTAGGAAAAGCCAACTGGGGTGTCATGTACGTCGAAAACTTTTTTTAAGATAAAAATACAATAAACCTGCTCCTTATACATGTACCGTTGTATCTAGGATAGCGTTTCTGGAGGACAAGCCTCGCGTGTGGAGCGTGGCCTGGCGCCTGGGCGTATTTGTGTGGAAAAACTTTATACGCTATGCTGAAGGCGAGAATAGCTGTAAACAGCCCACACCTGTTGTGGGAGCTTGTTATACCAACAATCCGATATGAGCGGATTTGTGAAAATGCAATCTGTATAAGGGACGTCTGTAACCTCATCAAGATGCCGGCGTGTGATGAATACAGTTATGTAGTCCAATAACATGTGGGCTCTTTATACCTGGATCATAGAGCAGTATTGCAGCAACACATGGATGATCGGTATGCAAGATACTTTCACCTTAAAGGGAATGTTTTACAAGCCTCTGAACTATCTGAACTGTTAAATTCTACGAGTATCTGGTGCCTTCAGAGTTAGACGTGGCGCCAGTGTGGATGTGTATAGCTTACTTTATAATGCGTCAAATAAAATATCAGAGATGGTAACGCTTTGACACGCCCAACATGTATGATGTCCATTATAAAAAAAAATTCATACATCAGCTTGTTCTCTGGTTATTTTTTGTAGCGCTTCAATGGATAACAACACGCATTCAATATTGTATAAAAGCTATAATGATGAAAGTGGTGTTGGGAATTATGGGGGTGTTGATGCGCTTTATTGAAAATTACAGTGTGATAAACACCCCATCACACGTGGAAATGTTATGGCCTGGCTATCTGGTCAGGAGACATACACCCTTCATAAAAATGCTAAAAAATTTTTTAAAAGAATGACCATGGTATCTTTCAGAGGCAATCAGTGGAGGGCTGGTCTTGTGGACGTTTGCCCTTTTGAAAATGCGCTTTTGCAGAGGTCTTGAGGGATAGGACTGGTGCAAGAGTGGCCATGGCTTTCAAGCATAGCGTCAGCAAGGGACGAGTACCTGTAAAATTACAAACTGATGCAGGTAAGGAGTTTTTAAATGGACCCCTCCAAAACCTTGTAAAACACAAAGAGCATCATTTTATAACACACAGGCTGTAACATCTGAAAACTCATTAGACACGTGGAGAAACTTGTATGCCCGCAGGTTATCGGAGAAGATCAAGAAAACAATCTTGCGTGTGGGTGACCACGTCCGAGTATCCAAGTTAAAAGGTGTCTTTACAAAAGGTTACCACCAATCCTTTTCCGATTAAATTTTAATAGAGGCAAAAGCATCAGTGAAAGAGGGGGTATACATATACCAGTTGACTGATTATGCTGGTGAAGTTGTAAGCTGTAATTTCTATACCGAGGAGTTACAAAAGGTGGTCGACGATCCCTAGCATCTTTATAGGGTTAAGAAAATTATTCAGAGTAAGGGTAAGGGGTCTTAAGAAACAGCACCTGGTAAAATGGGTGTGATGGCCTGAGAAAGTTGGGTCAACGTGGCATCTCTAGAGGATCTAGAAATCAGAGGAGCTCCCTGAGAAGAAGATGGAAAACAGCTTTTATATCACTTTGCCCAGTAACACCTCTTCAGATATATTCCCCAACAATGAAATAGCAGATTATTCTGTTAAACTGGCTCAGCCCGTTAATTTACAAGGTCAGTGGGAAGCAGGGCTGATGGAGATTCAGTATCCCTATACGTGGGACACCCTGGACAAAAAAGATTCATGGTATACCATCAAACGGGGAGAACCTGCTGAATTGATAAACGTTGGTTTTCCTCATGGCTTCTAACCCACAATACAAGCGCTGCTAGATACTATCAACAAATCGATCGCTAGCCTTGAGCGCTATGCAGATATACACCGGTTTCTAAATAACTCACAGTGGAAAGTATTTGTAAGATAGCTCGATTTTACCGTGGAGTTTATATGTAGCGGGAAACTTGCTATGGTGTTGGGGAACTTTCAACATATAACAAATAATACAAAAAATATAGACAGAACACCTGCAGATATTGATGGTGGATTTTACAGCCTCATGATCTACAGCAATATAGTAGAATACCAAAGGGTTGGCGACTCATACACCCCCCCCCCCCCCGATGAGAACTGCGCAAGTCGAGGGTAAAAATAATGGCATTGTTAATATACAGTATATGAAACCTGATTATATTCCTGTTGATAAGTGTCATTTTGACACCATCAAGCTACAGATAAGGGACGATCCGGGTGATCTGGTCTCATTTAAATATGGAAAGGTCCTAGTGAAACTACATGTGCGCCCTAGACGGGAGAAAGACAGTTCGAACATGCTAATCATGAAGAATTACGGGAAGCCGCACGCTTATAGGGATTATTACCGTAGACGGGCTGGTTATGGAAATGAGCCCTACTTCCAAGGAGCGCCAGTGATGTTTGGTGAGGGTCTAGGAAGTGTCTTTTTCGGCGATCCATGCCCTTCTTGTGCAAATGGTTTGAATTAACCAAGCCGCATATGAAAACAGCTGCTACAAACATTGCTAAGGATGTGGTGTCTACTGCAACAACCTCCATCGCAAATCTCAACCAACCAGCACAAGAGGGTTCTGGCCTGGTTTACGTGGGTAGAAACTCAGCAAAAAGAAAAAGACTTACTACACACAGACGGGGGGCCTCCGAAACTGCATAAAAAACAAAGATCAACAACTAGAGCCGCTCAGAAGAGAGAACGCATGACAAAGAACAGACAGGGCAAGCAAAATTAAAAACGTACCCAGCATATTTTCTAAAAGATGGCCTTTATTCATTGTGCCTCAGAAGAATGTGTGAAATCGTAACTAGACCTGTTTGTCGTACCCCTGACTCAGGCGAGCATCGAAATTCTTTTTCATGGAAGTTGCACCCCGAGCAACACTATCTCCTTTAACGCCCATTGGGTTGTACATATCGAGCTCAACGGAGACGTACCTGAATCTGAATGACACCTTACTCTACCTATCCTGAAGAATAACAAGAGGATGGGACAGCCATCAAAGCTGCTGCTAAGGTCGCCACGATTGCCTATCCCATGGCCACCCTTTTCAACCAGGTGGACATTACTCTAGGCAATCGCCTGATTACACAGAGTGACGATATGTACGCCTATAGAGAGCGTACATAGAAAGCATTCTGAACTACAGCATTGACACTTTGGACACACAACTCGCTGCAGAGCTTTTTTATAAGGACACAGCAGGGCATATGGAAGATTATGCTCTAGAGGGAAACAAAAATGGCTTTATAAAGAAAGCATTGTATGCGACCGGTAGCAGAAACTTTGATTTACTAGGGCGTCAACACACAGATCTGTTTTTCCAGGAGAAACTTGCAGTGAATGGTGTTCTGAAAATGAAACCCTTTCGAAATAAAGACGCCTTCTGTCTTAACAGTGATGATGCAGAAGCCTACAAACTGGTAATGGTATAAGATAGATTATTCATTAAAAGGGTCAACGTCTCGCTCATGCTGATGCTCTACAAGTATCTAACTGGAAATACCCCTTGTAGAGGACATCCTTGAAAATCTTCAGTGTCCCAGTGGGCAGTCGGGTCGCCAGTCAAGATAACTTATTCATGGGCCAGCTACCTAAAATAATAATTTTTGTTTTTGTGGATAACGTCGCTTTTTCAGGAGATTACGGGAGCAATCCTTTTCATTTTAAACATTTCAGCATTAACTGCGCTGCTCTTTGTAAGGATGGGGTTGTCATACCGGTCAAAGCCTACAGTCCCAGTTTTCAACACAAAAATACAGTTGGGGAGTATCTGGGACTAGTCTCCATCAGCGGCAAGCACATGCGTGATAATGGATTTGTGATACCCCGTGACGACTACGACGGCGGTTACACCTTGTTGGCTTTTGATTTGAGACACGATAATGCATCATCAGGCCATTATAATCTGATTAGGAATGGTAATTTGTGCATTGAGGTCCGGTTTGCTGCAAATTTACCAAACACTGTGAATCTTATTATTATGGCTCTATTTGACTCGGTCATAGAACTCAACAATCAGCGGCAGGTGCTGTACAATATGTAATGGATACCTACCAGATCATACGTTTCCTGTGTAAAGACAAACAGGCTATGAAAACATTCCGGGGCGTGTATTCGTGTGATAACATTCCATGGGATATACCTGGTGAGCGGCTCGTCAGCTTTGTGGTCAACACCGATCCCCAGCATCAAGAAGGCACACATTGAATAGCTATGTTTATAGACACTGGTGCAATAACTGTTTTGATAGTCTGGGGTACTTTCCAAACCACCATATATATTGCGGTGCTCTATTGGACTATGTTAAACATAAAGCACCCGTATTGCAATAGAGCTCAGGTGCAGCATTCTGAAGCGTGAAATGCGGGTAACACGCTTGTTAGTTTGTATAGTTTGTATCAAAAATGTCTGAGAAGCAGTCATTGCGGGGCGTTATGCAGACCTATTCTCTTGATCTCAGACAAAATGATAGGATGGTTGCTGATTTTGTGAACAAGCGCAAAATTGCTGGACCCCTGTAAATGTATTTAGCTTTTGTCAGAAATGTACGCTCATTACTAAATAGTACATATGTGTACAGGTCTAAATAAAAAACATATTGTACTTTTAAACAACGGTCTCCTTACTTGTGTACTGTTTAATATTTTAAAAAACAAAATGCTGCGGTATTTATACATGATTGAAATAATTAGACGCAAAACGTTTGGTTGGTATAAATAACCAGTGTATTTCATTACAAAACACAGCCTTTGTTTATACAGTTTGAAGGGTGTATAGATATAAAAACATTTACATAAACACATATTTTATTACAAACAGCGCCTTTGTTTAACCATTCTGGCTGGGTATACTTATAAAAAAACATTTACATAAATCCATTTACATATTACAATGGTTAAACATGGTTCATAAAATAAAATTAAAAAAAACAGCTACACACTAAACCTGGTCTCTCATTTGGGTTTCTTTTTCTTTTTTGTTTTCTTTAATGAAATATCTAGGGAATCAACATCGTCTGATGGGGTTTTAACACCAGAGGCTTTCAAGGTCTCGAGCAGCTCCTGATGGCCCATATTTCCCACTAAAGTAGCATGGATATTTAAATCTGCAGCGGATTGCATGAACCAATCCCAGCCTGTAGATTTTTTGTGTCTTCCAAAGGCCTGAGGATTGGTAATGCTGCAAACTAAATCATGGACGTTTGAACCTTTGACAGCCTCCCCTTTATATACAAAATCCCCTTTTTCTTTCCAGGGCACCACACCCGTGTCACCGGTCATCTTGTTCAACAATAGTTCTGCATTTTTACGATAGCAGGGATTAATGATGTTCATGATTTCCATCACCAGGGGATCAGAAATGGGGTGTCTGGGCCATGGGTTGCTGAGACTTGTAGGCTCTTCAGGGGGCATGTACAATGTTAGTTTGCTCTTCTCATTTTTGGTTTGTCTAAAATGTGTTAAGTAGTTTTGGAGAATAGATCGATAGAGGGTGACCTTGTCGTAGTCCGATAAATCATGCCGCCGCAGAACCTCTTGCATTTCAGAATCTAATCGCAGGTTGGCTGATTTTCGAATATCAGGTTCTTAACAGTTTTGAGTGCCTAGGCCATCCATCTGATGTTTGTCAACCAGTTACATCTTCTGACTGTGCTCCATTAACCGCCCCCTCAAAGTCTGGTGATCAGAGGCAATGCAAGGCCTAGTAGCGCACCTATGAAACCTCTGGATTGTTTTAAACGTTTTCTTTTAAATTTTAGGGAAGCACTCTTGTCACCCAATTTATTGAGGATGAGCTTTTTCTTTTTTAAGGCGCCTAACTGGCAGCTGGAGAGTGGAACATTCCCCCTGACGGTGTTGAAGGCAATCTTGGCTATAGCCGATAGAAAATCATCAGAATCGGAGCACAGAATGGCCTTGCATTGCTGTCCTGGTGCTGTTACTAGCATTTTAAGGAGAGCGTAGTTCCTACGTATACGTGCCGTCATGATGGTCGGTCGCGGGTGCTAATGAGGTAAGCTTTTCTCCGCATCAGATTTTTCTAGAGGCCTTATGTATGTAAACAGCCGGTAAATCGGGATAGAAAAGACTTGTGTGTAGTCCTCTAAGGTGTTTTTTTTTAAATCCACCTATAAGTAACCATAAGATTTCCGGGTAGCGTCTTCAAAGGCCCCATGAAAAACCTGCTGTTACCCAGATACATCTGTCTCGCTAGAACAGAGAGGAGTTGTTTATCTCGGGGGTTGTTAAACAGAATGATATAGCTGGCGTTGAGATACTAAGGTTACGATGGTGCGAATACTGTGAGAATGCTTTTTCCAGTTTAGAGCTACGACCACCCTCCGTCATAAGATCATCCACGATAATCATATTAACAAGGTTTGGTGGTAGCAAACGGTCTTCATTCAGAGAATCTGGTAAGCCCTTCACAAACTTCAGGTGAGGTATTTTAGCGGACAGTTCATTATGCAAGGGTTGCCAGCAAGAATAAAACCAAACAACATTATCAGGCACCGTGGGGGCATTTTATAGGAGCGGTTTAATAAAATAGCTTTTACCGCAGCTGGAAGGACCCGCTAACACTCAAGAAAAAGGGTGTTGAAATCGGGTGTCCATCTTATACGATGCTTCTTTTGCACTAGCGGTAGGTTAATGTTTGGTAGTCACTTGTGAGCACCCGTTTATCAAACACTACCCTCAAGGTCTTCTGTAGTGTCTCGGTACTAATTTCCCTGCGCTTTCTCACGCACTATTGATGGCTGCTGCACCACAATAGTCTTGGTAGTGTTTTTTAAAGTGTACTCCCGCACTAACTTTCAAACTGTCAAAGTTGATCTTCATGCTGTTGCTGATGTTCAAAGTGATGCCTTTTACTTTCATACAGACCGCCCCTGTGGATGTCTGATACGAATATGGTTTGGACCCTGCAGAAACCAACTCTATAATGTGCTCACCTGGAGCTACTTCGCTTGTTAGATTACCCATATAATCACCCATTGGGGGATTCTCCTGACTGGGGGCACTAACAAAAATGACCAAATAGGTGTTGTGGTACAAACATAGCGCCTGGAGTCCATCCATGATGGTATACAGTTCCAAACTGATATGAGCGGTTGTGAAACACATCATAAATATTTTGAGTGGATTGTGTCCTCCAACGTATTCCTCATTTTAGATGTATTCCATCCAGCTTTGCTGCTCTTCGGAAATTTTTTCGGCAGAGGGCGCCGTGCGTCGATGTCGTCGAGTCGATGGTCCCTCGAAGGCCTTCGTCGAGGGTGGCCTCAGTTCCGTTTTTCCGCAATATACGTTACTTCGGACATTCGGCGCGCCTCGAGTTCTGTGAGACGATATATAATAACGAAATATGTCCTCGTCATCGACGCAGACCACGAACCCAAAATTGGGATTCAAAAAGTGCTAATCGTGCGGGTCAAAAATGTCGATCACGGACCTGCATCGAAAGTGTTTGTGGTGCCTCGGAGAAGGCCACGACATGGGGGCCTGTACGAAGTGTCAGGCGATGACCGGGAAGGCCTTGCGAGAGAGGAGATAAAAGATACAAGTAGGTCGAAAAACCGATCGAAAAACCTCTAGCATCGAGTCGAGATCCCGTGAGGAGAATTCTCCTCGACGCGCAAGGCATTGATCGAGGTCCTGTAGTGATTCCCATTGCTTGTCGTCTTCGTCAAAAAGATCGAAGAAACGACGCCACAGGTCTCCCTCCACCTCGTCGTCAGACGAGTCTCCAAAAAAGATGAAATGCCCCACAAAACATTTGTCTACCGAAGAGTGGGAAGCATTCAGGGTCAAAATGATGGAGGTGTTTGAAAAAGCGAAGCCTCGGTCCACTCCTTCTTCGGAAGCCGGCTGGGAGCGTCATCGCTCTGACACTCGCGCGCACTCAAGCCCGGATGATCGAAAAAGGAAGGATAGGGAACCTTCCTGGACGCTGAGTGAAAAATGCTCGAGTCGACCGCTCGAGGTCGACGCCGTCTGAGACCCATCATACCTCGAAGGGAAAATCTTCGAAGGTCGCCTCGACGCCCTCGAAGCAGACACTGTCGTCGACGCCGTTATCGACATCGACGCCGAAACCCTCTGTGCCAAAGGCTCCAGCCAAGCCAGGGAAGCTAGAAAAAGAGAAGGATAAGGTTGCAAAACCTGTATTGTCCTCAGAGCCAGGTACTAGACCTCTTACTCCTCCTCTCCCAGAGAAGTCTTTCAAGCCTCGCCCCAGAAAGGAGTTTTTCAAATCCCTGACCTCAATTTTTGAGGAACAGGAGAGATCTGATGAGGAGGATGTACTTTTTGGGCTGGAATATGGCACCCCAAATGTCCCAGAATGTTTGATTTCAGAAGAAAGCAGAATGAGGGACTTGGTGGAATCATTACACAATGCAAGTGGCATTGACACATCTCCTGAAAACGACTTTGGCAGACCAGAACCAGGAGAGCATGCCAGTCCATCATACCCTCAATTAATGACAAAGGTAGTAGATTACTTAGGATGGGCTAAACCATCAGCCCATCCTAAGACCATGGTCCCACCGAAGACCCAGTACTACCCTTTCATGTAGCCCTGCAAAATAGGGTGGCCAAGAATTGGGAAACTCTGGATTCTATTCCTCCGGTAAAGAAATCCCTCACCTCAAAATACTGCCCGGCCAGTAGCGACCCCGGCTATCTGTCCAAACACCCAACTCCCGAGAGTATGGTCATACAGGCAGCCACAGCTTCTAACAAACTTGCATACCCGTCTATTCCTCCAGACAGGGACGATAAGCGTGTGGAGTGCATTGCAATGGCGGCGGAGCACATACTAGAAGGGGAAGCAAGGGAAGGGTTCCTAGCCATCGTTATAGATGGAAAGGAAGCCATGCAGGAATCCCTTCAATCTGGATTGGACACTGCAGATAGTGTAAGCAGGTACATGGGCCCTAGCACAGTAATGCGCAGATTTGCGTGGTTACGGAAGTCGGTTTTCGCACCGGACGTATAAAAGCGCCTTCTGAACATTCCTTTTGACGGGTCTTACCTTTTTGGCAACAAGGCTGACTAGAGCCTTGAGAGGTTGCAGACCTCAAAAGCAGCTGCCAAATCTTTAGGAGCTGCTATTAGGCAACCTCAGCCTTTTTGTGCGCAAGGAGAGTCATGGAGGGGACGATCCTATTGTTGCTACACCTCATATGGAAAGGCGAGAGGAATGGCCAGTCAAAGGAGCCATAAAAAGGCTACTCGTGGTGGACGAGGAAAATGTGCTAAACCAGCTCCAGCTCTAGCTGCAGCCTTTCTGCCATCAGCGGCTGCAACATCCGCCACAAAACCGCTTTGAGGACTTGCATCACAAAACACCTGTAGGGGGCAGGCTGTCACAGCATCTGCAAGAATGGCAAGCCATTACTTCAGATGTTTGGGCTCTAGAAATAATAGCCCAAGGTTACTGCCTTCCTTTTCTAACGCAACCTCAAAGCAATCCACCAGGGAGACACCCGTTCAAGTTCTCAAACCCGCTCCTACAGCAGGATATTTTAACCCTGCTGGAGAAAGGTGCTATAGAACCAGTACCTGCAGCGGAGAGGAACAAGGGTTGGTACTCCCCGTATTTTTTGATCCACAAAAAGGACGGAGGACTGAGACCCATCTTGGACTTGAGAAACTTGAACAAGTTCCTCAGAAAGGACAAGTACAAATGGTTACCCTTTCTCAGATCCTTCAGGCCCTTCAACTTCAGGACTGGTTGGTGTCATTGGACCTCCAGGATGCTTATTTTCATGTGTTGATTCATCTCAAACACAGAAAATACCTGAGGTTCGTAGTTGGCGACTCACATTATCCGTTTCGAGTCCTGCCTTTCGGGTTGACCTCCGCCCGAGGGTCTTTACCAAGTTAATCGTAGTGGTGGCAGCACACCTCAGGAGAGGGGGGATTCATGTCTAACCCTACCTGGACGATTGATTGATCAGAGCGCGTTCTGCCGAGCAAGCACTGGATCATATGAAAGTCACCTGCCACTTCCTCCACAAACTGGGCTTCTCCCTCAATTTCAAGAAGTCACAGATGACACCTTCCCAACAGCTTCAGTACATAGAAGCTGTATTAGACACGTCCTTGGGAAAGAGCTCGCCTCCCAAGTCGAGGGCTCAAGACATTCTTCAGATGGTTTCCAAATTCCAAAATGCCCAAAATCTCCAGGTTTACGACTTTTTAAGGTTGCTCGGCCTCATGGCATCCTGCATCTTTCTGGTGACAGAGGCACGCTTGAGGAGGAGATCCCTTCAATGGGCCCTAAAGACTCGGTGGTCCCAGTTCTCGGGTCAAATGACGGATCTTCTGCAGATTCCGAACAAGGTCAGACAAGACCTTGAATGGTGGACCTGTACAGAGAACATCCTAAAAGGAGAACCTTTTTGGCAACCATGGGCGGAGATCACAGTAGTGACGGACGCCTCACTCCTGGGGTGGGGAGCTCATGCCAACGATTTGACAATCAACGGTCGTTGGTCTCCATCGGAGTCCAAACTACATATCAACCTTTTAGAGCGGAGGGCAATCAGACTAGCGCTGAAGGCCTTCCTGCCATCTGTCAGGGGAAAGAATGTCCTGATAATGACGGACAACACAGTGGCCATGCGCTATCTAAACAAAAGAGGAGGTGTGGGGTCACTACCCCTGTGCAGAGAGGCAATGCAGCTCTGGTATTGGGCGATTCAGGAAGGAATCTCTTTAACGGCAATTCATCTAGCCAGGGAAGAGAATATGACGGCAGATGCTTTGAGCAGGCAGAGCACAGTATCCCACGAATGGGAACTGGCTCAGGAAGTCATTCAAGAGATCTTCGCTCTTTGGGAAACCCCTCAAGTAGACCTGTTTGCAACCGAAATCAACCGAAAATGCGTAAGGTATTGCTCAAGGGAATTTCCCCCGAGAGGAGCCCTGGGAGACACGTTCATGGTGGAAAGGAATTTCCCACTATTGTACGCGTTCCCTCCGATTCCCATCATTCCTCGGGTCATCAGGAGGCTGAGAAGGTTTCGGTGCTGCATGATCCTAATTTCCCCGGATTGGGCCAGGAGAACCTGGTACCCGGACCTTCTAGACATGTCCATCTGTCCTCCAGTACGTCTTCCTCAGAGAGAGAACCTACTCTCTCAAATGAAGGGTCAGGTTCTCCATCCAGAGGTCAAAACGCTCAACCTTCATGCTTGGTATCTGAAAGGCTGAGATACAGGGATTGGAACCTTCCAGATGACGTTATGGAGGTGTTGCTTTCGGCAAGAAGGCCAGCAACAAAGTCTCTATACCGTTGCCGTTGGAAAAGGTTTTGCAACTGGTGCAGAGAAAAGAATGTCGATCCTTTTCTATGTTCTATTCCGGAAGTATTATCTTTCCTTCTGACCCTAGCACATAGAGGTCTGAATATCGGAACAATAAAAGGTTACCTTGCGGCGCTTTCCATTTTCAAGTGCTCATCGGAAGAATGCTCATACTTCAAAATTGCTTTGATAATACAATTCTTAAAAGGACTCACTAATGTGTTTCCTCCTCACCCATTTCAAGTACCGATCTGGGATCTAAATTTAGTCCTAAAATTCTTAGTGTGCTCCTTTTGAGTCTATGCACACGTGTCCATTAAGATTACTAACGTGGAAAACGGCCTTCTTGGTTGCTCTAACATCAGCAAGAAGAGTGAGCGAATTGCAGGCACTGTCTTCTGGGCCACCCTATACTGTGTTCCATAAGGACAGAGTTGTGTTGAGGGTAAAACCATCATTTCTACCGAAAGTAATATCTGATTTTCATTTAAGTCAGAAAATTGACTTACCCGCATTCTATCCTCCACCCCATCCTTCGAAGGAGGAGGAAAGATTACACAGGTTGGATCCAAAAAGAGCTTTAAGCTTTTACATCTCTAGACTTTCCAGACTTAGAGTGGACAACCAGCTGTTTATAGGTTACACAGGAAGGAAACCTGGTCAATCGGTGACAAAACAGACAATTTCACGCTGGATTGTGCTTTGCATTTCAGAATGCTACAGACTAGCTCAAAAAGACCCTCTGGAAGGGTTAAGGGCTCATCCCACCAGAGGCATCGCCTCCTCCACGCCCCTTCAAAGAGGTGTTCCAATAAGATCCATTTGCGAAGCAGCAACTTGGTCTTCGCTACACACCTTCTCAAAATTCTATAACCTGGATGCATCCCAGTCTAGGGAGCTAATTTTTGGAAAAGCAGTACTATACTCAGCCATGTAAGAGTATCGAAAAATCTACCCCCTCTTCCAGAGGAATTGTCCTCACTGCTTTGGGAGTCTAGCTAAAATGAGGAATATGTTGGAGGCCACAATCCACTCGAAGAACAAGTTACTTACCAACTGGTAACGTTCTTTCGATTGGATGTTCCTCCAACGTATACCTCATCGCCCTCCCAGCCTACTCCTCTGTAGATTTTTCCGGGTTATTGCCATCTGAAATCTCGCAAGGCTAATACCTGTCTGCCGACCCAATCTACACAGTACAAGATCAAAGATAAAAAGGGGAAAAACAGAACTGAGGCCAACGGGCGCCGCGCGTGCTACTTATACACCCGATGATGTCACCCTCGACGGAGGCCTTCGAGGGACCATCGACTCGACGACATCGACGCACGGCGCCCTCTGCCGAAAACATTTCCGAAGAGCAGCAAAGCTGGATGGAATACATCTAAGATGAGGAATAAGTTGGAGGAACATCCAATTGAAAGAACGTTACCAATTGGTAAGTAACTTGTTCTTTTATATTGTTGGAACACGTTTGGTACTCCTCAGCGTACTTCCAACAGAGGCTAGCCGTTTCCTCGTCTATAAACTGCAGGCTTGAAATGTCATAACCGGCGTCAAAAAGATAGGCTGTCAGAGCGTCAGGATCGGTTATAATAGTTTTGTTTGGTAAATTTGTTCTCTGAGCAAAGTTACCCCATAAGGAATTTAAACACAGCTTAGCTAGTTGATGTCTGGAGGAGTTATTCTCAATGAATTCTGGTCTCAAACGGATACCCGATGTGTGTAATACTCATCTATGTACCTCTGGCAGGAAGCAGGGTCGTTGCATCCTTCTGGGTAGCCTGAAGATTCCTATTTAATTTGCAGGAACATACGAATGTACTTGCAAAAGAGTTCTACCGTGATGTTATCAAAGCGCTATATTTCATCATTCTTCCCTAGACGGTACCCTTTCTGTAAGGCCACTTCTAACTCGACGGTTGGGTTTTGGGTTTGTCACTTTAAATCTTTAAGTGAGCGCTGCATGGTGATTATTTTTACTTTTCTCAAGTGTTTCAGATACAGTTTCTGCTGCCAGCAGGTTCGAAAACATTGTGCCAGGAAAACTTTTACAGGTATGCGTCATTTTTTAACAGGGTTTGAGGGGTTGCGTGTATCTTTCAACACTACCAACGATGTCTTGGGCTAATCGTTTGTACCCAGCTCGGGGTCCACCCCTGATCTTAAAGGTTCTGGGGGTCTGCAAAATCAGGACTGTTCTGTATATGCTTTTTTTTCGCAGCTGTTTTTTTTTCAGTTTGTTTTTAAGAGTTAGGGTCTTTTATTTTTCATTATTCTTTGGGCTGCGGTGTTCACCCTGTTTTTTAGATTCCCTAGTGAAAAGGACGTGCTTGGCTTTAGACACACGCTTACGCATAGCTGCTAGAGATTTCTTACTAAGACAGTGTCTCAATCTACAATCCTGTCGTCATAAACTATAGTTGTTACCGGCCCTAATAAAAGTTTTTCCTTTTTCCGTTTGTTCAAACCTAGGGGCCGAAATAACTGCTTAACAATGCTAGCGCCGTTCAATGTATTAAGATTCACAGGCATTGGGGTATTTAAGGGCTGTATATTATTCTCTGGACAATAGATGACTGTTGTACGGCACTGTTTGTTTACACTTTTGGGACCCCTGAAGGAAAGATCAAGGGGTTTTGGGGCATAGCCTGATCCACAGATAAGAGGCGTATATGAATTCTTGAGACTCTATTTTTAAGGGGGAGTCTGAAATAACTATGACCGCCTATTTTATGGGTTAATCAGTAAATATTATAATAGGGTCAGAATCTAGGACGTCACTGGTGCTAGGTTGAACCCACAGACATTCTACATCTTCAGAATTAGTAACATCTAGTTCGTGGGGTGGTGTGATTTCTCCACAACTGGGGGACCATGGCCGGGAGCAACCCGAGCCTCTGACGTTTGGGAGTACTCATGAGGTGGTGTGATCTCGCCACAAATGGGGGTCCATGGCCGGGTGCAACCTGAGACTATGGCTACAAGGTTTTCGGAGCTCACTACCGGTAGCCCTGGGCCCTGTGTGATGACAGCCCCCGAGCAGTGTCTCCTGGGGAGGTCTAACATTCACAGATTCTACAACAAGCGTGATATACACAGGTATGCAAGGTTCAACAAGCTGGGGTATAGGGTTGTTGGTAACAATAACACATTGCTGGTGATAGGTAAATAGACCATTTGCAAGCCCTTGAGACACCTGCCCCTGTTAATCGATAAATGCCTCCTTTTATTTAAAATGGTCTGTACAGCCCCGTCTAATACCCAATCAAAACTGTTGACGTTGTACAATGGCTGCGTATGTGGCTGACCTGCAAACGGCTGGGTGAGCGATTCTGGGGTCACAGCGGTTGTTTGTGCTATAGCTTCTTCCACCATCGCAACACAATCCCCTAGAAAAAAATAAAATAAAGCAGTTTTAGCGTGGTATTACAGAAAGAATAGGCCAGGCATTACTTTACAATGAAATTCGAGTGTAAGCCTAGGGGGTTACGAAACCCCATTAAAATATTTAAGGCCCTAGTTGGGAAAAATAGCCCAAACAATACTCTATAATGTCATGATCGGACTGGTCTGGGGTTTTACATAGACACACTGAGATATTAACGTCCGGCACTGTGGAAAAAAGGATTTGCTCATTAGTAGTAATACAAGCATACAATGTGTATCCCTGGCAGGTTGTTTCCCCTTTAACGAAGAACCAGCCAATGGCGTTAGTCCTCCAGTGTGTGGACCGGGCGGGGCAGACAATGTCGTTGGTGCTCTGGTGTGTGCATCTGATGGGTCAACCCAACCGATGGCGTTGTTCCTTCAGAGTGTGAATCTGAAATAAAATCGAAGAAAACATTTACCAACATGATCTACATCAAGGATCCACATGGTAGCCATCTGCTTCAAATGCATAACCATATTTTACACAAAAGGCTCAAATCTTGGAAAAAACAAACGGTACCAAATAAAAAACATACAGGCTTTACAGGGATCGACCTTTAACTACCTCATCTAGAGTGATGCTGGCCATTACCTGCTACACTGACCGCTGCCTCTCTCCCAGCCTCCGAAGTACCAGCATCAAGCAGTTGAATATGAGCGTCATTGGTCTTGTCATAACTGTGGTCATGCAACACCGCTAAAAAATAAAGAAAGAGCACACGTTATTGTAAAAAAAAAGTTACATTAAAATTAAAAAATCGAAATACAAATATTAATTAACCATTGTTATAAATATGTATTAATAACCATTATTAACATCAGATAGTAATGCCAAATATTAAATTACAGATTTATACTGAATATTAATAATACACACCAAAAGTGTCTATCAAATCCATTTTCGGTCAAGATCGCAATGAGTGTTTCTGAATTTATACAGATGTCCTCCAAGCTGGCCTCCCATGCAGCATTTTCCTCTGCTAGAAAGAAAAAATAAACAAGCATAAGCCTCTGGCCTCGTATATTGCAAATGTCCAAGCCCCGGGGCACCCAGACACATGAGTGCACAGGAAACGCATCATACAAGGCTGGGGCCCTTATTCGCTGGGGCGCATTGGGGGACCGCTTGCTGGGTTACTTCACTATGAGGCTAATAGTTTTGAACAGCGTTGCTAAATACATTTTTTACAAGTTGCATTTAATTTTTTCAAAAACCGCCTCCTTGAGTGCGAATCAAACAGTGTCACAAAAGGCATGGATTACAATATGGATCTTGGTGCCATGGGGGCATTTTGAGGAGTTACTTCACTATGCGACTAATAGTTTTGACCATTGTTGCTGAATAAATATTCTTTAAAATGTACTATCAGCATCACATTCTATCAAAAAGAACCTTCTTGGGATGCCGCGTCACTATGTAAGTTATGGCAGGTGTGAATTACTTCTTGGTGAGGTAATAACTTTCTTGTAAATATTGTAAGGAAAAAGAAACGGGACACATGCATGGGTAACTAAATCATGTTCGAAACTACACAGGCAATTGTTTGTATTAAAAAAAAAATGTATGCCTGAAAATGTGGGCTAACATAGGCAGGGGGTAAGTTTCGCATTGGCAATGTGTAATTTATGTATTGTGCAACTGTAACAAACAGGCTTTGAAACGTCCGACTTTTCATCTCTTTTTCCTCCTGGCTGCAATTAAAGACTGTTTTAATTTCCTACATACATGCTGCACATTTGACAGCGATTAGTGCTAACCTTATACATAGGAAAAATGGTAGGTATGCTTGATAGCCATCCCTAGCACATGTGTAAAACACAATGTCTGCATAACTTATTCCAAATGATAAGCATGTCATACATGGCATTGTCAAGAGTGTCTAATTTACACGTGCGTAAATTATGACTTTCTCCAGGTGTAAGACACACACTTACACCTGGAAAAAGCTAATGTCTGGGCCTCTGTCATTGTGCGACAATGCCTTTGTTCACCCGACCTCTGCATCAAGATGCCTGAGGCAAGCCGCGTGCATCTTGATGCTAATAATTGGTGTGTTGGGGAAACCTAGAGCAAAATGCCTTTGCACTTGGATTTAATTGAACCAAATTAGTGTAAGGTGTCGTCTATACAACTCAACTGGGGTGCTACAGTAGCAGTGGACTTGGTGTTTTCAGTGTGGCATCTAATAAAAATAGAATTAAATTGGAAAAAGGTTGTCCGCTGCTTGCTGCGCTCCCTACTTGAATTAGAAATCTAAGGCAATAATCAATAGATGACAAATATTTGTCTGCCAATGTGGCGCTATTTATTATGTGTGGGCTACCATCTGTGTTGGGGGATCTCTGAAATTAATTTCACAGAACAACCCTTCAGTCTTTATTTTTTTTTAAAGACTTGTATCAGCATTAAGATGCTAGTGGTTTTTTAAAGACTGCGAGGTGGGGGGGTTCTGTGAAATTAATTTCAGAGATCCCCCAACACAGATGGCAGCCCGCACATGCCCATGGTGCGGGCTGCAGCTGAGGCTATGGGGACACAGAGCGTTATTGGATCTGTGTCCCCAGAACCTCATAAGCCAGCTTTTAAAATACAAGGGGCATGTCTTATGTAGTCCCAGGCCGGCCCGAACTTTCTACTGGTGCGGGCCTACCTGGGAATACATACGACATGCCCCCTGGTTAGGGTGCCCAGATTTAAAAAAGTAAAAAACCAGGCCTGGGCCGCTAACATAAAAGTAGGCCTAACTCTTTAAAGTGACTGTCAAAGCACTACACTTAAGTAGCGTTAGGAGGCGAAGAGGGTTTAAGTGTTACTGCTTAAAGAAACACATATTACAATTAATGCATCACAAACGAACACTATCTTAAATTGTAAAAAGCAGCATTTATATGCGAGATTGTGCATTCCTGACTGCCAGCAATCAAGACCTACTACAAAAATACGTGACCACTGCCGTTTCCAATTGGTGCATAATCTTGAGAAACTGGGACAGAGCACCAAATATCGGGACAGACCCCCTCAAAACCGGGACATCTGGTCACCCTAGCCTGGGTGCACACAGCCCTGAACACACAACACCCAGGACCTCTTTAGTATTTTTTTTTTTAAAAGGACAAAAAGGGCTTTGGCGCAACCTGGACAATAAGAGTCCATAATCAGCTTAACAATTAGAAAAGAGCTGGGGGCCCTTAAAAAGCCCATGGTTTCCTAGCTTTTTTCTAATTGTTAAGCTGATTAAGGGCTATGAGCCATACAGCAGTGTACATTTCAAGAGATCAACAGGTTACTTTTTTCATTTTAAAAAGACACTCCATGCTGGGCATTTTCTTTTTAAAAAGCGAATACCTGGCAACTGTAAATGTCTTCAAAACAGCCCATACCAAGACATGCTTTTAAACCTTGAGGTCCTGAGCTGCATGATATCTCTTGCAGTCAGGCTGGATTTACCCAAAGGGCTTTAAGGGGTTAATTCTAGAATGGCAGTCGGAAAAGGTCTGTATTGTATTGCCTTGTATTTATAGGGGCCTAAAGAGTGGGAGGCTTTTGCAGATAGCTGTGAAATTAACCCGGAAAAGCTTCTGTACCACCATTTGTTCCCACTTGAGTAATTCCCGCTAGGGCTTCAGGGCTACGCATATCCTGTGCTGTATGCTGGGGGATGCTGGGGCATTTCAGCTTGAGCACATTTCCGGCCTCCCTTGGAATTTAAAGGGACACATCCGTTATTGTCATCTAAGTAATTACACAGCGGTCTTTAGCCCCACACGCACTTCCTATGCGCGGGACTCCTGTGCAATTTTGGCTGGAGCACCATGAGGCAGGACACATCAGCTGATTTTAACAGCTGTTTTTAAGGTATATATATACACATGTCATCCTGGGGGGCTTAACACCGTTTGCTCCGGCCTGTGTCCCTGCAGGAGCTGCTGGCTGGCTGCAGAATCTACACATAGGCCTCAGCTCTATGCTATGACCCAAGGACACTCAGCATGGCCCTTGCAAAGAAAACAGGCCATGCTTCACAAGCCTGGTGGGTCTATTTTATATACAGAAATTCTTTTTTAATTTTTTTTATTTTTTTACTTGGTATAGCTGCCATGCTTTTGTTTGCACCTGTCTTATTATAAGTGCAGACGCACAACCACCCAATACTAATACCCTTTTAGCACAACCGGCCATGCCCAATACCCAAAGTTTCAACCTTATGTATACCTTGCCATAAATGCAGGTCTCGCTGAGACTGTTTAATCAGAGTTTCCCCGGGCTTCAGGAGAGGCTTGTACTTCCCTCCCAAACTCCAGCTGTATATATGCACGCAGCGCCCCACCCCTAAAGATCGCCACAGCGCAGACATCATCTCCAGGCGCCCCAACGTGCACAAACTGCGACACACTTCTGGGTCTTTGTGGGTGACATCCGGGGGAGGCCCCCAGGGGCTCCAGACCTGGGTGGGGGACCTTGAGGGTTCATGTTAGGCACCCCTACATCACTTCCGGGATGGGCTTTCCCCTCAGGCGGAACTTCCGGGGCACCCGCAGGACGTCACCTCCACCCAGGACCTCCGCTAGGGTGGGATATCCGGTCTAAAGGGGCATCTGTCTAGCTTAGTTTGATGACTAAAGGTATCATCTCCCCCTGCTGCCAGTAGAGAGGGAGAATAATCGGCCATGAGTTGAGCCTTTGACTTGGCAAGGCTAAAAAGCTCTGATCAAATACCACATTGAGAATTTCTTTCTTTACACCCGATAAGGAAAAGGTAGAGTCTGACATAGAACATACGCACTCACTGACCTCTGGGATGCTTGTGGGGCAGCACAATTATCAAAATGGTAGGGTGTACGTTGGAGTGAGTCCCGCAACCGACAGTTGCTTAAATGAGGGTAGTGGGGGTTAACTGTGTAGGTCAAGTGCCAGTACAGAGCCTCAGAAAAATTATAGGAAATGTTAGGTCTGGTGTGCAGTCATAATGTCGAAAAAATATCGAATTGCAAAAATGTCTAAACAATAATGTCGGAAAAAAAAGTCGAATTTTTTATTTTTTAATTTACATGTTTTTTTGGGGTTGGGGAGGTTGAGGGGGAACCCCCCCATTTCGAACAAAAAACAACCCAAAAAATAAATTTGACATTTTTTTTTCGACTTTTTGTTTTAGACATTATGACATTCGATATTATTTCATTTGACTTTGACTATAAACAGTTAGGTCTGTATGTTATGATCTCTGGTTCTGTATGGGTGCAACATTTGGGGATTTTTAACTGGAATAGTTACTCAGAAAGCTGTGATGTCTGTTCAAACTATCTGCTAGTTTATTGTAAATCAGCATGCATTTGTGTTTTTCTTGTCCTGAAAGTACCTTTCAGCACTGTGACTTTAAAATCATTAAGGGTCTGATTTGGTTCCATAAAGTGTTCCATGAAAGGCGTGTCCATCGTCCATCTTTTAATGCTTTACCTGTGAAGATTCATGTTGGCCACATGTTGGCCACTTTCCTCTACCTAGTAGCCTCCCTGGGCATTTTATACACTTATTCAGATCTGCAACATTGATGGATGCACATGTAAAACTTCGAATAATTTTGTAATCCTGGCCCGTGTAGGGTCTTGATTTTTTCTGAACTTTAAATGTGTGGACAAGTTAGGCAGGTTGTGTTTTTGTTTGTATTTTGCTACTTTTCTGTAAGTATATTCATCTATGCTGAGCTTACTTTTGTTTTTGTTCAACGTGTTTATTTTAAGAAGGCAGGTTATCACAATACACAACTTAAACATTCGCGACATGATGCGTAGTACAGTACAATACGATTCCTTTCCCGTTCCCTCCCCCAGTCTCAAGTTCCTTCCCCCCGCTCCTGCTGGGGATCCCCAGCTTGTACTGTTGTCCTGGCCAATTGGGGCTTAAATGTCAAAGCCGGGAAATTTTGGTGCTAGTCGAGGACCGGACCCCAGATGTTATGAAAGTGATGTAGGCCTGCTCTGGCAGCCGTCACCCTCTCAGCTATCAAAATATCCCAGACCTTCACCCACCAGAACGGCATGAGGGGACCTTCCGCCGTCTTCCAGGTGTGGGCTATCACGTTCCTGCCCGCCAGTAAGCATTGGGATAATAGTTTGGGCTTAGGTCCTGACCTTGGGTAGATTCCAGGAATCGGAGCTCCAAGGAGAATAAGTTCGGGATCTAGGGGCAGTTGCACCTGAGTAATGTCCGCAAACGTCGCCAGGCATTGTTTCCAGAAGGCTTGAGGCTTGGGGCAGGACCACCACATATGGAAGAAGGAGCCTACTTGGCCACATTGTCTCCAGCAGTGTGGGTCGAGAGTGGAATGCATGTGATGGATTCTCAAGGGCGGGAAATACCACCAAAGGAAGATTTTATAGGCGCATTCCCTATTTGTGATACAGGATGAAGAGGTGTGGTCCCGGGACCAGATATCAACCCAGCGTTGGTCCTCAATAGGATGGCCCAGGTCCGCTTCCCATTGGGCCATGTATCTGGGCCTGGAAATGAGGAAGTCCGGTTGGAGACGTTTGTACAGAGTAGAGATTCTCCCTCGGGGTGGAAGGTCAGTAAGGGTCAGTTCAATAGCCGTTTGGCTGCCTGGCAAGTCTGTGGATGAGTGCACCAGTGGCGCAACTGGATGTACTTGAACCTATCCTGTTCCTGAATCTTGAATCTTGAAGAGTTCTTTAAATCGCTCGAAGGTGCAGGGTTGACCCCCCTCGAAGAGTTGTCCCAGGGTCTCCAGGCCTCCTGCGATCCAGGGCCCAAAGTTTCGAATTGACAGGCCAGGTGAAAAAGTCAGGTTCATAAACACTGGGGCGAGGGGGCCGAGTCCCAGTGGAATCTTCTTTAGTTTCAGCGCTTTGTCCCAGATCGAAATGATATGTTTAGTGGTCGCCAGGAGTTCCCGCCATCGCCGCCGTTCCGGAGGAGGGACATGTGGGAGAAAGCGTAGAGGCAGGGGTAGCTGCGCCTGTTCGAGGTCTACCCATCTAGGGCGGTTAGTAAGTATTTTTCCATGATTGAATACAGGCCAGCTGGGCCGCCATCTGGTATTTTTGTAGATTTGGAACCCCGAAACCACTAAGCCTTGCGTTGCCTAGCATCGTGGATTTGGGGATCCTGGCTTTTTTCCCCCTCCAGATGAACTGCAACATTTTCTTCTGTAGGTTTTGGAGGGCTGGCGCCGGAATCGGGACTGGGAGTGAGAAGCAAGCATAGAGGAACCTCGGTAGCAAGTTCATTTTACACGCAGTAATACGGCCCATCAGCGAGATCTCCTGCGCTGCCCACCGCTTGAGGTCCGCCTCCAAGGCCGTAAATAGTGGAGGGAAATTAGCCCGATAAACCTTGCTTGGGTTAGCTGGAATCTGGACCCCCAGGTAACTGATTTCGCTGGTCGTCCATTGTACTGTGCATAGTGAGATTAGAGCTTCTCGGTCCTTCGAGGACAGGCCCACCGTCAGGGCAGCTGACTTCCGAAAATTGATGGCAAAGCCCGTGACCCTTCCATAGCTTGCTATCTCTGCCAGGGCCTGAGGGAGGGAGGAAACGAGGCCCCGTGATGGTCAGAAGGACATCATCCGCGTAGAGGGCCAGTTTATGATGCGCTGAGCCCGATTAGAAGCCTTTGATTGCAGGGTTCAGCCTGATCCGCTGGGCGAACGGCTCCATAATTAGTGCGAAAAGGAGCGGCGACAGTGGACATCCCTGTCTGGTTCCACAGGTTAAGCTGATAGGGGAAGAAAGGGTGCCATTGACTCTGAGAAGGGTTTTGGGCGCTTTATAGTTAGCCAGCGTCATAGTGCAGAATTCTGGGCCGAATCCAAAAGCTTCGAGGGTGAGCCTCATGAAGGTCCAGTCTACTTTATCAAATGCCTTAATTGCGTCTAGGGCCAGAAGCACCAACTCTCGGGAGTCTCGGGAGGCAAGCTCCACCAGATCCAAGGTCCTGCGGATATTGTCGGCGGTGGAACGATGTTTGAGGAAGCCAGTTTGATCGGCGCTCTATCTCTGGCAAAACCTGGGAGAGGCGTGTTGCTAAAATTTTGAAATATATATTAGCGTCAATATTGAGTAGAGCGATAGGTCTATATGATGCAGGATTCCTTGGATCGCCTCCAGGATTTGGCAGTAAGACAGTGATTGACTCTTGCATGGACGTGGGTTATCGTGCCAGTGGTTCTGAATGAATTAAACAGCTGCACCAAAGGCGCTAACAATTGAGGTTTGAAAATCTTGTAGAACCTAGTCGTAAATCCATCCGGCTTTTATCGCCACGTCCACTTCCTCGTCGGTGATCGGCGCCTCCTAAGAGTCATAGGCTGCCTTCTTTAGTCGGGGCAGCGCTGCTTCCTGTAGATATTCCTTTTGTTCTCCCACGTCTCGCACTGGAGCGGTCATCACCTGGGTCAGGTGGGCTGTTGCAAGCCGAAGTTTGTCCTGGTCGGCGGATTGAATTTTGCCATGTCGATCCCACAGACCCACAATCGTGTTGTTCCTCCTTGTCTTGGCCAGTTTGGCCACCAGTAATATATTTGCCTTGTTGTTCTTAGCATAGTAAAACTGTTTAGCCTTCGCCATTTGGTGGGAAGTATGTTCAGCATAGTGGGTCTCAATCTTCTTCTGTGCTATCCGGATAGCCTGCTGTGTTTTAGGGGTCCAGCCCTTCTCCTTATGGAACCTTTCTGCTTTTTCAAGTTCTTCCTCGAGGCTCTGACGAGCTTGTCGTCGATCCCTGTGATAGGCCACTCCTTGCGCAATCAATTCCCCCCTCACCACTGCCTTCATTGCGTCCCAGTTGTTGGCGGGGGAGGTGTCTTTGCTGGGGTTCTCCTTGAAGAAATTGGTGATCATGGTTGCAATTGTATCTCTGAGTGGCATTTCGTTAAGAATCGGGTCATATAACGTCCATCTACGCTGTTGGGTATTAAGTGGTTCCTGCACTCGGATCTCCAGGGCCACCGGGGCATGATCAGACAGAATTCTGGAGCCAATTGTCACATCGTCAGTGAATGTAAAGATTTGCGGGAATACCAAGAGAAGGTCTAACCTGGAGAACGTTCTGTGAACATACGAGTAGAAAGAGAAGTCTGTTTCACACGGGTGAAGTACCCTCCACGAGTACACCACCAAGTTCTGAACAATTGCAGGAGAGGCAAAGCTATAGCAAAGTCCCCCGGAAGAGGGCGGGTGCGGCTTATCTTTGATGGGGTCCGGGACCCCATTGAAATCACCACCAATCACTATCTGGCCTTCCAGCAAGGGAGACAGAGCTGTGCTTAGCGACTCATAGAAAAGAGCCTGGCCTGAGTTGGGCGAATACAATGAAACTATGGAGTACAATTGTCCCTGCATCAGACATTTTTACCGCCATGTACCGCTGCCAGGGATCCCCCACTCGGATTCAGGCACGGGTGTCCGTGCCATCAGCTAGGCTCTGCGCGTCGGCATGGATCCCTACACCACGGGGCCAGCATCAGTCGGCGCTCGCGGGAGGTCCGCGAGGAAGCTCACAGTGGTTCCCACTGCTCAACGTCGCATGCAGGGCTCCAAGCCAGCTTCTCTATCCGGAGCCACACCAACACCTCCTTCGCTCTGGCGCTTCAGGGGGGGGAGGGGTGGGCCGCTCCTCACAGACAGATGGAGCCAGTCCGCTCGCCACGCTTGGGTGCTCACCTCCCCCAGCCTGTGTGCTGCGACAGGGCTCGCCTCCATGTCCCTGTGGTGTATGCGCACAGCCGTGCGCCCGCCATCTTGGTTTTCTCGGGCGGGGAAGGGAGCCGGGATCTGGACGGCGATTTGGTGCGCAATGCTCCGATATCAGCCCCTCATCTCAGGACAGCATGTTCTCCAGCGGCTCCCACGCATGCGGCCGAAGTCGTTGGATCAATTAGGGCCCAGGAACCACATGAATTCAGGCACGGCAGCGGGCGATCCACGGGTGGCTTCAGAGGAGCGACCTCATCGAGTCGGCTCCAAGCCACGCCCTCCCTGAGCTTACTTTTTAACTTCCTTGTAAAGTTGAATTAAGGTTGCAAGATGTAATATTTGAGTGGCTACTTCAATAAATCTAGTCAAATCTTTGCCTTAATGTTGCCCGTATGATGGGAAAGGTTACAAACATTTTAGAGACCTGGTCTGCACTCCACATTTTGTGATTAGTAAGAGTGAACAAGAGAAAAATGGCAAGACCACTAGTTATATACTCCATCAGTATGTCCCGGTAGCATGGATTGAATCCTTTGCAAATACATCAGTCCTCTTTGTGGGACGGAAAAGAGTAAAAACATGTGTTGCTCAGAATTGAGTAGGTAGTCAACTAAGGGTCCAATAAAACCCTTGTAGAAGACATTAGTCCATGAGCCAATAACTGTCCTCAATCAGAAATCATATAATATAGAAAATTAACACTCATAATAACATTAGCCAATTCCAGGAGATGATACAAGATCACAAGGGGCAGAAGCAATAAGATACTGGGAATATTCCTTAGTGTCTTGGGCCCGCGAAAGCAGACTTACCTACTGATGATGCCTTGATAAAAGTGGAGACTGCTTTAGAGATGCAACTGGATGTGCTTCTACCTGTGGGGACGGCAGTGCATCTCTGGTGAGACTGAAGCAGAGGTGGAGAACTACCAAGCCCTAGAAGGTCTGGAAGAGGATGGCTGGCCATAGCAAAAGGTTTTCCTTTTGTGACCCATAGAGGACTGGGGCCCTTGGTAGGGGGGATGGGCAGGGGAGAGTAGAGGGAGGGGGGGGAGAGAATTGCAGCTCCCTGAAAAGTATCCTGAAAGAGGAAGGGGTAGTACTCAATAAATAATGGTCCAGGAGGGACCCATTGTGAATCCTGAAACCCAAGGTCCAGGAGAGACCTGCTGTGAATCCCAAGAAACAAGATCAAGGAGAGATTTAATGTGCCAACTGAGCAACCTAAGGTCTAGGAGTGAACGTCTGACAATCATAAGGACCTGGCAGCGGAGAGAAGCTTAACAGTGGATACTACAAGGCCCCAAAGACGCTGAAGAAGAGAAAGTTGTGGAACTAATATCTGGAGTGTGCTAGGACAAGAGGTGAAAACAGAGGCTGAAATAACCTCTAAATTGAGTAACCCAGAAGAAGCCTTCCAAGGAACAGTCAGTTGTTTTGGTTGTGATTAGCAGAGGGCTGTACATTTATAGCTTGATTACTGAACTCCTGTATTGTCTAAACCTTAGGACATTTCTTGGTTAGCCTAGGGTAGCCATGAGGCTAAACACTCCTTAAGTTTGAGACTTTCCTGTTGGCCATATTGTTTTTACATTACTTTGCAGTCTATGCCGTCCCTGGGGAGGAGGGACAAGGGCTTATCAGAATAGGTTTGGGGCTTTTATGTTTGATCTTGAGGGGAAGCATCAGGAGCACTTCAGAGTGACCATTTACTGTAACCCATCTGTACACGTTCTCATTCAGTGGTCCTTTAGTCTCCCCACCCATTTCCTTTAAGTATTTTTTTCAACCAAAATCCTAATTAATCCAACACTCAGTACAGAGTTGTTGAATCGGAATTCACGTTTGACATGTTTGATTGTCTCGAGTTCCCCCATACCTCCCAACTCATAACATGTTTCCTTTCAGAGGACCCCTTTTATGTTACTATGCATTCTTTGGGTTACATGCAGTTTAGATTTTGTATTTGCACTAATTTCCAATACGTTTTGCGACCCATAATGCATTGGCCTTCTTGTCCTCATACTTGCAAGAATCTCAATCTGCTTTTTCCTGATCACCATATTTCATTGTGTACCCTTCTAAATTCAGTTAAGTGCCATTATACTGAAGGCAATCAGGGGGCGCAGACAAGATGGCCACAGCCCCATGAAGCTCCAAGCAGTCTTCCCCCTTCACCACGGCTCGTGAGGGTGAGAGAGCCTGAAACAACTTGCCAAAGCAGGCTGCGTAGTGCTGTACTTGCTGACACACACTCTCTTTCTCTTTCTTTCTCTCTTTCTCTCTCTTTCTCTCTCTCTTTCTCTCTCTCTTTCTCTCTCTCTTTCTCTCTCTCTTTCTCTCTCTCTCTCTCTCTCTCTCTCTCTCTGTCTCTCTCTCTGTCTCTCTCTCTGTCTCTCTCTCTCTCTCTTTCTCTCTTTCTCTCTTTCTCTCTTTCTCTCTCTATTTCTCTCTTTCTCTCTCTCTCTTTTTCTCTCTCTCTCATTTTTGTGTACCATTGACCGGCCTTGCAAGGTCTCGCAAAATCATAAAAAAGCTGTTAGACCTGCAGGTCGAGTAACTCAGTTCATCTATTCGATCTGTGAGAAATACACTTGACCTATGTTTGAAAAGGTGGTCTCATCCTGGGGATTCCCACACCAAGATTAAGCAGAGTGACTGTAGCGCAAACTGAAGTAAGGAACGTGAGAGAGGTTCTGAAAGTGGGAATGGCACATGATGCAGTGAAGCGTGCATGTTTTCACTCATCCACCACCATGAATCTTCAAGACTTTGCAATATGCCTTTATTTAGTATGCTACTCGACTACAGTGTAAGGCCTCTGAGTCTGTACGCTTGAGGTTGTTGGTCCTTTGATATCTGAAAGTAACTCCTCCCTACCTCTGATGTATCTAAGACATGCCGAATCCCCATGAGGTAATGGTTCCAACATCTTATCTAGCTGCTAAGACCACTAGCCAAAATCTTTACTGTACAAACTCCAATGTGCATCAGTTGAGCCTAATAGTGATAGAACCCCCCCCACTTAGTACACCAACATTTACTTGCTTTGATACGTGTCAGTACCATATTATCACTGTTTATTGGACACATGACTTTGCTTGCAACTCATCTGTGTGATAGCACAAGTAATGAGTGCACCTTTTTAAAAATGAGCTTCATATGAGGGTCCCTGGAGAAAACCAACCAGGCATGGGTAATAACTCCAATATGGCGCGTGTGAGGATAGAAGAGTTGATAATCTCACCTGTTCAATCATTCACTGACATGTGACGGATGGGATTACCACCTTTTAAATTCTCCTA
Organism: Ambystoma mexicanum; assembly: GCF_040938575.1. Lineage (NCBI taxonomy): Eukaryota > Metazoa > Chordata > Amphibia > Caudata > Ambystomatidae > Ambystoma > Ambystoma mexicanum. Next base: position 456,407,934 of record NC_090922.1, read on the forward strand.
TAACTGTGCAGCCTACCCAGGGAATTGTATTGCGGGACTCCCTCGGATACATGTGAAATAAGATTGACCCTGCAGGAGACAAGCCCGCTGCTTTCACGTATTTGTGCATTGGAAAAGGCTTGCCCATCCCCTGCGGGTGTTGTGGCTGAAAAGTGCCCCTGTTGCTTCCTGGGTTTTCATTTAGTGCTGTAAATAGTGCCTAGAAAGTATAGATTAAACCTTATTTGCAGTCCTATTATAGAAACTGCTCCTTACAGGACCAGAAATAATTTCCCTGTGAAAACGTCACACTCACTTCGGGGTAAAAATGATCCACATTCACTGTGTGTAGGTCAGCCTTTCACCTGGCTCGGGCAATCCTTTATAAGGCGCACTGCCCATTCTTCTGCCTGTATGTCTCGCTGCTGCTTTCCCTTGTCTCCCTTTTCCTTCTTTCGCCTTTCTGTGACTCTTTCTCCAGAATTGGATCTTTCATGGATTCACATGCTTAGAATATTCCCCATCGACAGACTGGGAACCCTCGGTAAGCTTATAAAGCCTTTTCCCGTAGGAAAACGTTCAACACTTTTGTGTCCTATCTATGTCGTTTTGGGCTGCGCACGCACGCCCCACTAGAACGTAGTGGTATAAATACCCCGCCCCCACGGCTCCCTTCAGATTTCAACCGTCTCCAAAGTGGGAACACCTTGTGTATTTTCTACTTGGTTAGGTTGTGCTGTTGCGGTTTTTTCTCCTAATGTCGGGGAAAGCACTGTTCCGCCCGTGCGCTATGTGCGGACTAAAGAAGGTCTACGAGGGGGACGGACATATGGACTGCATTTACTGTCTGCACCCACATTACTCGGCTGACAAGTGCGACATATGTAAGGGCTTCTCCCAGAAAACTCTTAAGGATCGGAGTCGCAGACTTGTCGCATGGTTGAATGACGGAGCGGGGGCATACCCGCCTTCGGAAGTGGGCTGCACACGCAGCGCTGCCTCAGTGTCAAAATCTTCAGGGGCCCCGCGCCGCTCATCGTAATCGGAACCACCGGTAAAGAAGTCGCGACCGGTGGAAACGGAATCGTCAGTAGGCCATTCCATCCAGGGACTCTTCTTTGAAGAAGGCCTCTTCGTCCTCATCTTCAGCGAGGAAAGACAAAGAAAAATCTAAATCCTCCTCGGGCGGGCGATCGTCATAGATCGACCTTGAGTCGAGAGACAGAGAAACGCAGGTCGAGTTCGGAAAAGGCGGGAGCAACGCATAAGCCTGCGCGACCACCACCGTCGTCGACGGTTGGGAAGTCGTCATCTACTGCCATCGCAGTTAACATCAACCGGTCCTGGATTGTAGGCGACGACGACAACTATTGCTTCGTCGACGGACACCCCCCCTTTTCTGCAGCAGGAAGCTTTGTCGGTATCCTCGGGAGACGAGGGTGAAAGGATAGCTGCCCCTGCAGACCTGGGGTTACAACTTACCACACCTTTCCCCGGGAGCATTCCGGGTTCTACCCCCCCCTGCTCAATCCGCAGTCGTTTTTGTCATTGGAGGTTTTGTCCACGCTGCAAACGCTGCTGAAGACACTGGATGACAGACTGCCTGGAACAACTCCGGCCTGGTTGGTCGTCGTCGACCCGGGCCCGTCTCGCCACCCTCCACCTTCAACCCCTGCGGCAGAGCCTCCGGTGGCAAATCTCTCGGCCCCACGCCGCGAGGAAGGGAAACTGTTGGATTCGGAATCAGGCAGCAGAGCGTTGTCGGTGGTCTCCCTTTCCCCCTCCAGGGATCTGACTTGGGAGTCCGATGCGGAATTGGAAACCCCGAGGAGCCCGGCTCAGCCGTCTTCCCCAGACGATATCGGGTCATTCCACAGCATGATGGCCAGGGCTTGCACGGAATTTGGCCTATCCCAGGAGGAAGAAAAGAAGGACTGTTTTCTTTTCAACCACATCGGTAAAAGGAGGAGGTCGGTGTTTTCAGTGCCCATCCTAGATCATGTGTGGAAGGAAGGTCTTCAGACCATGCGTCACCCTTTCTCAGAGCCAGCGATGAAGGGTCGCTAGAGAAAAAATTCAAAGCCCCGGACTCTACTCCCAAGTGCCTTTCCTCTCAACCAACACCTGACTCTGTGGTATCGGCGGCGGCGGCGGCGAGAAAGGCAAAGGCTCAACACAAGTGTACGACCCCTCCGGAAAGTGATGCTAGATGCCAGGATTCGGCAAAAAAGGTGCTACCACAGTGAAGGCGGCCAATTCGCTCGCCATAGTTGCTAGATACGACAGGGAGATGTAGCATCGGCTGGCGCCCATACTCGAACACCTTCCAGATGAACATCGAAAAGCAGCTATGTTGCTGGTCAGGGAAGGTGAGGAGGCTTCGAATCACGCCATTAACATCGCGGTGGACCTTGCGGAGTCGGGGTTTAAGCAGGTGAACAACGGCGTAGTTCTCAGACGACAGGCATGGCTAAAATGCACCAACATCCGACCGGAGGTGCAGTACAAAGTACTGGATATGCCGTTTGAAGGAGACCTCCTCTTCGGTGAGAAGGTCGACGAAGCCCTGAAGGGCATGAAGGAGGACTCAGACACAGCACGTTCCTTGGGGGCCCTCCAGAGTGGTCGGAGTTTCCGGTCTTTTTCGTCCCTTCAGAGGAGCATCAGGGAATTCCAGATTTTCATCGAGGGACCGACCCTTCGGTAGGCCAGCATATTCCTCTCGGATACAGGTGAGCTTCGCATGCGGCTAAACGTCGCCGGGACTACCAGGCCCCCAAGAAGAGAGCAAGTTACTCGTCGACGAGGGATAAACAGAGCAAGGACCAGCAATGACGGGCATCGGAACGTTCTGGGGGGCAGAGTATCATGTTACATCAACGAATGGGAGTTGATAACAACAGATCAATGGGTGTTGGACACTGTAAAATAGGTCATTCCCTGCAATTCAAGAGCAACCCTCCGCATATTCCACCAGCGTGTGTAGCTCAATCCCATCTGATCGTGTTACTGCAGGAAGTAGCACTTATGCTACAAAAAGGGGCTATAGAACTGGTCCCGTCGTCACAAAGGGGTCAAGGGGTTTATTCCCGATACTTTGTGGTGAAAAAGCCAAATGGAAAGTGGCGTCCCATCCTAGACCTGCGCGAACTAAACAAGTCGCTGAAAAACACAAAGTTCAAGATGCTCACGCTCCAGGAGGTGATCAGGTCAGTTCAAGAAGGGGATTTTCTGGCGTCTCTGGACCTGCAGGACGTGTACTTCCACATATAGATGTGTCGGCGACACAAGAAGTTCCTAAGGTTTGTGGTAGGGCGGACTCACAACCAGTTCACGGTTCTTCCCTTTGTACTGAAATCTTCCCCCAGAACGTTCCCGAAATGCCTGGCTACGGTGGCAGCCTGGCTGAGAAGGCAATGCCACCATGTATACCCGTATCTCGACGACTGGTTGGTGAGGGGATCCTCCCTGGCGTCGACGCACATGAGTCTACAGGACACCATGAGTCTCTTGCAACGATTGGGGTTTGCAATAAACTTTGAAAAATCCTCGTTAACGCCGTCCAAAACCTTGGTGTTTCTGGGTGCACAGTTCGAGACCCAGTTGGGGTTAGTCCGACCATCCCTCGACAGGATCACCAGGCTCAGTCGATTGGCAAGTCAGTTGAAAATCAATTCCAGGCTGTCTGTGAGAAAATATACATCAATCCTGGGAGCTATGGCGTCCTGCATTCCTCTGGTGCCCAACTGCCGCCTTTTCATGAGGCCAGTGCAACAGTTTTTGGCGGACCGTTGGACGCAGGCTCAGGGCCTCTGGTCAGACAGGCTGACCGTCGGCGACGACGACCTCCTATCAACTCTTCGGTGGTGGAAGAAGGTTCAGAATATTTCCTAAGGGGTACCCCTACAGGAGCCGGAGTTCCGATTCACCGTGGTGACGGACGCGTCCCTAACTGGCTGGAGAGCGCACATGGGCACTCTGCAGACACAAGGCCGTTGGTCTCAGAAGGAATCTCTCCTGCACATCAATGTTCTGGAATTGAGAATGGTCTGCTGGGCCCTGAGGGCGTTCCTGCCTCACATCAAGGGATCTACAGTGAGCGTTCTGACGGACAACACCACGGCAATGTTTTACTTAAGGAAACAAGGCGGCACGCGATCAAGAACCCTCTCCATCGAGGCTCAGAAAGTGTGGCACTGGGCTCTAAAACACGATATATCCATCGTAGCTCATCACCTGCCAGGAGTGAGGAATGAGCAGACTGACTCGCTCAGCAGAAACATGGACCAGATTCACGAGTGGGAAATAGACACCGATCAATTGTCAAAGGTCTTTGGAAAATGGGGGCGACCTCAACTGGATCTCTTCGCCACGAAGGCGAACAGGAAGTGCGAGATGTAGCCAACAGGTGGCCACAGGAGGATTCGGTGGGAGAAGCGTTTTCCTTCCCATGGACAGGCAAGTTCCTCTACGCCTTCCCTCCGTTCCCTCTGATACGGAGAACTCTGCAGTGGATACGCAGGTACAGGTGCCGAGTCATCTTGATTGCGCCGTGTTGGCCGAGGCAACCATGGTTTTCCGACCTGCTTCATCTGTCAGCGGATCGCCAGATAGCGTTCCCGAAGGTGCCCAACCTCTTGTCCCGGGACGAAGGGACGGTGTGGCATCACAACCCGAGCGGCCTCAACCTCACAGCGTGGCTCCTGACTTTTCAGAATTTGGTGCCTTGAACATTCCCTCGGACAGTCGGAAGATATTACAGGCTGCGCGGGCCCCGTCCACCAACAAGTCTTGTAGGTGTAAGTGGAGGAGATTCTGTACGTGGTGCCAAGGTCAGGCAGGAGTGGAACCTCTGAGAGTTACTCCGGAACAGATTCTCCCGTATCTACTACATTTGGCGAAGAGTGGTTTGTCTTTTTCATTACTAAAGGTTCATCTGGCGGCCATCTCCAGGTTCACAAGAGGGAGGAAATCAACGCCCTTGTTTAGTGACCGGTTAGTGAAACACTTCATGAGAGGTTTATTCCGGACGTTTCCCCTGGTTAAGCGGTTTCCACCAACGTGGAGCCTTAACATGGTACTTGCAGGGTTAATGAAACCACCCTTTGAGCCGATGGCCACGTCGTCGATGAAGTTTTTATCATGGAAAGTGGCTTTTCTAATAGCCATAACATCGGCTAGACGGATCTCAGGCATTGGTCATAGACCCTCCATATCTCAGACTTTTTAAAGACAAAGTGGTCTTGTCAACGAGTCCTTGTTTCATCCTGAAAGTTCCTACGACTTATCATAAACATTCATCCATTGTCCTGCCCACCTTCTTCGCGACTCCCTCATCAGCTGCGGAAAAGGTCTTGCATACCCTGGATGTCAAGAGAGCTCTAAAATGTTACCTTCATCGAACTCAACAACTTCGATCTACGCAGTAACTCTTCGTTGCATATGGGCCTTCGGCAAAGGGGAAGGCAATTTCAAAACAAGGACTGGCCCGATGGGTCTCGTCGACGATTGCCTTCTGTCACTCAAAGGCGGGGAAACCGCTACAAGGACGTCCGAGAGCTCATTCGACCAGGGCGACTTCGTCGACGGCGTTGTGGGCGGGGGTTCCAATGACAGACATTTGCAGGGCAGCAGCATGGTCAGTGCCCCATACATTCACCCGCCACTACTGCCTCGACTGACAGCATGCGGACGAGATTCAAATGGGACGAGCTGTCTTGCGACATCTTTTTCAATAAGGTAAGCCCTTCTCTTTGAGGAGGGTCTATGCTGGTTTGGATATGTATTTGTATAGGCATATATATATATAGATATAATATATTTCTGATGTTTGTTAATCTGCTTAGAATCACATGCAGTGCATAGGTCCGACATAAAGTGGTCACTGCGGAGTATTGCATTTTGTTTTTCGTAGTCGAAAAGGGGACGTCGACAAGGCGTGTCTGTAACACTATCCCTATAGTGACGTGCGTTGTACCCACAATCCCTCACGCGTCGAGGTCCCTCAGATTGTTTTTTTCCGCCCAGCTACTGGTCGCCTTTATGCGGAGCTCCTCGAGAGACATTGCCAAATAGTTTCTTCGACCTTTGGTCGTTTGTTATTAATATCAATAACGTAGATCCCTCCCTCGACGCAGAGCTGTTTCTACGCCGAGCAAGATCTTCGACGGAAGGACGAGCGGAGGGGATCCTTCGGCGCTGCCGAACACGTGGCCAGGCCTCGCCGGCCATACACAGTAGGGAGATTGGGGTTTTGTGGTCGGTCTTTCTTTTCTTTAAGAATGCCTTTCTCTTTCCCCTCCCTCTCTTTCGAGGTCGTGGTCACACTTATTGCCCTCAGCTATGGAGAGGACGCCATTTAGGTTTTGCCCGCTTTGCAAGGGTAAATATACCTGGAAGGATAAGCACAAACGGTTGCACCGTTGCTTACCCCTCGATCATCAGGAGGACGGCTGTGCGGCCTGTAAATTACTAAAGCCCAAAACTCTAAAAGACCGCAGGGTCAAAAGGTGGGCGGCCTATGCCATGTCTAGGCCTGACTCCTCGCCCGCTGCCGCCGCCGCCGAGTGTGACGAGGACAGTGACTACACGGTCCCCGTAACGGAGGCTGTAGACCTCTCAAAGGAGCATTCCCGCGCCTCGTAGTCCGTCCCCGGCCCCGACAAGCCCGGCTCACGCCCAGCTTATGGGGATGAACACCCCGGCGACAAGGACGCACACGGAAAAGCACCAAAGCACATACCCCCGGCACGCATTCGTCGAAGACGAAAGCAGCCATAGCGCCAACGGGGACGCCGGGCCCACCGGCGTCTTCCGCCGACCGTAAGGGTCGTCAGCCCTCCCCGCCACCGTTTCCGCGACAGGCAACTGGGCATTCTAAAAATAAGGGCGCTAACACCAAAACCTCCTGCGACACGCATCGCAAGAGCGCTCACGTTGCCAACAAGGACTCGAGGGGCAAGGACTCGAGGGGCAAGGACTCGAGGGGCAAGGACTCGAGGGGCAAGGACTCGAGGGGCAAGGACTCGAGGGGCAAGGACTCGAGGGGCAAGGACCGATCCCTCGGAAGAGAGAACGATCGCCGAAACCCTCGCGTGCATAGCATTTAAGGACGGCCAGAGACGTACGGCGAGTGGGACGCCGAAAACCGCGCACAAGACCAAAGATACGCCGAAAGCGCCGGAAAACAGATTAGGCCAGTTCCCGACGCCGACAGAAGGCCCTAGCCAGCGAGAAGGCTACTCAGAAGGCGAAGGCTCTCTTTCTTCGACGTTATGGGACAGAACCAGACAATTACAGGAGGAAGAAACTCCTTTTTCATTCCCAGACCGTCCTGGCCGACCTCAGTGGACCTTTGAAAGGTTCGAGACCTGTATGGATAAACTAGACCGGTTCATGTCCATCCCAGAAGACAGGACACCCAAGAGACCAAGGGAGGCACCCCTCGAGAGTCCAAGGGCTAAATACCAGAAGTTTTATAACCCCATACAGGAGGACCCCATGCAGGAGGACATATACTCTCACAATCCCACTGAGGAAGATACCTTCTTCCAGGAGGAAGATGAGTTCACCTATGTTGAAGACCAACAAGAAGAGGAAGGTTTTCACGAGGAAACTAACCTATGTGAGGAGGGATTCCAGGAGGACACAGGCGAGGGCGACCCAAATCCCTGGCAGTCACCGGCTAGGTCGACAGACACAGGCAGTAGCAGTATAGTCATCAGGTCTACTGAAACTAGACCAGTCAGGAACCCTTCGCCTGTCGATGATCAACCCACCTTCAATGCACTGCTGAAGAAGGCAGCAGCACATTTCGAAATTGAAACTGGGGAAGTCACCCCAGACACCGATTTCGTGGAGAGGATTATCAAGGAAAACCCCCCCACTAGCCAAATTATACCCATCCTCGCCTCAGTTAAGAGACGTATTACACCTTCTCTTTCCACTCCTGCATTGGTGAGAGGGGTCAATCCGAGGATTGAGAAACTGTTCTCTCCCTCTCAATCAGACCCATTATATATTAAGGGTCACTCAATCCCGGACTCCCTGGTCGTGACCAAAACCAGGAAAAGGGCAGGAGTCCCACTATCTACCAGCGAGCCAAGAGAATCACCACCTCTGCAGCATTCTCTACCAGAATCGCCAATAATAATACCCTATTGGCAAGCTACGCAGATGCTCAATGGGCTAAGCTCAAACAGGACATCGAAGAAGTTCCCGAACCCCTAAGGACTCGTTTGCTAGCTACAGTTAACAAGGGCTCTCTGGTCAATCAAAGCATCGTCAAGAATACCCTCGATGTAGCAGAGACGGCTGGCCGCACTTTGGTACAAGGAATTTTACTGAAGCGTCACGTCTGGCTTCGCAATTCTGGATTTAAGGCGGAAACACAAGCAACCCTTGTTAATAAACCCATAGAGGAGTCCAACCTCTTTGGGAGAGCAGTGGATGACGCGCTGGAGAAGTCGAAGAAAGAATTTGACACAATAAAGACCTTAGACCAAATTTCAAAACCCCCTAACAGGCGGGGATTTGGTAATAAGCGCTTTTTTCATGGACAACGCCAGCAACAAAACCAACAACAACAGTATTCTGCCAGCAACTACCAGGGTAATAGCGGCCAGTACAATCGGAGGGGTCAACGCCGTGGCAAAGGAAGAGGCCGGGGTTCCACCCCCAGAGGCTCCCAAGCCACCAACACCACCAAGTGACGCGAAGATTCACGTCCCCTCCCATGCAACGCCGGTCGGGGGCCGGTTAACATCCTTTCTTCCAGCATGGGAGGGAATAACATCAGACCGCTGGGTACTTTCCACCGTAGCCCGCGGCTACTGTATAGAGTTCAACAGTTCCCCAACATACAGACCCCCGAGGGGACGTCGCATGACACCAGAACACCTCGCCATCCTTCTCCAAGAAGTGGACCAACTGCTGGAAAAAGGAGCCATAGAGGTTGTGCCTCTATCTCAGGTAATGGAAGGTATTTATTCAGTGTACTTCCTTGTACCCAAAAAGGATCTAACCATGCGCCCTGTATTAGATCTGCGCCCAGCGAACAAGTTTGTCAAACCCCAAAAGTTTTGTATGGTGACCTTACAGGAAGTGATCCCACTGCTATCACAGGGAGATTACATGACAACACTGGACATGAAAGATGCATACTTTCATATTTTAATGTTGCCAGCACACAGAAAATACCTCAGGTTCATGATAGAGGGCAAACACTACCAGTTCAGAGTGCTACCCTTCGGCATAGCATCTGCACCAAGGGTATTCACAAAAGTACTGGCAGTGGCCCACCTGCGCAGGTTATCCATCCCAGTATACCCTTACCTCGACGTCTGGCTCATAACAGGGGATTCTTACGAGACATGCTTCTCAAACACCCAAAAGACTGTAGACCTTTTGTTCCAACTGGGCTTCTCCATCAACGAGAAGAAGTCCAGCTTAGACCCCAGCCAAGTCAAACAATTCCTAGGGGCTCTAATTCGAACAAAGGACGGCCTCGTCTTCCCCTCCAACGAGAGGTCCCAAAACATGCTGTTTCAGATCCCGCAATATGTGGCAGGTCGAGAGGTGACGGTGCGCAAAGCGATGCGCTTGCTAGGAATGATGGCGTCGTGTATTTACTTGGTACCTCACGCGCGCCTGCGCATGCGCCCAATGCAAGAGTGGCTCAACAGCCAGTGGTGTCAGGCCAGCGGACAATGGGACGATCTAGTGGTGGTCTCGCAGGCCTTGGTTCTCTCGCTACGGTGGTGGACAAAGGAAAACCTGATAATAGGAAAACCCTTTGCCACACCCGCGGTGGAGGCCACTCTAACCACGGACGCATCCCTCACAGGATGGGGGGCTCACCTATCCCATCAGACTGCTCACGGAGTGTGGACTCCGAGCTTAGCATCCAAGCACATAAACCTACTGGAGCTACTGGCGGTGTTCAAAGCACTAAAAGCCTTCCACGAACACCTACAAGGGAAGACAGTGATGGTCCTTACAGACAGCACCACAGCCATGTACTACATCAACAAGCAGGGGGGCACCCACTCTCGAGGACTGTCCAAGCTGTCCCAGAATATATGGAAGTGGGCTCTCAGACACAACATGTTCCTACTGTCACAACACGTACCAGGGGAACTCAATCTGCTAGGAGACGAACTCAGCAGAGACTTCCCCCTGCCCGAAGAGTACGAATGGCGATTGCACAAAGACATCGTCTTAGACGTCTTCACGCAATGGGGATTCCCGGAAATAGACCTGTTCGCAACTCTAGAGAACTCACAATGCCAAAGTTACGCCTCCAGGTACCCCCAGAACCAGTCCAAGGGGAACGGTCTGTCGATTCAATGGTCAGGGAAATTTGTCTACGCCTTCCCCCGACTCCCCTTCTCAACAAAGTTGTGCACAAGATGCACCAGGAACAAGTTACCATGATACTAGTGGCCCCAATGTGGGCCCGGCAGCCATGGTTCGCGCACTTGATGGAGATGTCCCTATCTCCCCCAGTGAAACTTCCCTGCCCGTACAACATGTTGTCACAGGACAAGGGCAGGACACTGCATCCATGCCCTCAGACCATGAACTTAGCAGCCTGGCTCCTGAGATCATAGAATTTGAACATCTACAACTTCCGCAGAGATGTATGGACATCCTCAGGGAAGCCAGAAAACCTAATACTCGCCACTGCTATTCTAGCAAGTGGAGAAGATTTGTCATCTGGTGTAAAGGTAAGAGCATCAACCCGGTTGACTGCTCTCCCACACATATTGTTCTGTACTTGACCCATTTACTGGATTCAGGTCTAGTGTTCAATTCCATTAAAGTCCACCTGGCGGCACTTTCTGCATACACCACTTCCCAACTTAAAGTGTCGTGGTGGAAGATACCAGTTATCAAGGCCTTCATGGAGGGGGGTAACAAGAATACACCCTCCGATAGCTAACCCAGCTCCCGGATGGGACTTAAATGTGGTACTTTCCAGACTCATGGGCTCGTCATTTGAACCCATGCACAAGGCAACTCTTAAAGACCTCACTCTTAAGACTGCTTTCCTAATGGCTATCACCTCCATTAGGAGAGTAAGTGAACTACAGGCTCTTTCTGTTCTAGACCCCTTCGTAACAGTTCACAAAGATAAGGTGGTTCTACGCACACACCCTACAGGGGACGCGGCAAGTGAGGTGGTGCCCGTCGTCGTCGACAGGGAGGTCAAGGAGGCAAGGCGGCCTCCAAACAAGATTGAACCGACTGTGGGGTCGGGCCCCCGCCGAAGCACCCCGGTGGGAGGCCGGCTGGCGAGGTTCGTCAGCGTGTGGGAGTCTATCTCCACCGACTGTTGGGTGCTGGACGCCCTGGCCCAAGGACACGCCCTCGAGTTTCAGAAGAAGTGCCCTCGCGTTCCACCCGTGGCCAGGAAGGAAAATCACGTCCATCAACTACTGTTGGAAGTAAGGGCGATGCTCAAGAAGGGTGCCATCGAGCTCGTCCCAAAGAGGCTTCGGGGCTCCGGAGTTTACTCAATGTACTTCCTCGTAAAAAAGAAGACAGGAGGATGGCGCCCTATCCTGGACCTACGACGACTGAACAAGTACATCAAGGCGCAGAAGTTCCGTATGGTCACCCTCCAGCGCGTGCTGGGACAGCTGGAGGAGGGCGATTTCCTGTCGTCGTTGGACTTGGAGGATGCGTACTTCCACATCCCCATTCTAAAAAGACACCGAAAGTTCCTCAGGTTCGTGGTCCAAGGGCGGCACTACCAGTTCAAGGCCCTCCCGTTCGGATTGAAGTCGCCACCCAGGGTGTTCACCAAGTGCCTCGCACCGGTGGCGGTGCAGCTGCGCCTACAGGGGATCCACGTCTACCCGCACCTGGACAACTGGCTCATCCGGGCAAGGGCGAGGGAGCTCGCCGTGGAGCACACTGCGAAGACCGTCCAGCTGCTCACGGACCTGGGATTCTAAATCAACTTTCCAAAATCCCACCTGGTTCCGTCGCAAGTCGCCCTGTTTCTGGGAGCCAAGCTCGACACAGTGGCGCGGCTGGCCTCGCCGTCGGAGGAAAGGACCAGGACCATTCTGGGCAAGGTGCAGCGTCTGCTGGCCACGGACATGGCCAGGGTAAGATCTATCAAGTCCCTCCTCGGGATGATGTCCTCCTGCATTTATCTGGTGCGCCTCTGCAGGCTTCGGATGCGCCCCTTATAAGAGTTCCTCGACGCCCGCTGGGTCCAGTCGACGGGCAGCTTCGAGGACAGGATCCCTCTCAACGAGACGTTCCGTCAGGCGATCCGGTGGTGGGGTACCCGCTCCCATCTGTCGGCGGGCACAGACTTTCAGATCCCAGCTCACCAGGTGACGGTGACGACGGACGCCTCCCTGGAAGGTTGGGGAGCGCACTCTGGAGATCTTCACGCGAGAGGCCTTTGGCTTCCGGAGGAGAAGTCACTCCACATCAACATTTTGGAGCTCCGCGCAGTGTTCTGGGCCCTCAGGTCCTTTCTTCCGTCCCTCAAGGGCAAGGTGGTGAGGATCTTCACCGACAACACCACCACGATGTTCTACATCCGGAAGCAGGGCGGAACCAGGTCCCCGGTCCTATCCAAGGAAGCCCAGGATCTGTGGCATTGGGCCGTCGCCCAACGGATGTTTCTGGTGCCTCTTCATCTGGCAGGAATAAAAAACACGATCGCCGACTCACTCAGCAGGGAGCTGCGCTCGTGCCACGAGTGGGAACTACGCCAGGATCAAGTGGATCGACTCTGGGGCGAACCCCAAATCGATCTCTTCGCGACAGCGACAAATTCCAAGTGCCGGAGGTTCGCCAGCAGGTTCCCCCAGCCGAGGAGCATGGGCGATGCTTTCTCGTCCCCTGGGACGGCCTATTTCTTTATGCATTCCCTCCGCTGCCGTTGCTGCTCCGGCTCATCAACCAGCTCAAGAGGTCACGGTGCAGGATGATCCTCATCGCACCGGTGTGGCCGAGACAGATCTGGTTCCCGGACCTTCTGGACTTGTCAACATCCACACCAGTCAAGCTGCCGACGGACGCAGACCTTCTCTCCAGAGAAGGAGGTGCCATTCTTCACCACAACCCGGAGTCGCTGAACTTGCAGGCCTGGCTCCTGCAGCACTAGAGTTTGGAGGGTACGACATCCCGGCCGACTGCAGAGAGGTTCTTGCAAAGGCCAGGGAGTCCTCAACTCTCAAGTGCTACGGACATAAATGGAAGAGGTTCTCTGTCTGGTGCAGTGCACAGAAGATTAACCCTCTGCGGATTACGGCCCCTCAAGTACTGCCGTACCTACTGTCGCTGGCCAAAGCTGGACTGGCTCACGCCTCCATCAAAATACATCTGGCTGCAATCTCCCGATATACCAGGACTATGGGACGGGCATCCTTGTGGTCTCATCGCCTGGTGAAAGAATTCATGAAGGGACTATTCCGATCATTTCCGCCGGTGAAGGCTCCTGCCCCGGCGTAGGAGCTTAATGTGGTGCTGACCAGGCTCATGGGGGCCCCATTCGAGCCTATGCATTCGGCGCCTCTGAAGTTCCTGTCATGCAAGACAGCTTTCCTCGTGGCCATCACCTCCGCACGACGAGTGGGAGAGATCCAGGCCCCATCTTGCAAGCCTCCATACTTGACTTTTCATGACACAAGGCTGGTGCTGAGGACGCACCCCTCCTTTATGCCCAAGGTGCCGTCGGACTTCCACCTCAACGAGCGCTTGGTGTTGCCGGTTTTCTTCCCGTCGCCTTAGACGCCGGCCGAGAGGACTTTGCACTCCTGGATGTAGCTAGAGCGCTGAAGTTCTACGTGGACTGCACAAAGAGTTTTCGGAAGACGTCACAGCTGTTTGTGAACTTTGGGACTGTGAATCAAGGGAAGGCTCTCTCGAAGACTTCCATTTCCAGATGGCTCTCCGGCTGCATCATGCACTGTCACCGGTTGGCAAACCGACCGCTGCCCGGCCGCCCGAGAGCCCATTCGACCAGAGCGATCGCTGCTACCACGGTGTTCCTTTCTGGTGTGCCCCTGCTAGACAGCTGCAGGGCTGCGACGTGGAGGTAGACACACACCTTCACAAGATTCTACTGCGTCGATCGGGACTCCAGGGAGGAGTCCAGGGTCGGCCAAGCAGTGCTGCGCAACCTGTTCGCCTAAGGTGAGCCTGGTGAGGAGGTAAGAGATGCTTAATGTTGAGTTGTTGTATTGCTTAATGTTGAGCCTGTTGCCACCTCCCATGGTTGTGCATGCGTGTACTGCTATGTATTCTCTTATTCATGAGCATGTGAATCCATGCCAGACCCCATGCTGGAGAAGGAACAAGTTACTTACCTGTAACTGTTGTTCTCCAGCATGGGTCTGGCATGGATTCACATGCGAACCCTCCCGCCTACCCCTCTGCGGCTCTTCACTTGGTCATACTGCCACTTTACGTGCTACCAAATCTGAGGATGGCTGCCGGAGGCGGGGCTTAGGGAGAGGGCAGTCATTGGCTGGGGGCAGTATGACCCAGAGATCAGTGATTGGTTACTACTAAGAAAGACAGATCAGAAACGAAACTGATACTGATTTTTTTTCTATACCGAGGATTCCCGGCCTGTGTGCGCCTCCTGACTGATTTGCAGATGATACATGCAGTCTTAAACAGTATCCTGGCCTGGAGAGGAAGCCAGTGTAGTTTGCAAAGAACAGCAGTGATTCAGTAACATTTCCATGCACATGTGATGCAACATGCTCCTGTGTGGTGAGCTACTTTTAAGGGAGCCAAGTGAGCACCTGGGAGTCTCGTCAGGTGGGCATTTACCCCTATTAATGAGTGAAATTGCAAGGGCCTGCACTACGGTCCTGAAGTCCTGAAGGGTTTGGTTTTGTGAACATGGAGATTTGGAGACATGCAGTTTGGGCCTTCTTGGCTATATATTTCTGGAAGGACAGGCTGCTGTCAATGGTGAAGCGTAAGGATTTTGCTGATTCCAAGAGTTGTGGATCAAATCCTTCTAGGGGCCATTGAGCCATTGTTGGACAATTTTGTTTTAACAAACTAACTAATGAGGAATTCAATCATGGATGGGTTAATTTGAGATTAGACATCTAGGTTTGTATGATAGCAAGGTATTCGCTGAGGTGACTGATGTCATGTGGGCTTTTTATTCATGTACAACTGAGTATCGTCGGCATATTGCTTGATGGCGGCACTGTAAGTAGAGTGCCCAGAACCTCCATATAAAGGTTAAAAAGGATTGGTGAGAGGATGGCGACTTGGGGGACTCCGCACAAGACTGGGAATCGCATAGAATGCAACAGTTTCACCTGGACGACCTGGTGTCTGCCCCAGAACTAGGAGGTAAACCAATCTAGGACAGTGACAGAGAATCCCATTCTGTGGCAAGGAGGGAGAGGAGGATGCATTGGTAGACTGTTGAATACAGCAGAGCTGTCGAGGAGGAGGAGGCGGCATGAGTAGCCCTTATCCATGATTTGGAGGACATCACCCAGCACCTGGATGGTGGTCTCAATGCAACACTTGGAGGTGTGGTAGGGGTGTGGGGGACTGTCATGATGTCTACCCCCAGGCATCCGGACCAAGCCCATCAGCCCCGATAGCAGGCATCTAGACTTTTAGTAAAACCTCAGCAGCCCCGGCTAGGGGCTATCTGGGTTCAGTCCTTGCGCCAGGCTCATAGTAGAAATCAGTCCTCACACCTAAGGCGCCAAGCTCATAGTCATTACTTACCTCAGGCAGACCATGCTGCAAATGACTCCAATCCAACATGAAGCCTGAAAGGGACTATTTTTCTACAGGGACTATTTTTTACTCGGGTGTGGTTCTAGGGACTTCTTACCTGGGACTACTTTTGAGGCTATTTAAACCACGCCCGACCAGCATCACACACTTTGCGTTATTCTGCATCCAGCAGCGTAACGCTCACCTTGCCTGCAGCCTGCATCCAGTCTTCTGCCACGCCCGCCTCGAATCCGGAGCTCCTAAAACAAAGAGGAAAGAAAGGGACAAGGTTAGAAAACGAACTTATTTCTATTCCACACCTGATTCTGGATCCATCTCATCTCCGGACCTGTAAAGAACATCATTTCTGCACGCGCCGCACCTCCAGCTGCAGCACCGTGCCATACTCACCAGTCTTCACATCATCCTTCGGGTCGGCGCTGCCTCCATCTTTTCTTCGCCGAACTTCGGCACCTAGGAGACCAAAGAAAACCACAAGGTGAGCCGAGGGAAACAACAAATATAATTCTTACCACCATAGACTTACCTGATTTACCACCAGAGGCATCCTTTTGTGACTCTCCATATTTTCACGTGCCGCATCTGTAAAGAGAGACAAAACAACATGTTTCCAACGTGCAACATTTACCGGACAGCGCCGGGTAATACAGACTCTTACCTGAGCGCCACCAGCTGCCACAAGAGCATCTTTTCACAAGCGAGCTGCAAGACAAGAAAGGAAGGGGGGAACAAGAGTGAACATCGGACATATTGAACTCTATGAACTTAATACTTACTGGTCCTTACCAGGAACCTCAGAGTCAATACTCTCCGGAACTCTCCCGAGCCTTCAAACCAGTGAAGTAACTGGAATCGACGCGCCCCTGCAAATCCACGCAGGATGGAGCGCTCATCTTTCAAGAATATAAGGAGAATATTTCTACGGGTTAAGCAGACAAGATTAGGAGGGCAGATCCAGTCAGTCCTCGCTGCACTACGCATCACGTGGGTGGAGACCGCAGCTGTCCGGGTCTGACCGACGCCCCTGTGGGAGCCAGGTGAGCGTAACAGGGACCCTGACTGATGGTCATGTAGGAGGGAAAGTTGTTCGATTCTGACGAGTAGTTGTGTAGCAACAACCTTTTTCAACATTTTGCCAATAAACGTGAGGTTCGTAATGGGCCGATAGTTAACCAGCTCGTCCTGTTTGTTGTAGGTAGTTTTTTTTCAAAAGAAGTCGTATGAGACCAGTCTTGAGGGCGCCTGGGAATTACCCTTCTGTGAGGGAGGCATTAAAGATGCTAAGAAGCGAATTGAGTGCCATGCCCATCAATGTTTTGATGAGGTTGAGATATCGTCAGAGTTGGAAGTAGGTTTGAGGGACACAATTGTTTTTAGGAGGTCTGGGGGAGCGATGGCAGAGAATCCGTTCTAGGGGGACAGTGTTGATTCGATTATCTGGTATTTTGTCTTTTTCTTTCTTAATATTTATTTATTTTGACTTGTTAAGCACACTATGCCCAAGGGCATCAAGGCTCTGGTTGCATATGAATATGGTTGGTTACAAATTACTTTAAAGCAGAAGAAAGATATTGTAGGGTGATTCCATACATTTTTACTGGAAAAAGAATGTGAACAGTGACTTTGTGGTTAGGCCAGGAGATTGTGGTCCGAAAATAGCAAAATCTTGAGTTGTTTCCGTAACGCCCAGAAAGAAGGTTGAGATCTTAAGGAGGGTGGAAGGTTGTTCCAGTTTTTTCAGCTGTAACTGGGAAACTGCTGCCCCCAGCTTTGGTGTGCTTGAAGCGGGGTATGGAAAGTTGGCGAGTAGGTAGTGCAAGTATGTATTGAGGATTGAAACTTGGCACCTTTTTGAGAGAGGTATTCGCTGGCAGAGTTAGAGACGCATTTGTATGTGATTTAAAAATGATGCACTCTGGGTAGCCAGTGGACCCTTCTTGCAGCATAGATGTGGTCGCGTTTTTTGGAATTTTAAGGGCAGCCATGAGGGTGCTGTTTCGGCTAAGTTAAAGTGTAAGGTTGCAACCGGTGTTACCTGTGAAGAGAGCAAGGGCGTTCTAGTAGTCCAGGTTTCAACACATTTTCCTGAATTGCTGGTACCTCTGGGTGGAATGATGGTTTGCTACAATGCTTCACTACTTCAAAGAGGGCTTTGCTCCTGTTGCAGGCTGCCACGATGGTTATGTAGTAGTAAGTAGCTTTGGCCTCAGTAGTCCAAATCCTATGGTTGGCGCAGAGAGATTTGAGGTTGTTGAGGTCTCGGAGATTATGGTTTTTGTGCCATTGTTTCTCTAGGCCTCTGAGCGTTTATTGGATGCGAGCTTGGGGATGTGCCAAGGGGCGGATGGTTTGTTCTTAGCGCAGCTGCTAGATTGAATGAGTGTCCATCTGTTTCTTATCAGTTGTTGAATAATTCTAGGTGAACTGATGCATTCCCTGTAGTTGGGGAAGTCTGTGAAGTTTGCTTCTGGCTCCTTGACCGGGAAGGTTTTGAATGAGCAGCGCTGAGTGAGGATGCATTTAGCCTGATCTGTGTGTGCCGTAGCCGGGTGGGTGACCGATAGTGGGATGGTGAAATGGTCAGATCAGTCGAGTGGATTCAGGTTGGCTCAGGGGACAAGGGGGTTGATGTGAAGACTAGGGCTAGGGTGTTGTCTTGATTGTGGGTGGGGTAGAGCACAATTTGCTTAAGGTGCATGGATGCAGTCAGTGCGAAAAGCGTGCTTGTAATGTGGTTGTCGGCTTGGTGACTCGGGGATGTTAAAATGTTGGAGAAAGACATTGTTAGAGTGTGTTAATTTGGCAGAAGTTGGAGATGTCAGAAATGAGTCACTCCTGTGGGTGGTCTCTCGATGAGGTGGAAGGTTATGGATTCCTTATGAGATGAAGGGAACCGGCAAGCGAGTGATTCAAGCAAGCTTGTTTTGGGAGACGGGAACATGGACAAACGCTCCTGTGGATGATTGCCACTTCTGCCCTTCCTGTCAAGTGGGCATGATTGATGCAGTATCCATGGGGTAGGAGGACATCGAAAACATGCGGATTGGATGGGGTAAACCATGTTTCAGTGATGAACAGGGCATCAAGGTTGATGTGTGAGATGAGGTCAGCAATCTCTGCAGCGTGAAGGACTGTTGAGGGAACAGTGATCAGCATCAGAGGGTGTGTGCGTGTGGTCTGTGGGTGTTGGACGGGGTGTAAGGGTGATACTGATGAAGTTAGCTAGTGTAGCTTTCTGGGACTTCCCATGGCACTTAGCTATTTGAAACCCTAGTGAGAGTGGGGATAGGCTGTGAAGGGAGGGGACGCATGGTGATTTCTTTTGGCGAGTAGCAGTAGTAGCAACTGCTTTGTAGATTAAATTCAGGATAGCAGGTCCGACTGTTGCAGCCCAGATCAGGCACAAACAGATGAGGTCCTTGGTTTCATCCATTTGCGGAGGATGTCGGCAATGAGGACGCTTAAGGAGGATTGGAGAAATAGGTGGTAGGTGGAGCAGCTGAGTGGTAGGGCCTCGTGACGTGACCAGCAGCTTACTTAATGCTGTCTGCCTGGAGATGGCCTATAGTCCTTAAGGAGATGCCTATATTATGTCTGCACTGTTTTACAATGCCCCTCTCTGTATTTGTGTTTCTGTACCAAATGATGCCTCCCGTAACTTGAGGCAGCACAAATCTGGGTTCAAAGAGTTTCCTGCCCATATATTTGCCTTTTCTGCAAAGGGATGCCCTTTTGTCTCAATCTCTGGTTAGGTTATTTCATGACATATCTCAAGCTGTAACAGAAACATACAAGTCAAGTAGCTTCCAAGAGAAAAGAAAGCACATGGACTTTGTCAAGTTAACTTTAAGTCCTGCCCCACCTCCCCTCCCCCCACCTTCCTGGGGACACACCGGATAAAGGGTAATAGTCTTTAAGGTCTTAGCATTTTGTTTCGTGGGAGACCTTGTTGTCAAGTTCACTTCAGCTCATTTATATGCTTCAAGGAATGGGGCACATTCCATTTCTCTACTCTGAGAGATCATGTGGATGGCACCTGTGATGTTTTCCATTTCGTAGAGTTCTCAAGCCTTTCAGGCCCTGGTTAGTTCTGATGGGAGGGATCTGGCTTTCCAACTAATAGTGACACAGACCCTGACTGCCAAAAGGAGAAAGTGCGTCATCTGAGGGACTCTTATCCATCAGACTTCTTGTTCCTCAAGCCCGAATAGCACCAGTCTCGGGTCACATTCCCGAGTGATCCCTTCCAGTTTCCTGATCCATGTCAGCACTTCCTTCCAATATATTTGGGATTCAGGGCATTCCCACCACATGTGCCAGTAGTCGGCGGGGGCCCCACATCCCCTCCAGCATTGTGGGCTGTCAAACATCTTGGAAAGTCTTATGGGGTCGTACTGCCATCTGTGCAACAGTTTTATTCTGAACAAACCCACTAACTGAACCGCAGTTATTATGTCTGTCCTAGATCCTTGGGGTAGAGACGCCTTCTTGGGTTTGAGCGCCACTAGGTTTAGGACTCGCCGCTCGCGGGGGACTCCTTGTGTCAATCCTATTCCATGTAGTAAGCAAGTCTTATGTGAGCGTGTGGCGCCCCGGGTCCGCTTTACCTAATCATGGTGGCTCGGTTGGGGATTCTGGATTTAGTTTAGCGTACTTTCTCCTCCTCTTGTATTTTTTCCACCATCGTGAAGGCCCTTCCATGGTTTGCACTTCAGGCATCTGGGAGTGTGTGGGGCCCATCGTGACCCTGTCTTCGCTTAATTTTGTTAGCTGATCTAGCACCTACTTGGCCTCCTCTGGGGTAACCACTCTATAATCCTCACCTTTATATTCAAAAGTCAGGTCGAAGGGATAGCCTCACCTGTAGCGTACAGCTTTTTCTGTTAGCCACGATATGAGGGGTCTACATGCTCTTATTCCCAGTGTGAAGTTTGACAAGTCTTGAAATATCTTTATTTTGGATCCCTGAAACTGAATGTCTTGGGCCTGCTTGGCCACCGTCTGCCATAAATAGCTGGTTCATTATTTCCTGAACCATTCTTTCAACGTGGGCCAGCGTTTCCCCTTCCTTCTCCTCTAGGCCCAGGATTCGTAGGTTAGATCTTCTCTCCCTATTCTCCATGTCGTCAAGCTTAAGAGTGAGCACCTATTCTCTGTTCTATGCCCGTCATCCTAGCGTTAAGCTTCATTTCTACTGGGTCTGCGTTGATTTGGTTGTGTTATAAATTCTAGACTTTTTCTTCAATGCGGTCCACTTTTCCTCTTTTTTCCGCAATTGATGTTTGTATATTTGATCACAGCGCTCTAATTTCTGCCATGATTCCCTCGCTGTCATCTTTTGTGGCCCCCGTAGCCATTTTGGTATCTTTTAATCCTGAGATCTCCTTCCTTCTGTACTGCTGCAGCCTGTCCAGCGCTCTTCCAACCAGTGCCGGGTGTTGGGGCCTTTCCCCCTCTTGGAGGCTTCACGTTGGTATTGTGGGACTGGTCTCCCTACCTCCTCAGTTTCATTTTCCAGGGCTGTCGGCTTATTTCCTGTGCTCTGAGGGCCAAGCACTCTGACGCTCTCGTGGTGTACCACTTCTGGGGCCCACGGGGGGGGGGGCAACCCCTGCTTATTATGTCAGATATTTGTGTGCGTGGTATTGAGGTTCCCCACTGCCCTTCCGCCTGTTCCTGTGGTTAGTGGTTTTCTTGATGGCCCTTGTTGAGTCATGCACGGTTATAGGATCCTACAACACCCCCAGTGATTGATCTCTATTGATGGTGGCGGCCTCGTCTCAATGGGTGGCATCAAATTTTATTTCTCCAGTCTAGCTCTCCCCTTCTCTTACGTGGGTCTCAGTGCCTCTTTCCACCAGGAGGGGCGGGGGAACCCGGGGTGCCGGGTTTATATGGATTCGAGGAGTCCCAAACGGGGACAGTCTCTCACACCCTTTGAGCTGCTCAGCCGGGAGGGGAAGCGTCTCTCATCTTCATACGTCTCTCACCTTCAGACCCGTTGCTGGTGCACTTTCCTCCTAATCTTCTTTTACCGGGATTGAAAACTCCTTTGATCTTCCTGCGGGGTCGAATCCAGACCGCTGCCGGCGCAATGCTCCCGCACAAGTCCACAGAACGGGTCCACTGGAGGCCGCCGGAACCCGGCTGCACTTTGCTTCTTCTCTTCAGGAGGGGCCCGGCGATGCTCCTGTCTCGGCTGTCAACTTGTGGCACCAGGCTCGCGGGGCCCCTCCACTGAGTAGGTGTCCTTTCTTGCCTTCCATGCGCTAGTGGGCTCTGTTGGAGCTCCGGCTACCCCCCGATTTAGAGCAGCAGTTTCCTTGCGGTTGAGTCGGGGGAGACACCGCATTGACGGTGCTCCCAGTTTTACTGCAGTGTCTCTCTCCGTTCGCTACGCGGCAGCCACCCAAGGTTCCTCTAGCCTTGGATTCTTTGGGTACCCCTCCGTCAAAAGGTGCTTCCTCTTATCTGGTAGTCGCTGCCGGGCGGTGTGGATCCTTCCTTTGGTGGGAGAGAGTTTCGGGCTGCTGTGCCGTAGTGATTACGCTTGGAGGCTCTGAGCGCACTCAGGCCTCTGCTTCTCGCGGCCCTCCCCTGCCCGTCCCCCTCTACGTGGAGGCTCCCGTTTGCTGTGGCCATAGGAGGATCACACCCACGGGCCGGCGGGCCTCTCTGGGGGGTTGCCTCGTCTCTGTCAGGGACCTCTGGGACGCTCCTTGCTGGTGTTAACCTCTTCTGGCCTGGAGGCTTGCGTTCCCGTCCGGCTGTGCAGCTCAAAGCCCGGTGCGGGGAGGGCTCGCTCCTCTGTTAGGTCACTTTCCGGTCTTCTCTTGCCCCCACTGGGCAATCAGGGGTGGGGGGAGGGGGTCCCCTGGGTGCTCCGCAAGTTGAGGCTTCAATTTTTTTCCGTTTCACTCCCGGTTCATGGAGTGGGATATTCTCTAACTCATCTCATCCGTCCCCTTTGAGACGAGAGACGAGGTTCAGGCGACCATCGTCATCCCCGCCCCCTAGTGTTCTCCCAGTGGGGTCTCTTTTCACCATTTTTCTCAAGCCTTGTCACCTGATCTGAGTGTCTCCAAGTTGGCAGTATTCGATTGGCATTGATACTGGCCAGTCAAACAGTCATTGAGGTCATGGAAAGATGAGCATACAGTTTGTACTGATTATCTTATATGAGAGTTGCGACTTGAGAACAGACAAGGCTCAGGCTGATAGAAAAGCTGAACACTTCTCAAACCCCCTGCATAATTAGTATATGGTCCTCCTCCAGAATAACTATTTGCAAGTAGTCCCAGGCCTCTGGTGTCTTAGTTACATCCCCAGAAGTCTCTCCGAACAAGATCACCTTTGGGGGTTCCAGCTTTGCATGTAGAGTGCTCCAGCGAGTTGTAATACCTTTTGCCATTGATGTGCTTGACAGCACCAGTTGTTTTTAGAGTTGGGACCCATAGGAAGACCTGCCAATCCATGTGCGCCACCAGAATTAAAAATCATCTGCACCCTTATTTCCTATAACTATGGAAGGCCTATGGCTATTAAGCAGAGCTCTCATGGGTGTGCCCCACAGGTCGCAATATCATTTGCAGATACGATCAAAATCACAGCCACAGTGTTTTAACCTCACCATGAATATAGCTGGTCCTTTAGCTCCAAGTTTTTTTGAGGCCTATCAGTCAGAAGAAGTTCCTCGTCCACTGGTTCCTTTGGTTTTTGATCTGGCTCTAGCTTCAGCAACTTGCAAGTCAAAGCAGAGAAAAAAATATAATAGGCTGTAGTCTGATCCACCTTGTAAGAGAATGGATCCACCAGCTGATAACTTGATAATGGCAGCTGTGAAAAGGATGTATCCATTTCCTACATCTGTGATGAAGTACCATGTTGTAGGTTGTGTGATGGTACTGGGTGCCAGGTGCCATTCATGTTGCTATGTCTGGCTGTGTGGAGGTATGCGGGTTATTCCTCAGGCTCCCCAGCACTTGCCTCAAGGAAGCATCCAAGGTCAAATAGTGACCCCAAAAAGCTCCATCTAGAATCTTGCCTTCTTTTCCAAGAACCTGTAGTCCTGACACAACTGCATATCTAAAACCCAGTTAGGGAAAAGAGAAAGATCTCACCTATTAGTTTGGACCCAGGCGAAGGGTGAACAAGTCCTTTGGCCTATCATACTTCCAGGGAAAAGACAGCCATAACTTAATAGACCTGAAAATGTCCTTTACCCATAGGGACATCTTGCCTAGATCATAAAAACTCCCATGATGTGGAGTCCGGTTCCATTGGTAAGGGAAAATCTTGTGCTGACAGTACTAAGACCCATGAACATACCTGCTGCTGTATTATCAGCAAAGATAGCAGACTCAGTCAATGAAAGAACTGATTTTATGTATGACCGTGGCTCCCTGCCTCCACAAAACCCAGCGATTCACCAATGCAAAGGAGGGCTCCTGGTCTGAAGAGACTGGTCGAACAGGCTTCCCCATGGACAGGCTCCTCCCTGGGGTTCTCAATCCCGCGTGAAGGGAAGCAGGGAGTGAGCAGCCGTGGAAACTCTTGCCATGGTTGAAATGTGAAGGATCGCAAAACAGCGAACGGAAGCAGAGATAGCAAGTTAGTGAAGGCAAGATTACTTACTTTTCCAAAGCAGGAGGCTGCCAACTGGCCATGCTGTCCTACCTGAAGAGATGTTAATAGTTGAGGGTTTTGTGCTGGACAGCTGACCACAGTGCTTGCATGTCAGAGGCTCTGCTGAAACATTATACTCCATCATCTACTCCTGGGATGTCGTAGAGTATAAAAGTACACCTGGCACTGGGACTTCGGCTGCTAGTGCCAGTGGAAGCGGAATCTGTGTGCTTTTGGTTTACAGCGGTTAAGGTGAACATTTTAACACCAGATGGAGCGTCCGACTTCGTCTTGTCTCTCATTATCATTTTTCTGAGCTGGAATCGAGGCTGCAAGAGCAGCAAGAATCGTGGGAAGGCTTTGGCTGCCAGTGCAAGTGCAACCGGAACGTGCGTGCCTTTGGCTTGCTGCAGTTAAGGACAGTGGGCGTTTTATTTGGGATACCGAGAACTTTTCTGCAAGACTACAGATGGAGTGGCCGACTTTGTCTTGTCCCTCATAGTCATTTTTCTGAGCTGGACCCAGAATGCTCTGGCTGCCAGGCTGCAAGAGCATCAGCAATCGGTGTGTTCTTTGCTGGCTCAGAATACAATTTGCATTTTCTTCGGGATACTGTGAAATTCCTGCAAGACACCAGATTGAGACAGGGGAGTGGAAAATTACATTTCCTTTAGGACGCAGAGTAGAGCAGTCCCGCAGTCCCCGCTCTGCTGTTTGCTTACCACTCTCTCCTCCATTGCTATTGTTTGTGGGAGGACCCACAAAACTTTCAAATCTTCCGCGGAGTAGGATGCCGAGTAGAGCAGTCCTGCAGTCCTCGGGTGGCCGAGGTGGGCAGGGTGCCATGGCCGAGGTGCAGGCTTTGAGCCCTGTCTCCCCTGTCTTTCCTGACAGTGTGTCGAAACGGTGCCTTCGGAGCAGCGCAATTCCTCCAATGCGATCCGACAAAACAGCTTCAGCCTCCCCGGCGAAGAGAGGCAAGAACAAGAACGGACCTGCTGGAGGAGCGTTTTCGGCTTGTCCGAGGAACACGAGCTCCCCACACACTCTGCATACTTTGTTGCACCCCTCTATCTTCAATCCAGAAGCATCACGTCTGCAAGGAGCCTGAAAAACACATGCATCCTGGCAACTTTTGCCCAAGAAGGATCTGGCCACATCCAAATGACTATAGCAGCTGGAGGCTGTCCCGGTTCAACGGGGGAGCTGAACAAATGTCCTGGAAACTTACCGCAAGTTGGTGAACCCTCGAGCACGCCATCCGACCCTCCAGCAGCCGCGTCAACTGCAGCGGCTGCGTCCGCGTCTGGGTGTAGCCCTGGCCGGAGTCCCGCTTCGGCGACAGGGATTACCGCCGAGGCTGTCGGAGGACGATCTTGGTGGGTCCTTCCTCTGGCCAGGCCTGACACCAGACTGCACAGACTCAGTGGGTCGCTAATGTCCCAACTCGCTGCAAATGGAAATACCAATGACAACAATAGCCTACACGATCCTGAGCACAGTACACTGTTCAGGACGGCCGAGCAACAATCCAGGCAACGGCTATGATACACACCGAACCATTATCTCTTGGAGGCAGTGGCCTGCCCCCCGCGGACGGAATAATCAGCGCAGGGGGGGTTTTCAGCCTCCTATCAACGACTCGTCACAGGTCTGCCCTGGCCCCACAATGGTCACCCCCGCCTCTTCAAGCTACCAAAAGAAAACCATCATCGCGGAACCTGGTGCAACCCTACAAGCCCAGCTCCAGAGACCTGCCCACAAAATGGACACAATCCATCCCTCCCATGGCCAAGGAAAATAACTTCTAATAAAAATAAAACCGGAACAACAAAAGGGGGAAAGGCCAGGAGCAGACACTGTCAGCAAAACCAAAGGAAAAAACGCTATATCAGCGGACGGTAGAAAACACAATCAGAATTCAGTCAAGAAAAATGAAACCGGGAAACAAACCCTTTCAAACCCCTCGATATCGAGTGCTCTCTTCAACCTCTTAAAAAAACAACAATGTAAACTAAACGCTGAGACTGCACTCTCAGACGCAGACATTTTGGAAGTCCTGGAAAAAACATTCCCGGTACCAAAACTAAGAAAAGCAGACAATTCAAACACCACGCCCCCCACACCAGTCCCCATACAACCATCTAATACAACGCTATGCGTGTCGCCAGCAAGTGTCTTGCCAGGTCCTGAACAGATTCCCAAGTCCATGCAACTAGAAACTCGAGATCAGATGACTGAGCCAAAAATGTTAACATAGTCTGCTGATACCACAAACAACAAAGCCATTGAAGAAGTGACACAGTGTCTTGGAGAGCAAACTAGCAAACCAATGACCACTCCAATACAACAAATCGTGGAACAGCAATGTCAAGAGATCATTGCGGGGCACTCAATGAGCCCCCAACCGTGGGCAAACATCCATTTACAAAGACCTTAGCGAGGCAGCAAATCATTGACACTTCCTCCAGTCAACGTGAGCTCAAGTTCAAGCAGCAACAAACAGCCCTCGACGCCAACAAGATCAAAGACAGTTCAACAGAAGGCACCCTCACTGGAAACTTCATCTGTTTTTCCTGATTCAACAATGGACCTTAGAGAGACGCTCCAGCGAAAAATAGATGATATTGGGACCTATAGGCGATCCCTAGAAAGGGTTGCCCAAAAAGAAGCCTGACATGACTACAATCATGTCAGCTACCACCATAGCCCTGACACCCTTCTGTAAATTATATGAAGCCATTAACGATGCCACATAAGACAACCCATCGATCCTAGCAACAATTCAGTTTAAACTCACCTTTATGGAGGGGTACATAACGGCAGCAGAAGCAAAACGGGGCATCCTCCAAGCCAATTGGGAAGCAAAGCTGGCTGTCTTAGAACTAAAACAGAGCGACGCCATCCAAACTATTCAAGTTTAAACAACGAAATCGGAGAATGCTTCCCAGACTGGTGAAACTATTACCCGATGTAGCGTGGCTCCAATCTTCAACAAATTAGTCACCAGAGAACAGCGCGAGGTCATTACAACACTCACTAGCCCCACGGAAAAAAATGCAGGGTCTAGTCATGTAAAGAAACAAAGCTTAGTCTTGCAATTGGCAGGAGCAAAACAAACAGCCACTTTTAAAGTAAAGCCTGCAGGTTCAAACAAACTGGATGATAAAGACGAATCAACACCAGCAAAAATAAAACCGCAAGAAAACAAACCAAGAGAGGCACCAGTGCTTATCAACCTCAGTAAATCACCTCGATCAGCGGCTGAATTTCAGGCATCAAGTAGCCTGATGGACTTATCGCAACACTTACACCCAGATGAATCTTCTATAAGCTCTCAGGCTCAGAGTATCCCGAAGACAGTCGTGGCTGTCGGCAACGACATTCACAAAGAGACCCAGGAACTACCAGCTGTGAAAAAACTCAGCTGCCTGATGGGGGTCACCCACCAGAAAGTGACAGAAAACCATCAAGGAAAAAAACACGCCCTGAGGACACGAACCCATGGAGAAGACTCGCCATGCATAGTCAGTCCCTCTACTCATGATGATGTGCCATCCAAAAGGCAGCAGCATCAACTGCCAGATGAAAGACTAACGGACAAACAGCACACAGAACATTCAATCAGCATGGGAAAAACCCCTAGGGGGACACAAGTCTTCAAACTGGAACAAGTATCAGGCAGATCCTCCTACATGATACTAAACAGAAAAACGGTGCTGAAAAGTCTGAACAAAATTGAGTCTTTGAGATCATTAAAAACGGAAGACTTCCGCTTGATTGAGCCCTATCATATGGACTAAAAGGCTAAGGCATTTCTCCACATAAAATCCAGGGCCCTGCAAGTAATCCCCGTAGAAGCCTATAACGATCTCAAGCAAGCCGGCTTTCTATTAACGTAATTTGGAAACCCACTGACAGAATCCCGAAGAGGACGTCTAGAAGATGGGTGGGTCCATAAAACCCATTATATCTCCAAAATCCAAGATCTCTACAATAATAGACATGGCAGAAAGGAACTCGTCAGAGAGCCTCATCACCAAAGACCCTACATGGTTCACTCAGAAAGGCGTTTCTCTTCCAACAGTAACACCCGGGTGAAGGCTCCATCAAGGCTTGTCACACAGGGATCTGACAAAACAGACTACCTTACCAGTTCACTAGATGATGTATCATCAACAGGAAAGCCAAGTGGCTACACCCCCCGAACTAGGGCAAAACTCCAAGAGCAAAGAGAAATTAGATCCCTGAAAGGACCATGGCAATGGCTAAAGGCACCTGTAAAGGGGAAGTCTCGCAGATAGCAACCACAACTGTCGTCGAACTGGACCACGGCCACACCATCACCAGACCAAGAAGAAATTGTGACAAATACTGTGTCAATGGCCTCATGGAACACTCGAGGCCACACACACTTTACCAACCCAAGCAACCAGGACCTGGTGGAGTATGACATTGTATGCCTCCAGGAAACCTGGTTAACGGACAAACCTACCCTGGACGGTTATGCGATTGAACTTTCTGCGGCCACAAGGGTCATGTTCGGATGCCGGTCCTCAGGCCTCCTTCTCGCAACACGGCTTGGCTCTGGAATAAGGGTCACTAAAAAACGAATAGTCATACGGGATGCTTGCGGTCCTAACCACATGGACCCAATAGGACACCAGGACCTGAACATTGTGTACGTCCCAACTAGCCATCATAAAGCTCTACTGGAATCCCCAGAAAACCTCAACTACAATCCTTTGCAACCAAGTAGCAGATGCCATTGATAATATCCGAGTGGATCAGAACACAACTCATAGAATCGTACGTGGAGTTCTGAATGCAAAGTGTGATCCAGGAAATTCCGATATGCCCAAATCCAATCATAAATTCTCGACGGAAGAGAGGGGAACCGCATGGCTATCCTTGATGAATTCACAGAACTTCCATAATGTGGCATGGCTGAAACCCTGGGAAAAGATCATCCCAACGTGGGAGCGCGAAAACTCCAAGGCAACTCTTGACTATCTTTTTGTATCACACAGTGTACTGTCACGTATCAAATCCTTTGAAGTAATCCGGACCACAGAAAGTGATCATAATCTGCTCTCTATGACGTGGACGTCGGCACATCTAGAATGTAAACTATTTCTCCCATCATTGGAGACAAACAACCAGCAAACCAGACTCCGTCTGACCGCTGCCAACATTAAGACTATCACAGATAAATATGAAAGAAATATTTCAAACAAACCGAAAATACAAGGTGGAACCAAAGGGAAGAAAAACGGGCAGAAAGCATAACCATGAGTATGATCGAACCCTGGTGGAAAGAAGAAACTCCTGAGGCAATCGAAAAGAAAAGCAAAAATCGAGAATTCCGAATCCTCATGGCTAAAGTGGCAACTAGAAGTAAAAAGCTACAAATCATGGTTACAGAACTATAGATGTTCATTGTATCAAAATGATGCAGAGATCATGCTGACAACACTAAGCACCAAAAAATCCAGTGACTTTTAGGCTCTCATCAGGAAAACAGGCAAGACGCAAGAAAACCAATTGGCCAACTCAGTCACTGAAGAAAACTGGATCAAATTCTTCAAAAATCTATTCGCAGCCCCCTTGGCTCAAACTCCACCACCAACACACAAGAGCAACAGGCTGTGGATTGACTTAGCCGCAGAAGACATCAGGGACGTCATCGAACGTCTAAAATCCTCCAGAGCCCCAGATCCGGACGGTCTTTCCAACATTGACCTTAAACAAAACCTGGAAGAATGGACAAGATTCATCAGTATCTTATTCCAGCACTGCAGCTCATCAAAAGCAATCCCGATTTCTTGGTCCCATTCAGTGATAGTTCCACTGTTCAAACGTGGCAACAGAGAAGAGCCAATGAACTATCGGCCGATAGCATTATTGGACATCATTGGAAAAATCTTTGCTACACTACATCCAATACTGGGCAAAGTCATCGCCAGCAAACAACCCGTTCCAAATGGGCTTCCTAAAAAATGGTGGACCATCTGTAAACATCCTGATGCTGAATTTAATCAAATCTAAAGTCAAGCAAGGGGCACCACCAGTGTTTCTGGTCTTCATAGACCTTTCTCAGGCCTTTGACAGAGTGGACAGACGTATTCTTTGGTCTGAACTGAACAACTGGAAGTGCCCGAGCGAAATATTAGATCCAATCATGGCACTTCATACCGCCACCAAACTTCGGGTGTGACTGAACGACCAAGGCCTGTTATCAAAAGAGATCCATCAGAGTGCGGGATTAAACAGGGTTCCCCGTTAGCCCCGGCCCTCTTTATCAGCTTCTTGGGTGACTTCAAGGACACAGAACCATCAATCCGAGCTTTCCCTCCAAAAATAGGAAACGCTGTGTCCCGTTTACTTTACGCTGATGATCTAATCTTGTTAAAGCAGACCCAAATTGGCTTACAGCGACAACTCACACACCTGGTGCAGCATATGGGTACAAATAACCTGGAAATTAACAAACTAAAAACTAAAATTATGATCTTGAAAAAACGTCACTCGAACACTAGACGCAATAGAAGATGGCACCTGGAAAACACGAACATCGAAGTGGTCACCTATTTCAAATACGTGGGCGTAACAATTGATAGTACAGCGCATGAGTCAAAAATGCAAAAGTCTTTGTGGGAAAAAACTAGGAACCTTGCGGCTCAGATGAGAGCAATCGACAAACTATGGGAAATTCTCATTGGTTCCGGTTATCCAATTATACAAAGGCAAAGTTGTTCCAACCTTAACTTATGGGATGGGAGCAACACTCACCATGCCGGACACAATCTGGTCTAAACTTGAAGTGCTACTGTGGAGATCAGTCCTTGGTCTTCCAAACTCAGTCTCAATTGCAAGCATCGGGTGTGACCTGGGTTTGTTGTCCCTATTATCAACAGTTGAACAGAGTGCTATGCAACTCTTTAGAAGAACTCTTCTTCCGGACACACTATCAATGTACAAGATCATCGCAGCAGAGCTTACCATCGGGCACACCAACATCCTAAACACCTGGGCCAAGAAACAACAAGCAAAGTTAGGAGAATTGGTATGCACTGAAGGTGACCTTGTAAGAAACCCTCAGAGAATAAAGTATAAAATGGAACTACAGGACTTTATCAACACAGTTGATAAAGCCCAGGCGAACAAACTAGCAAAGCATCTGCCACCTCGCTTCAACAAGCTTAAAGTTCCACTGCGTTGCTGCACCAAATTTCCAGACAAACGTCTTATGAAGATCTTCTTAAGAGCACGCCTGAATCTACTTCCTACGCGCAAAATTCTTTCCATCAGACTTCAGTCTGGGTGTATGGAATGCAGACTGTGTGCTACACCAGACGAGCCTGGAAATTTAAGACACTTGCTGATGCACTGCCCAGCACTGAATCTGGAGAGGGCAGCCTACCGGTCACCGCTTGGGATGGACTCCTCGATCTTGGAAGATGATGTCTGGTGGAATAGATTGTTGTCCGGAGAAAACACTAAATGGACTAATTCTGCAGCGAAACTATTCGACATCACTTTCAAAAGAATTAACTCTCACGCTGAATAGGAGATCTGACGACCGTCAAGCGCATGCAACTCCCTGTCCGTAGAGAATCACAACGAACAGTTTGTCCTTGTAAAAATCACAATGTGATTATACACAAGTAAATAAAAAAATAAAAAAATACACCTGATCTCGGGAAGGGTATCGCAGGTTGGAAGCAGAATGAGCTGGAGTTGGTGTGGTAATGCAGTGAGGAGGCAAGTGGAGTAGGGGAAGTGAAGCCGAACGCAGTAGCAAAAGGTGCAGAGGAGCTAGAGGAAACCAAAGTGATGAGAAATGTGGAGGCATTGTTCAATGATCTAGGATGTTGAGGCAAGCAGGATTTACTGTGAAGGAGCTGCAGAGAGATCCAAAGTAGGGTGGACAAAGGAGGAGATGAGAAGACAGTAAAGGTGGTGAGGAACAGAAGGAAGTGATTTGGAAAGAAGGAACACTGTGGGGGAGGCTGAACAATTAATAGAGCAGCAACTAGGGAATTTAACAAGACCATTAGAACTGTAGTGTTTGGAAGTGTCAAGAGGAGATGAATCAGTTGAACAGACCATTGGGGTGAGGGAACTTGGGAGAAGACCATTTAAGAACAAAGGAAAAGAGATGCAGAATACCATGTGTCGGTTTGGAAAAAAAGGTAATGTCTGGAGAGTGGGCGATGAAGAAAAACTGGGAGGCAAATGATAAAGTTAAGGAGACTATGCTGCCTAGGTAAGGACAAGGGGTCTGTCCAAAAGGTTAAGGCTTGTGTGCTGGGAAAAACTGTTTTGAGTATGAGTCTTGTACCCATCAATCTACACTTGTCTATTTCGGGGGACCCTAGAGTTCTTGTCAAAACAAATCCCCCAGAGCTGAACGGTGGACCCAAGTGCAGACTATTCTAAACACGAATGGTCATGCCCATGACTTCATACTAATGGGTAGAAGAAACAGACTTCAACAGGAGTAAATAAGTGTTGGGTCATTTCAACTCAACCTAAAGGCTCTGTGACTCATTGACCACCAGAGAAATCTAATTTCTGATTTATTAAAAACTCTTGAACAATGAGACATTCGCTTCAAGTTGTCTGTTGATCCCTGGCCGTGGCAACCCTCTCCCATCAGACAAATAGCACAGGAGACTCTTATGCTAACACTAAACACCTTCTCTTGCTGAAAGCTACCGTTGCACTCTGGATGTAAAGCGGGCCCTGCAATATTGTTTAGTCTGGGCAAACAACCTAAGGATGTCTGATCAACTGTTCTTGATCTATGGTTCAATAAAGGTATGCCTGCTCCTAAGCAGCTGTTGGGTAGATGGTTTATTTAATGCAATATTTTGTGAAACTAACAAACTTTCCAGGTAAACCTAGAGCTTGCTCAATAAGAGTAAAATCTTCCATTGTAGTTCTCCCCAAGTAAGTCCCATTAGGTTTGCATGGAGTCGAGTAATACACTGCAACTTCCTACTGCCTTGATTCAGATGCCTAGGTGGGTTAAGCATCCCCTAAGTAACTGGTTTGGTTAATTTTCCTTCTATTTATGTCTCTTTATCTTTCATCCTCTTTCTTGCTGATTCCTCTCCCACTCCTTTGTCTGTGATAGGGTTGCTATTTTATTCAATGCTTATGACCATTTACGAAGATGTCTTGATAACGGAAAAGCCACTTATTTGTAAGCTCATAAATCCATCATTGGCATCTTTGTTAATTTCCTGAAGGAACCTTGCCTCATTGAGAGGGTGCTGGAAAGAGTTAGATGAAGGCCATCATTGTTTCTATGCATTATATACAGGATAACCTTAATTGTTGATGAATTTGACGAAGATACCAAGAGTAAAATTGTCAAGTTGCAAACGACTAGCCATGCATAAATATTTACTTTCCACCTCCATTCTACATAAATAGACAGCACAACATTGCTTAATCGCTAAAAGTCAATTATCACCAGCCACTGTCTAGTGGTGTCTGCAAATTCTGCACCACAAGTATTCCCATGATTGAGGAACTAGGACTTCAAGTAACATTTTGTTTTCCTTACATCCATCTGGATGTTTGAACAAGCATATTTTTGAACTAGCATATTTTTTAATTGTCAGTAGGGAACAGTCATCCTTATATGCCGACTGCTCGTTTGATTTTCTTTTGCAGTACTGTTTCATGATTTATTTTTTCTATTTTAAGCAGGTTGTGGATTTGGTTATGTCTGTTTTAGTAAACTGAGCTGCCAATAGCCTCCTTTGTCCTTGTTAAATGGTAGCATTTGTGTGTGCTCATGTTATTGCTTTCTGTTAACTAAACACTGATGAAGGCAATGTGTGGTACTGTTTACTAAACTCTGCTTCTGTTATCTTTTAGACACTATTTATGATGAAGATGAGGTGCTTCTTGCCCTTGCTGAGCAGTTAGGGACTTTCACCACTCTGGTTGGCGGGCCGGATTATGTCCACTGTTTACTGGTAGGTTTCAAAAGTTTGGAGTACACTTAGTTGATGAAATTGCCAATTCTGGAACCCCAATCCCCACCTTGTAATATGCCGCAGGACACTGGTATGTGTGATTTTGCCATTGCAGGATCTACATTGTTATTTATTGAATATTGAATTCCTTCATGGATAATCAGGCTCTTGGAACACTTTTTTCATAATGAAAACCTATTGTGTGTTTGTATAAACATTCAGGATGTCTGTGGCTGATCATACCTGGTCTGAGAGGCACACATTTAGCATTACAAGTTTGCAAGTCACCATGTAACAACAATGTATTGTCTGTAATAGTTGATTTTCTGTCCAGATCATGGTTTCACAAATCTTGTTTTGTTAAATCGAAGTCTTAATGATGCATTCCCTAGTGGTGTCAACTGTAAGGGTGTTGAAGAATGAAGCTGACACAAAGGTGGCATGTTTTTGGTTATACACAAACAAGGGCCGTCCTGGGAGGGTCTCTCTACCGGCCTAGATCCCGGGTTAGAGTCTCAACCAGAGTCTTTAGCTCACCATCCTTTCTTTTTTTTAAATGTATCTTTGGTTTATTAAAAACCTTTCATAAAATCATTTATCATTCATCAACCTCAGAATAATTAATCAATCTGAAAAACAAATCAGTTTTGTTGCAAAACACTTTAAAAGTTGCTAAATAGGCAACATACAATCCCTTACATCATCAATTCATGTTGTCATAGGCATCTACTCTTATATTTAAAAACATTTATAGCACTAAAATGTCCCCCAAAAATGTTATCACAGGGAATATCATTGAATAATTTTCCTCAGTTAGATACAATTTCCACCACTCATACACACAATGTTCTTCTATACTGCTTATCAACTTCGTTCATGTATTTGTCTCGTTGATGCAAGCCTATTACAGTCTATCAGATGTTTTATTGATTCCATTTTTCCACTCGCCTTACAAAATCTGCAAGAGGAGGTCATTTTTATCATTCAATTTCCTCACACTGACTAATTCCATGGTGGGCAGGATGTTCAGTCTTAACCGCATGAACAAATCACGATATTTGGATCTGAGAAAGTTTGAGGGTATCTTGGGAGTTGGTTTAAGCCTCTTAATTCATGTTCCAACCTCAGTGGTAATTTATAGGATGACCTTTTATCTTGTGCATCAATCCAGTGTTGCCTCTTGTCTTAATTTTACAAGGGTTTCATTATTAAGACTTCCTCAGATAGCTCAAAATCATTTAACCATCCACAGCATATGCTTTTCCAAGTATCCACCAACCAATTTTTTGTATGATTTCCCTTATTTTTTAGGATTTCGAAAGGGAGCTGGGTCTCGGTCTCTATAGAACTGCGGTAAACACTTCATGATCTCCATTTAATCCTGGCCTTAAGTGACTGAAGTCCCAATTCGTATCCTATTAGGGAAATTGGGAGTGATATTGGTAGATGTAAAGCCTTTTTCCAAAAGTAACCCTTCGTCACATCTCAGAATCCTTCTAGGATGTTCAGGATTGTTTCTGCACCAAAGATCTTAATAGGGGCTGCTTTTTTATTAGAAAAGGAAATAATTAGGATCAGTGTAAATATCTGAAATTTGTTGTGAATCAGCATGGCCTGGGAAGTTTAACAAATACATTTCGATCTAATTGCTTCAGCCCAGGTTTTCTGAATTAACCTACAGTTGATTAAAACACCTAGAAATACCATTCTTTCACAGAACAGACATTTCCACTACATATCAGTCATTGTCCTGCCCAAAGGAAGTCCAGCGCCGAAATGCCAGGCAATTCTCTTCTGATCAAGAGTACCAACAGCAACCCCAGACACGTGGTACTCTTGTTCAGAAGAGAATTGTCTGACATTACGGTGCTGGACTGCCCTAGGGCAGGGCAAAGACTGATATGTAGTGGACATTTCTCTTCTGTGAAAGGGATGGTGAGCTAAAGAATCTGGTTGAGACTCAAATCCGGGATATAGGCCGGTTAAGATAGATTCTCAGAACCCCCCCTTACTTATGGTTTTGGTTATAAACATGTATTTCTCATATTGAAAAGACCCCCACTTTCCCTATCTTCTAAGGGTGTTGCCTGCCTCAAATATAATACTAATGTGTTTGTCAGAATGTCCGTCAAATAAATCTCCATCGTCCTGTGTCACAACTTAATTCTATCCCTCACACTACAACTAAGAGATAAACAAACAGAAAGTTTCTTCTTCTGTAGAATGGCTCCCTTCTCTTGCATCTTGAACATTGTCCACAGAATGTTCTCTTGCAACTGAAATGCCAGGGGGATGACTCCCTTCCCTTGGCTTACGGGTTTCACCCAGTCTTTAAACAATTTCACATCCAGGAGAATGGCTACCTTCTCCTGGTGTGGAATCATAGTTTACAATAATACGAGGGGAAATGTCTCCCTTCCCCTGGTGTCTCCAGTACAACTCTCAGCACTGGACCAAGAACATACCTCCCATCTCCTGGGATTACTTGGTACAGTTCACTACAAAGCCGGGGGGAATGACTCCCTTCCCCTGGTGTCTTTGTCACAACTCTTAGTGTGGTACCAGGAGAATTACTCCATTCTCCTGATATTGCTTGTTACAGTTATTTCTCACTGTTTGGGTCCCAGACCCTTTTCTGGTGGCCAGTTGTTTCCTCTTTACCACTATGCCAAAGAAGATTTCCTCTGATGCTTGCTTTCTCTTTGTTGGGGTCCCGGACCCTTCTGTGGATGTCAGTGAGTTTTGTCTCTCCACTGTGACGAGGAAGACTTCCTCTTATTCCCAGGTTATTCTCTTCAAGGTCTCAGACCCTTCTCTCCTCATACCCATTAACGTCTTCACTATGAAAAGCCACCTTGGCCTCTGTTTCTCGTGTATTTACCCTTCTCTCTTCCGGGGCTCCAATATGTTACCGGGACTTCCTGGGACCGGGGTACACTTCTCCAGCTGGGTGGGCTTCTCTCCTCTGCACTTGTGGCTTTGCAGCATCTTCCTGACTTCGTGATTCGGCCCGCCTCTACTTGGCAGGCAGAGAACTTCTTTGGTGTTGTCTTGCCCCTCTCCACTCCCCCCGAGTCGCCGGCCTGCATTTAAATCTCCTGTACTGGAGAAGTCGGACGCCGGCTTCTTTCCCCAACAGGATTGGATACCACTCTACCTGCCACCGCTGTGCTTCTTATTGCTGTGTTCGGCTTAGCGGCCGGGCGTGACACATCTGATAGTCCTTTGTTCCTTTTTGTACATTGTTTCCAGTTCCTCCCATGCGGATTGTACAAGTTCTTCTTTTTTGTTACTGACTTAATCCTCATGCTTCCTTGAGGCCACCTTGTACAAGTGTTATCCAGTCAATGATCTTTGTCTCCTGTGCTCTTTCTCGTCCTAGTACTTTTGGTTTTCGGTCCTATTGTACAATAATACATGGGTTTGCTTTCAGTGTAGTGACTCTGGACATTAGGGAGGGCTAGGGAATGTCGGGGAGTAACAACATTCAATGGGCTGTACCCCAGGTGATTGTCCTTATACCCAGAGGTGGAGTCCCTCTCCATGAGGTCCTCACGCATTAAACCACCCCTAGGAGAACTATTGGGCAGCAGCCACACCTCCCTAGCCTCATTGGAATGGGCTTCCCCTTGGGGAGAAGTGACTACACCTTGTCGATTGTCATACAACTTTTTATATTTTCTTTTAAGGTCTGGTTTTGCCCTGTTGTATTTAACGATTTTGTTTTTGTGTTTGTTTGACATATTGTAAAAATAACACAGAGGCCAGAAAATGGCAGCAAGCCTTTGAGGCTCCGGGCCCCGCACCAGCACATTTGTAACTTGTGGCCGCATTTACCTGTGAAGGTGCTAGATTTCCCCTGATCCGATGTGCTGAAGACCTCGGGGGAGCACTGGTGAAGAATTGGGCGTCGGCGTGCTTTATAAGACCGACTTCAAAGCAGTGGATGTAGTGGTGACGAGAGGGCGGCTGACATGGCTTGGTTAGCTGTGATCGTCTGGATGAGCTGCAGGAGTGCTCTCCCACCATGGGCTAAAGTGGCAGTGCTGCAGTAATCATCTTGCAGAGTTTGTGCGAGAAAGACAGCGCTCTGCTGTCAATGCTGGGAGTTACATCTCCAGCAGGGCAAGTCAGCACCAAAGTCGTGGCACCTCTCAGAGGACTGCCTGCAGCAACCGTGTGTGCCAGAGCAACGATTGAGGTGAGGCCCTCCTCAGTGTTTCTTACTACACAGGGGACTCCCAACTGAAATCCCAGTGGCAATCTTGGAAAGGAGTGGGTTTTATGAGGAATACCCTAAGCCCATATGCAAAGAAGCCAATTAAGGACAACCTAGCGAGCGCCATTGAATCTATTGAAGCACATTGGTGCCATTGAAGCACATGGTATTGGACTAAGTCGAGGCAAAGTGTGGGCAGGAGGAGGCAAGCAAACTGCTCAACACCCGCAGGCTAGCTGACATACAAAGCACTTGACAGGGTATTTGTCCTCTAATACTGTTGGGGAGAATTCTCTGTAAAGGCTAATTTCCCAAACCTAGTCAGTCCCCCAGCAGCTTTGCTGGATTTTTGGGGTTTATTTCTTTCTCCTGCTAAGAGTGAGACTCTTAGACATGATTTGAGGTGTTCCTTTGTCTTTCCATGTGTTTTATGGGCTATGGGGTCTTTTACTACATAGGGTTTCATGTGTTTTTGATGTGGGTTACACAGCACCCTCCGTGCCGTAACCCAGGGGTGTCGTAGCGACCCCCAAACATAGACTCCAAACCCTGGGACTGACTGCTGTCTCCCAGGGCATGTAAAGTCACCATTGGCTTTACTAGTCCCAAATTATGAACAGAAACCAGTACAAACCATCATATTGTGGACGTACTGGTCGGGGCAATTCGATTGCCCCAGGGTCTGTTGTTCGAGGGGGCACGTCTCCGTCCCCCCTGATCGAGTTTTGGCTGGTGGTAGTGGATACTACTTTTTATATTCGACCGCAAATGTATCTCTATGGGATTTTCCCATTGTTCGAGGCTACCAACTTTAATTATTTAATTCCTATAGCCTCGAACATACCGCCGGTTTATTTATTTAATATTAATTCACCGGTTGGTATTTTTTGCCAGAACTCGATTCTAAAATGGTATTTGTGTTCTCTTCTGTGACTGTAACCCAAGTCGAGCCCTTTGTTCCACTTTTTGGCAGGCTTCTCCAGAGAAGCCTCCAAAAGTGGTGCCACTCTGTCTGGGTACCAGACAGAGTGGCACCACTTCCTCTGGACGAAACACCGACTTGCACCCGCTGCCAGGAACAACTGCCCCCGCTGGAGCATCCTTCCCACTTAAGGTACTGTGTCCCGCCTGGCTTCCCTTGTGACAGATCGTTCGGGGTGACAGTAAAGCCTCAACTTTCTAACCTGGGATGGCCTGGGACAACCTAGCTAACTTTTCCTGATTTTAATTTCATTCTTTGTGTGCAAACTATCTACAAGACTCTTTGGGCATAACCCCACTGTGTGATCCTGGACACATTTCGCTTGCTCTCTCTAAGAGTGGGCCTGGCATTTGAACTTCCTTGCTCTCCAGTAGACTTTGCCTAACCTGCCTCCCTGTGGTTCTTTGAAAAGTATTGAAATTTGTGTGCTTCATAACTCTGCCTTTTTCCCTCCCTTTTTAATAACTTATTAGAGTACCATCTTATGCTAAGCGCTCACCTCTGTCTGAAAATAAGTGGTGTTTCTCATTAAGACTTGCCTAATAAGCTATTAGGGTTGTGTATATATATATATATATATATATATATATATATATATATATATATATATATATATATATATAAATAGTGACTGTGTGTTGAATTTACTTACCTCTTGTGTGCTAGTGTAATTTACAAGTCTGTCTTTAAATAAATAATTATATACTTTTACACCAAAGCTCTGGTCAGTGTTTGCTTGTGCTACTGTATCTCTGTACGTATTGTGTATACTCTATATACTGCCTAACTCTTCTTGAGGGAAGTCTGACTGCTCAGCCACAGCTACCAAGTGAATCTGTGTGGTACAGACTGCTACCAAGTGGGTTTACTGCCAAACATCTGTAGTCTTAAATCTTTTGCAGTGGTCCCTAAGGGAACTGCACAGGTTTCTGCCTAACAAATACCCCAGTTCTCATCTCCCAGTGCGGCTGTTCCACCATGACGTAATAAAAACCCTCTCAATTAAATGTAAGGTGGGGGGGACGCGGCAGAGTCCTCGCTTACAGAGGCTTCTCCACAGAAAGGATCTAATTCGGGCCTTGGGTACGCAGATGGGTGGTGTTGCGCTGATCCTGGGTGAGCCGGCTAATATCTAGCTAATGATGGGGGCGGTGGACAAGCAGACACTGGAGATGCAATCCCCACATATTACTATTATATCATATACCCCCCCTCGCATCTATATGTGGCGTCAGGGGGAACATTTCGGCTGTCACAATTATGAGGGCGGCATTTTGGGCCATTACCAAATTAAATCACTACAGACGGAGATGGGGCACTTCGCTGGACGCTTGCAGGAGATGGAGGACCGGATTTCCATGCTGGCAGCTTATATGGAGGTTCGGGAACATCTGCAGGGGGAGGGTGTGTGCGCTCGAGGCAAATGTCAATGAGTTTGAGGACAGGAACCGCAGAAATAACCAAACTATTTGGCATTCCCGAAGGCGTGGAGGGGCAGGAAACTATAAAGTGGATGGAACAGTGGCTGCCCTCCTTCCTCAACATTACCTTTTTCACCAGCATTGGAGATTCAAAGGGCTCAATGTGTGAGGACCCAAAGTCCGGAACGGCCACAAAGCCCATCATTGCATGCTTCCTTTGCCACTCTCAGGTGCTGTAGATCCTTGATAAAGCAAAACAAGCAAGGGGAAAACTGGCTGCAGAATCAATCAATCTCCATTGTGCAAGAATACCCCAGACAGAAGATGGAGAAACTGATGCAGTTCTTAGACTTCCGGCCCGAGTTGAGAAGACGTGAACTGAAATTTGGGCTATACCCTCCGGCGAGGATGCAGGTCTCCATTGTGACAGTGCTTACAAAATTCCTAGACAATCCTATGGACTTGGGAGAGTTATCTCACAGCGACTTAAGGCGATCATGAGGGATCGGACAGGTGGTCAGCTACTCCCCTAGCTTCACAGGACCGCCTAGAGTCGGCAGTCGCAGATGGATAAGATGCCGGAGGGATGTAGCTCCTCTCCCGTTTGAAATACCAAAAAGACCTGCCTTACAGACCCAGATCTGGGTCTGTAGATGCTACCCCTGGGGAGTGAGGAGGGAGGGGGGTAGGAATGGGATAAGTCCTGCTCTCCACTGAAATCCAAGATGCTGCCCTCTGAGACCACCTGAAATCGGTTGCTATCTCCTAGGTTTGGAGGGGTTCCCAGTGCTGAGGTTGGTGGTTGTTACAATTTGATCTGTTTGGTGTTATGCCACATGGTTAAATTAGTCTATCTGGAGCGGGGGGGGGGTTGCATGCCCCGCTATTAGCCCATGTCGCTGCCTGGTGGCAGTGGTTTGGTAAGGGATATTCTGCTCTATTAACTCAGTGCCTTCCCTGGGTTCCTAGGTAAAGGGTCTCATGTAGAGGAGTGTGATAAGGTGGCTGAATCAGTGGAAGGGGTTGGCTGAGTTGACTCAGGTTCTTATTAGTTTTACTTTCTGTTGCTCCGATTTCCACTTTTCTGCTCAGATACTCAGTGGATACTCTTGGGGTGGGATGGGCAGCAGGCTATTCTAGGAATGATGGCTGGTGGGGGGGGTGGTTTAGAGGTCCGGAGCATCATCTGGCAAGTAGCAAGACCTCCCGGGGGAGGGGCACGTGGGGGCACAGCTCATTGGATCATTGGATTAGGCCTATAACATGCAGGATTGCTCGTGGGGTATGGTGAGGCTCGTTTAGTGGAATTGTTAGAAACCAAAAGGTGTCTCACCCACTAGTTCCCGGGATCTGTCATCCAGGTGGCCAGGACACGCCATCATTTT
Organism: Ambystoma mexicanum; assembly: GCF_040938575.1. Lineage (NCBI taxonomy): Eukaryota > Metazoa > Chordata > Amphibia > Caudata > Ambystomatidae > Ambystoma > Ambystoma mexicanum. The sequence continues at coordinate 456,450,290 of NC_090922.1, forward strand.
TTTTTTTTGATCCGGTTCTTGGAGGTGGACCAGTGCGGGAAGATAACCTGGGTGAGGAGTCTTGTGGGAGTGGTGCACCGGATGGTGAAATGCGGTATCCCCTTCCCTATAACACCTTTACCCCATGCTACCAAATAGGATATTTAGAAACTCTAATCACCCTTTTATAACACAAACACTTTCTCAAGGATAGCCTGCTATGAGAAAACAGACTGACAACCGAGCAGTATGTTGTAATCTGGCTTAGAAAGCAGCTGTGTGTGTGTGATGTCATGAGCTGGTGGAATGTGAGTGTTGAAGGTTCTACTGGTGACCGTTGGAGACAGAGAGAGAAAGAGAGCTGAGAAGTATGGGTGTGGGGGTGAGCCCGGTGTTTCCCTAATAATGTCGTGTCATCTGTGTCCCCTAGCATCCCCGTGTTACTGATGGAGTACAGGACAAGGAAAATAAAGCTCCATAAACTTACCTTTGATATCCGGACATCCACTTTGTTACACTGGCGATGAGGATGGGATGGTAGGTGTATTGCTTTGCAATCTGCGCTGCTGGGGGGGTGCAGCACTTCAGGAACACCGCCCCCGAGGGTCCCCCACACCCAGACGGGCCTGTATCCAGTTGGTCCGTAGTATGAAGTACCTTGCTCCAGTGAGGCCCGCGCCAGGAACGCCTCACTCGCCAGGAGGGGCAGCATTTGGCATTCTGCCAGTTGTAGGGTCGCGGCCCTCTCCTGTGACAAGGGGAACCCTGGTGGCAGTTGTACCTTTGTGGTTGTCTGGCGTTCCCCTGTTCCCTGTGATTTGAGCGTTGTAACGTTTTGCTGCACAGGGTGCCGACCGTCAAAGCATCCCGTGCCATTTGTCTTTTCTGACTTCAGGATGTGCCTAGCGCTGCAGCATTGGAGTAATGCGGTGCAGTCGGATGAGCGGCAGAGGAGAGAGTCCACCTGTGTGCGGTTGTGCATGGGAGCTGACGGTCGTGGTGGTGCCACATTTTGGGAGTGTGAGCACTTTCATTGGTGAGGCTCAGTGTGCCCTGTCTCTTTGCACACATTTTATTTTGCGCAGTCATGAAAGGGGGCTGTCTCCGGCGGCATCTCTGATAGAGGTCTTCTCTGCTGGCGTTGGAGTCCAAACTCGGCATCTTCTGGAAGGGAGGTCCGCACTGCTGGCTGAGTTATATGTCCGTGATTTCATGGTGTTGCTGCCTGTTCGCTCTTCTTGACCCATTGCAGCGTGTGTTGGAGGAAGGGGGTAGTCCTACGGGCACGCCCCCTTCCTCCAACACACACCTCGGTTGTTGCCGAGTTGACATGCTGATGCAAACTGGTGAGGTCACAGCTCGGGTGGGCGCTCCCGGTGGGTCACGTGAGTAGTGATCTCTGTTCTTCCTGCATCGGGCCGTTGGGGTTGTCATGGGAGTTCTGACGCACGCGGTGCTGGATGTAAATAGGAAGCCAGCAAGAATCCGGAGGGTACGCATTTGACTACTTGTCTGAGTTGTGAGCGTAGTTGACGAGGAGATAGGACTTTCCTAGGAGTGGATAGTCATAACCCGTAAGAACGTGCCGGGCAACTAAGTGTTGATGTAAGAGAATCCTGGTCAGGTTAGTGTATCGGGCCGTGTGAGTGAGTATGGGTGCATATTCGCCCATTTGTCTTAGAGGTACCAAGCGCCCTTAAGTCCCGGGGGGTGTCTTGTGTTAGGTTTTGAGGGCCGTTGTTTGTCCCCTGTGGTGTCCATTGTTGTGGCCTTTCGTGGGAAAATAGAACCTTGTGTAGAGGGGTTTAGTGTTTTTCCCTTTTTGCAATCCCCAGGTGAGGGTGGGGGGTGTAATGTATCTACATCTGTAAATGACTAGTGCCATTGCTGTGTTTCATCTGAGGAGTGGAACGTCGTTCCAGGGTAACTTTAACCTCATGCAGTGTGGACTGGGTTTTGAACTGAATTATGGTAGTAAATGCATTAGTGTGACCTCCGTCACCTGGAACACTGACTTTCATGCAGCATTGACATTGTTTGTGCCCAGCAGTTCATCCCGGATTGCATCTACGGGTCATATTTCCCATTCTGGGGGACATTATCTAATTTTTCCATGAATGATGCAATGTTATCAGCTTTTTTATGTATTATGCGATGTTATCTGCATTTTATGTTGTTGCATGCTTAGTGTTATCAGTGTACGGAGGGTGAGTGTAGTGTATAAGTGCATGTAAAATGATTTGGTGCCTGGTACTTGTGCCAGGGCTGGTCGCTATGTCGGCGTGTGAGTTGAGAAATTTGACTGTAGGTATTGATTTTCCATAGTGCCCGGTTTTGATACTGGGGTAGGTCGCTGTGTGTATGGTCATGGGTCGGGTTGATTGCCCATGTGTGTGTGTATAGTGCTTTGTGTGCCTGTTGTTCTGTTTATATAGTGCCTGGTCAAGTGCCTGGGTAGGTCACTATGTTTTGTGGTGTATCTCAGGGCAGTGTGCATCTGTGGTTCCATAGTTCCTGGTTTGGCCCCAGGGTAGGTCGCTATTGGTGGTGTTCTCAGGGCAGTTGTTTTGCCTGTGATATGTTTCATAGCGTTGCTTTTATTCCAGTTTGGTCGCTATGCCTGAGATGTATTTGAATTTTCATGTTGTCGGTAGTGCTTGGTCGAAGGGCCGAGGCAGGTCACTATGGGTAAGTGTTTTTAACTGTGTCAGTGTTTTCATAGTACCTGGTTTGTCTTGTGTAGGTTACTATGTTGGATCTAAGGTTGCCAGTTTAGCTCCTGATTCCGAGTTTGGTAAATCGGGTTCTCTTACTGGTGTGTTTAGAATTGATGTAACGTGAGAAAGAGGAAATGGCCAACGGTTTTGTGGTAGTGGAGCAGTATTGTGGGTGTGGTTCTTCTGTGGTACTGCAGTTAGGGTTGTGCTGTGTGGGTCCCATGGTTGCTGTTGGGCATTTGTTCTTTCTCTGTTTAGGGGGCGGTTGATTCATGCTCAGGGGGGCAGCTCTGAAACTCTGGGGTGGCAGACCGGAGCGGAAGGTGTTAAGTGCGTAGGAGGGTAAGTTTGGTTAGGTAGTTGTGTTACTGTTACCTAACAATAGTATGGCTAGAGGTGACAGCCCTAGGTTCTGAGGGGGCAGCGCAGGACAGGCGTAAGTGCTTTGTTTATTGTTTTTAGGCCTCGAGTGTTAGAACCGAGGGATCTGGTGAGTTGGGTTGTGGGTTGTGGCATGTTGTTGTATTGGAGTTCGTGTGCCGTTGGCATTTTCTACGTGGTCCGGTTTGCCCTGTGAATGGTTTCCTTTTGTGTGGTTCCTATTAGTTGAAGTTGCCAGGGGTTCTGGACATAGGCGGCCGCTGTGTGCGGAATTTCTGGTACCGTGTTGTGGTTGGATGATTAGGGTTTGGTGCTGGCCGCGTTACCTTATTCATTCTCTTGTGTTTCCCTAGGGAGGGAGAGGTGTTGTAATCTGGCTTAGAGAGCAGCTGTGTGTGTGTGTGTGATGACATGAGCTTGTGGAATGTGAGTGTTGAAGGTTCGACCGTTCGAGACAGAGAGAGAAAGAGAGCTGAGAAGTATGGGTGTGGGGGTGAGCCCGGTGTTTCCCTAATAATGTTGTGTCATCTGTGTCCCCTACCATCCCCGTGTTACTGATGGAGTACAGGACAAGGACAATAAAGCTCCATAAACTTACCTTTGGTATCCGGGCATCCACTTTGTTGCACAGTATTCCTGACGTGTCCCAATACAATGGTCAGGCGAGGTCAGGCAATTACTAACAATCACACACACCTGACTTCCATTAAGCTTCCCCACACAGATAAAAGGTGGGGCACGAGAGCACACTCTAAGCGAGGCAAAGCACACGAGGCAACAGCAGTTTCGAGATGGCAGCTGAACAAGAGAGGAAAGATGGCAAAACAAAAGGGATCGCAAGGAGGGGAGTCCCCTTGACCTTTTCGACAAGGAACTGTTACTTTCCAGAGAACTCGAGAAAAGACTGCATAAGACCAGGAAACAAGGCTGAAGAATCATGCATTCTGTTTCCGAGATACCCGGGGACCATCCCGTGTCAAAAATCAAGGCGGGTAGAATCACTAGCCGCTGTGGTACCGTACTTGGCTCCAAGAAGAAAGCATTGTCAGTGAAATCAACACAGCCGGTGAGTTGGGGAGACAGATACAAGACCGGTCTGTGTTGTAGCAAAGGTTGCAAGCATTATCTTTGTATGGCGAGCGCTGGAACAAGCATTTTTAAAACGTGTGTGATAGAGACGCAAGTAAAGTTGAACTGTTGATGAGTGACTGAACTTTAAAAGCAAGATACAATACCTTGGACAGATTGGTCCGGCACCACGTGGGTGCTCACTTGAAGGTCTCTGTAAAGGTATCGAGCTGAGAAGTGGTGAAAGTGAGAAAAAGGTTCTATCGAGAAGAGAAAGAATAATTGTCAATCGAAGTTGTCCTGCGACGGGTCAAGGAAAATCCTGCACACAGTCGAAAGTGTTCGATTTTTGAAGCAGAGAATGTTTGTAAAAGTAGACAAATTTGATAAGAACCCGGCGGAGGGAGACCAATCAAAGGTTTTGCGTTAAAGTGGGTCTGAGCCCGGCGTAGGGAGATCAGGCGGGTAGGGGGAGACAGTGAATCACCTGAGAAGTTGCATATGTGAAATCCTAAGAAGAAAGGAATTTTAATGTTTGTCGAGTTGCATCTGGCCCTCTGAAATAAGAGACTTTGAATGGCGAAGAGACTTTGGCACAGAAGGCCCTGATGTTGAACTTTTGAACTGCATCCTCGTGCTAAAGAAGCCAAAGAGTGTGCTAAGCTCCATTGGGCCGCCCTGTCCCGTGCTGAAAACGTGGGGAAGGGAACCCAACGACTTGAATATCTTGACATATCATTTCTTGAACACTTTTTTCTTTTGCATAACATTGTTTCCCACACTGTTTGTATTTAGAAGTAAGGATTGGCAATAGGTTTATTAGTATAGGCCCTTTCATTTTGACAGACTCAACTAGTACTGCGTTATTATCATTTGATGGTCGTAGCTTGCTCCCATCTTTAGATTTAGGATTAGATGGGCGTTTTTAAAACCCAATTGTAGTTCAATAATTACCCTTGAACTGTGATCACTTGTGTCTGTCTTACTGTTTGATACCATGCCTTCCTTGCATAATATGAACCGACTTTGTTCACCTATTTAAAGGCAAAATGTGCTGAGTGAAATGAGGAGGCTGGGTACTCAGCCTTCTTACAAGAAACTCAACTTTCAAATGCAGGGTGGAACATGCTGAACAAGCAGTGGTTCAGGAAGGTGATTGCAGTTTAGGCTGTGGGGCATAAAGGTGGGGTGGCAGTTTTAATACACAAACTGTACGTTTCAGGTGGAGGAGTTACTCGTGGACACAACATGGGTGGTGGCTGACAACTAGAGAATAGCTGGATGACTCCCTGCTATCCATAGTGAATGCATATGGTTAGCATCAGCAGGACAGTGGGTTTTGGGAATCTCTCAGCTTGGAACTGCAACGGTTAAAAGGGGATTAATTGCTATTGGGTGGGGACTGTAACCTGCCACTGGATCTGGTGCTTAGTAGGGAGTCCCATGCTCCGCTAAGGCTAACCAAGATGCATAGAGCATTAGAGAGGATGCTGCTGGACAATCACTTAGTGGGCGTGTGGAGTATGTGTAACTTGGATGCAGCAGAAGTTACCTTTTTCTCCCCTCCCCACAAATCACACTAGAATGGACAACATTTTTGTGTGTAAGGGCTTGATGGCACAGGTACAGCGTGCTGACATATCCCCAGTCCTTATCTCGATCACGCTGCAGTGATCGAGATGAGGTAGAGCGTGAGTGGGTGGGGACGCGGCGGAAAAGTAATAGTTGGAGGCTTAATGTGGACCTTCTGGCAAGTCCAGACCTATCCAATCGGTCGAAACCTTTACAGAGGACTTTTCTCAGCATACTGTGGCACATGGTCTCTCAGTGGGGCTAGTCTAGGACGCTTATAAAGCCTCACTTCAAGGTCATATTATTGGTTTCATGGCAAGGTGGAATAAAATGGCAAATAAGAGGCTATGGGCTATAAAGCGTGGGGAGGTAGAGTACCTACATTCACAGAGCCAGGGTAGGTTGATGGCCCTGATACAGGATAAATCTGAGTACAATATGCAGTGCTCCAACAAGGCATCATGTCCTTGCTGCTTTTGGGCGGGATCTCACAAGGGAGGAGGTGGAATTGGCCATATCCAAATTGAAGGTGGGGGGGGGCCCAGTCCGGATGGACTGCCGGTTGACCTTTTCTGCACATTAGTGAGGCTGCTCGCACCTAGACAGATGGAGCTTTATCGAGTCTATATTAACAAGGAACACCCCACGGCACGTTTTATGAAGCCATGATTCACGTCATATGGCTGGGGACGGAGCCCACATTAGTGAAAAACCCCTGGCCAATAGCCTTAATTAATTCTGAGGTGAAGATCTTCACCAAGGTTTTGGCCTGGAGACCCTACCCAGTATTACCGACGCTGATCCATAAAGACCAGTCCGGGTTTGTGAAAGGGAGGCAATCGGTGGTGAACACTTGCCAGTTATGCACCATATTAGATTTGGCAAAATCCTCTGATAAACCCTGGGGGGAAATGATACTAGATGCTGAGAGCGCCTTTGACAGAGTGGGGTGGCCTTTCTTAATCCAAGCCTTGACGTGGCATGGTATAGACACTCGCTTTATTGACTTAGTCGGTACTCTTTATCAGCACCCCAGATTGGCGGTTTATGTGAACGGTTTGTTGTCGCCGTTCTTCCCTTTTAAATGCGGAACGAATCAGGGATGCTCGTTATCTCCATTATTGTTTGTGCTCTCATTGGAGGAGGCCCTGTTGCAGCCCATTCGGGCTAGGGAAGATATTTGAGGGGTTTGGGTCCAGGGGGTGGAGGTGAAGGCAACAGCGTATGCAGCCGATATTTTGGCATTAGTGGAGGACCTGCAAACGTTGTTTCCCCCCCTTTTTGCAGGAGATCGGGCTGTATTCGGAAGTGTATGGGCACAAACTAAATGCAGAGAAGACTGAAATGATGCCATTGGATACTGGCTGCCTCCAATTTCATTGTGCAGAAGTCGAGTTTGTGTGGAGCCCTGGAGGGATTAAATATCTGGCAATCCATTTCCACAGGGAGATGGGGAGCACAGTGGAAGTGGACATGGATGAGGTTTTGTCCAAGGTAGCAGCCCTCTTGTCGAAATGGTCCCCTCTTCGCATATCATGGTGGGGTAAGGTGGAAACAGTCAAGATGTTGATTGCCTCTGTGATTTTGTATGCCCTCTTGAGGTTGCCGATATTGTGGCCGTCAGATTGTTTTTAAGGCCCTTAATAGACTGGTCTGCAAACTTCTATGGGGGACAGCGAGACCTATAATTGCAATGCATCGGTTGACTTTTCATCCAGTGCAAGGGGAGGTGAAGTTCCCACAGTTTCAGAGGTATAATTGCGCGTTCACTGTAAAATAGGACTGCAATGGTTCTCAGATGTGTCTCATTGGAATGTGCCTCGCTGGCTCGAGCTTGAGGCAGCCCTGGTGGCACCATACGGGGCTAAGGAGATTCTGTGGCTCGAGGAGAAGAAAGGACTGTGGAGTTACTCAGTCATCAATGCGACTAGGGCGACACTGAGGGCATGTTTGGAGGGTACATGGCCAGGTAGGGGGACGGCTGGGCGACAGCCGCTTTGGTACAATGAGGATATTCAGGTAGGAGGGAAATCGGTGTACTGGCCGGAGTGGCATGCTGTGGGTCTCTTGTATACTAACCAGATATGGGTGGAAGAGGACACAGTCACATTCCAATTTTTGAGAGACGAGTTCGGGCTGGCGGCAAGGAGTTTCTGCATTGGGGGATGGCGGTGTGGAGAGTGGAATGTCCCCGATGGGAGTAGCGGGACTGTGGGGTTATCCAATTGCGCGGCCTCCGTGTACAGTGCTCTGGCTTCACGGCAAGCTATATTTGGACAAAAATTGGGCACCTAGCTAGATCGACGTTGCTGACACACAGACCCATTTTATGATTTACAACAGAGCCTTGTTTACTCCTTCGAAGCTGGGTGGTGTTCATAAGGGGGTGCAGAGCAGGTTATGTTGGTCTTGTAGGGAGGTAGTGGGCCCAATAAAGCACATGTTATTTGATTGTAAGTTCACTTGTGTACAGGTGCGTTATAAATGCCACATCATATCATAACATCAGATCTAGATTTTGGGGATTGGTGTGGCCACAAATCCTGAGGATGTGTAATATACACCTGCTGGTTTCCCTAGCGTCAATACTGTGTGGCAGCCCTCACCCAAGGTGCCTGGGAAATGGAACGCAAGGGGCCCTGCTGGACTTGTTAATCGCTATCGCCCTCAAACACATCACGGCCAACTGTAAGGCCCTACACTCTTTGTCCAAAAAGAGATGGTGGAACTTTGTAGTGCATACACCCTCGATAGATCCCTACCTGTTACACAAGGACTGAGAGGAGGAGGAAGAGGAGGAGGAAGAGGAGGAGGAAGAGGAGGAGGAGGAGGAGGAGGAGGAGGAGGAGGAGGAGGAGGAGGAAGAAGAGGAGGAATGTGCCTTCTTGGAAGACTTTATGGGGTTGGCAGGTCAGTGCCTCTGACTATCTCCTTATCCAGGAAGTGGGGACGAAGGGGTGATGGTTAATTGTGGGTGGTAACCGTGCTTAACCCCTGATAACCGGGGAAAGCTCTGTAGTGCTGGGAACCGCCACATGGGAGGACTGTGCGTGCCTATGAACCTGGATTAAATGAATAGTCTGTCAAGGCAGGAGCTGGGCAGGTGTGAAGATTCTCATGCCTAGGCTGGTCCGACTGGAATGGATTTTGTTTCATGCTTTATGGACTTGATGTATCCAGGAGCCTTTGTGTGCTGTGGTACGGCAAGAGGCATATAGAGGGACTATACACCAATGCTAATGCTACTGTAAGCCACCCAGGGGATTGTTCAATATGCTATGAAGTATCTGTCCTTGGTCTCTTTTTTTCTCTCTCTCTATTTTATTTTCTTCTTCTCTCTTGTCCTCCTGCCCCCCTTTTTCTGTCCTCTGCTCTCCTTCTCCCTCTCCCTCTATCTGCTCTCTTTCCTGCTTGGCTTTCTGGCATCTGATCTTAATTTCTTTCTCTGATTCGTCTTTTCTCTTCCTCCATCTGTCGTTACAGGCAGAGGCGTTGCCTTGGTGCATAGTGATAAGTTTGCCGGGTAATGGGGGGGGACTGGTTACTTTAGTAATTAATTGGTTAATAAAGTCATTATTTCACGCATTGATTGTTAGTAGTCAGGGTGTTAACCACCTTTTAGATAGCGATTTTAGATTGGGATTTTCTGTGATTTTCTATGAACGTGCTTTGTGAATAATGTGTTTGTATGAATCTGTATGAATTGGGAACTCTTCTGAATAAATAAAATAACATGAACAATGATGATCTATATAATTAATATTTTTAACGAGGTCCCAGTTCCATTGCCCTGGGACCGCCACATTGTGAGCTCCTTGGTCCCCATTTGGGTCCTCCAGTAAGCAGAGCCAGAAATGCCACTTTTTTAAATCATATTGCAGAGTTTGCAGATCTACCTGAATTGTGGATTAGTAGACTTGTTTGGGTTTGTGGACCCACTAAAAAAGTATTTGAACATGTAGGAGTAATGCAAATACAAAAAACACACAAGAACCCAAGATACAACCTCAACCACCCCAGGTACACTAAAATGGTCACTAGCCTCTGCATGACCTTGGGCCCACTTCCTGACAGACCACATGACCCAATATAAATAACAGCCCATCCCTACAGCCCATGCGCTACCACTATGTCGTCCAAGCAACATTCAAGGGGAGGGTGAACTACCCTTCAAAAGGCAGTCCGCTCGGGGATAGCTGCAAGGAGGAAGACTGCAGATCTTGGCATACCCCAAGAGTGTGGAGTTTTGGAAAGCAGAGAGGTCAAAGTGGAGCTTTTGGTGCCGGTACTGGTGTGTGGGAAGATGAGAACCAAGGGTTGAGAGAATTGGTTTTAGTGAAGAGAGAGTTAAGTTTGTGGAACGTGAAATGTTGGTGAAATAAAAACAGATCATTTTGGGAAGAAAGGTGAGTTGTATTCAAGGGCAGAAACCAAGCAAGACGGACATACTGCTTGTGTGGGTTGGACTGGTGTTAGGGAAACTTCTCCAGAATGGCTAATTTCCCTTACCTAATGAGTCCCTCAGCAGCGTTGCTGGATTTCTAGGATTTATTTTTTTCACCTGGTAAGAGTGTGAGCCTTTTTCCCCACTCTTACATGTGTTTTGCTGTGTGTTTAACATTTTTGTCTTCAGAGACTGTTGAGCCTCACCTACTCCATAGGCATCATCTTTTTACTGTGTTACACAGCACCTTTAGTGCAGTGACACAGGTTTGTCTTTTTCAGGCTACCCATTTTAAACTCCATTTTCTGGGACTGACTACTGTCTCCCAGAACATGTAAAGTTGCCATTGACTTTATTAGTCTTTTTAAATTCACAGACCCAGTACAAACTATCTTTCATAGAGATCTGGAAAGGGTTAATAGTTATCCCTTTTTGTCTGTTTCTCATGGAACATTATTTAATTCCCCTTTCTTTAAGATTTGGCTGGTGGAAGTGGTATCTACCCTATTTTTCCTACCACAGTCTATTTAAATACTGTTTTAGGCTAAGTTAGTAGCCTCGAACTTAAATCCGCTGGACCCCATTTACTTGTACTTGGTTCTGGCTGGGTTTACTCGCCATTTCTTTTTGTAAAGGTCTTTCTTGTGTTTTACTCTGCGTGCCAAACCAGGTTTGGTTCCTTTGTTCGCCGTCCTTTGGCGGGCTTCTGCACAGAAGTCCTCCTTAGGCGCCTGAATGTCTGAGCGGGACAGGATGTGAGGGAGGGGCTTGAGACTCCCTGCACAGGGTCTCCTTGGAGACCCATGTCGCACTCTGTGTGATTGGCTGTGGTGTCTGTCCTGCCGGGACAGCCACCCTGCTGTGTGATTGACAACCAGGCTGTGTGAAGGGGGGGAAAACTGCATGAAAAGCAGGTCTCTGGGACTGAGTAGGCAGAGTCGCCACTGGATCGAGAGAACCGAAGAGAAGCTGACAGAAGAGGACCTCTACCATGACTGAACCTCCTGGTGAAGCCCTGCTGCAGGTCAGAATCTCCAAACTTCGATGTCAGGGAAGATCTGCAAGGAATCTTCTCCCCTTGAGCTGGTGGGACCAACCAGTTCGCCAAACTGCAAATTAGCCCTCCCTCCTCTGGTCGAATTTGCTGTGCACAGCTACAGTGAACGGGATAGCCAGGAGGACTGGACCCCGCTTGGGTTTTAAGGAGAGCACCTTTTATTTGTTGCTTTGCTCTGCTGCTGGTTTCTTCCCTGGGCAGTTCAGGACCCTACAGTCTTCCTACTTCGTGTCAGTCCGACAGTCGCTTCAGGAACCGTGAGCCTGCAGGATCTGCTAGGAACGTCTGCCTCAGCTACAGCCTTCTTCATTTAATGTACTGTTCAAACCCGGTTGTTTGTCCTGTCCGACCGCGGTGAAAGTGTTTGAAATCTTTTGCCAATCCAAGGGCTTGTCCTTTTCTATTCTTTAAAGTAATTTTTCGTCTGACCAACTTCGTTATGAACTCTTGGCAAAGACTTAACCGCGAACTACCCTGAACAGTGTGATCCTCTGCAAAGACTTTGGTCCATTGACTTTGGCCAAGGCCTCTTGATTTGATTTCCTCACTGTAGTTACTTTTTCTAGGTTGCCCCGCTTACTTATTTGTTGGTGCTGCTCAACTTTTGTCTAACCTTGTCTTTCCCTCCCATTTATGTTGCTGGAGTGCCACAGCTGTGTGTAAGATCAAGCCCCTTAGAACCTTTAAAATTAAGATGGCAATGAAGCTCATCCAATGTATTGGGCTCTAAATCAAGTTCATTAACTGTTTGGGATATATAACCCCAAGTTGGGCAAGAAATTGCATATAGAGGCAATGAAAAATTGACTTTGTTATTATAGCGTTCCAAGTGACACACACTTGAGGGGGGGGCAGGGAGGACAAAACACAGTCCTACTAAGGCATGCATATGACATTCGTTTTGTGCAGGTGCAGTAACAAGAAGTGCAGTGCAGGGGAGGGGTGGGGGCTGGTGGTGCCGTTCGGGGGCGGAGGGCTTAGGTGCCCGTGAGAAAAAGCAACTGCCAGGGGAGCCCAGGTAGACAGAGCCATGGGAATGCAGAGAGTGCAGGGGAAGGAAGGTCCACAAGCTAAGTGTGAGGTAAGGGGCTGGGAGGGTTCAAGAGTGCAAGCCCAGACTGGCTAGTGCAAGGGGAGGGGCCCAGAAAAGTAAGGGGAGACCAAGTGCAGGGGAAGACTGGACGAGGGGGGCCTTCTGCCCAGTAAGAATCTGAAGGAACCAGGCGGCCAGTCAAGAGGCAGACAGGGACATTAGCAGGGGAAGGGAGAGGGAAGGAGAAAGAGAAAAGGAAGGTCTTGAGAAGCTTCCGGAATTTAAGGAGATCCGGCTCAAGTCTGAGAGGGGCAGGTAGTTAGAGCTAGAAGACCGAAGGTCTCTAGCTGGAAGGTATTTAGGGAGAGAGAGTTAGATGTAGCAGGGTCCCAGACGCCAGTAAGCCTTGTGGATGATGCAGAGGGTCTTGAACTTGATCCTCGCTGCAACCAGGAGCCAGTGGAGACATTTTAGGGCTGGAGAGATGCAGTCCCTGGGCTCGAGTCCACGGATAAGTCTTGTAGTCCTGTTCTGGATTAGTTGAAGGGAGGCGAAGGGAGGAGTTAGGCAGATTGTTGCTGTAGTCCAGTCTGTAGATGACCAGAGCTCTGGAGACAATTACTTTCTGAGGGATGGCGAGGAAAGGGAGAATGCCTCTGAGGAGGTGAAGCTGAAAGTGGACCTTCTTGGCAAGGTCCGTGATATGAGGAGACAAGGAGAGAGAGGAGTTGAAGAGGATACCAACATTTGTTACCACACAAGAGGGTGTAAGGAATCGACCCATGGAGGGCGATCAGAGTGTGGGAGGGAAAGAGGGAGCAGGGGTCCCAATGAGAAGGATCTCTGTCTTACTGGCATTAAGACAGATAGATAGCATCACACCAATCCTGAATAGCCGACAAGCAGTCAGGAATGAGAGAGGAAGAGGAGGAGGAGGCAGAGGGGTAAGCTTGAAGGAGAGCTGCGTTTCAACCGCTTAACACTGGAAGTTAGGAGAGACGTTTGAGATCAAATAGCCTAGAGGAGCCAGGTAGATGTTGAAAAGCCAAGGCTAGAGGATGGAGCCCCGAGGGACACCACAGGTGGAGAGTGAGACAGAGGAGAGAAAAGGGCTCTGTTGAACCTGGGATGGTTGGACCGAGAGGAAGGAGGTCAGCTAGTCCTCAGCCAGGTCCGTGATGCCAAGGGTATCACAGAGCCGATTTATAAGGGTGGCATGATTGACTGTATCAAAGGCAGAGGAAAGGTCAAGAATGATAACGGAAGGACAGTTGGAATCGAGATTGGAGAGCAAGTCTTTATCAGTGTTTCAGACAGCAATTTCCGTGCCTCTGGTAGCTATGAAGCCAGACAGGTGGTCGGAGACAACCAACAGATTCAGTGTGGTGGATAAGCTGGGAGATGGCCAGTTTCTCTTAGAGTTTGCACAGGAAGGGGGTAATGGAGACAGGGCGGTAGTTAGCTGGAAAGGAAGGGTCAGCAGAAGGCTTTTTGAGGAGAGGGTGCACAAGAGAGGGCTTGAGGTTTGAGGGGAAGGATCCAGTGGCAAAGGATTGATTGCAGGAATCGGCCATGTCTGGAGCAAGGGAGACCATATTGTCTTTGATGGTTCTGGAGGAGCAGGGGAGCACCTGTTTGGAAAAGACTTTCATAGAGCGAACTTGTCTAGAAAACCCATCGCGTGTTATGGTAGAGAAAGAGGAGAGTCGGGGGGGGGGAAGAGCCAGGGGAGGGGGGCGGGCGGCTAAGAGAGGCTTGAGAGCGGGTGAGGGACAAGGGTGTGGAATAGAGGACAAGATGTCCTGAGCTTTAGAAATTAAGTGAGATGCCAGAGAAGTGCAGAGGGCCAGGGAAGGCAAAGGAGAAGTGCAGATTCTGAAAAGTTCTGCCATGTTGGTAGTGGCTGCAGAGATGCAGGCTTGAATATAGACCCTCTTCTTCAAGCAGATTGAGAGTCTGTTTTGCCTCTGGAGCATGCTGCAGGCCAGTTTCAGAGGGTGTGCTCGAAGCCTGGCACTTCCGCTCAGCTGCTCTGCACTTGCGTTTCAGAGCAGCCAGGTTGGAGTCATTCCTGGAGTTGAACTTGAAGGCAGGTTTCATGCAGATCCTCATAACGGAGGCAAATATGTCCAGAGTGTTGGAGATGGAGAGTTGAAGTTTAGGAAGGGCTGTGTCAGATTTAGAGTCAGTGGCCAGGAGTAGGAGGGGGAGTGAAGGTGGCGGCAAAAGCGGCAACTGACACTTGCTTCATATGTCGAATGCAGGGGCTTAGCCGGGGGACCGAGGAGGTCCAGGTGAGAGGGCAGGAGAAAATGATCAGACCAGGAGAGAGGGGGTAATGAGAGGGTTGGAGATGGGGATGTCTGCTGATATGAGCGCATCCAAGGTATGTCCGACCTGAGGGAAGAATGTAGAGGGAAATAGAGTTGCAGAGGTTGCAGAATAACCCGAACGCCGCATCAGGGGAGTCGAGGTGAATATTGAAGTATCAGAGAAGAAGCTTCAAGGAGGAAGCCAGTGAGAAGCGGTGAGGTCAGGCCATTCTAAGAGGAAGTGGGAGACCTGGCCAGGGGGCCTGTAGCTGGTGGCCAGAGTCTAAGAGAGACACCAAGCCTGCAGACAGGGCATTTGAAAGAAGAGCAGGCCTGAGTGGGTATGATAGTAGCAGGGACCCACTAAGGAAAGATCAGGGCCACTCTGCCCCTAGGCCGATTAGGCCTGGACTTAGAGAGGGTCTTGTAACCCTCAATGAGGAGAGTGTCAAAACTTGTGACAGAGCTGGCACTGAACCACATCTCTGTGTGAGCGAGGACATCTAGGTCTTCAAAGAGGTGGCAGTTGTCGGCAGAGTGTTTGACGGCAGAACAAGAGTTAAGGGTAGCTAAGTGGAACAAGTTGCCACTTTTGAATGTCTTCCGAGGAGGGGTACAGGAATGTGGTACACCTGTCTGAGGTGGCAGAAGGAGTAGTGGCAAGAGGGGGGGAAGAAGTTGATGAGAGACGGAAGACGGCTATCAAGAAGGAGAAGGTTGGACTGAGAGCCCTGGAACATGAAATTGTCATTCGGTAGACATTAATTATGACCCTAGAGGACCTCCCAATGGGTGCCACCATTAATGGCAGAGAAAGGGGAGAGCTCAGAGACCATAAGAGGTATCCGAAAGTCTGGAGGAGGAATGACAAAGAGGATGTTGATGAGTCTGCCTGGAAGAAGCATTGCCATAGGTGTCAGCGATGGGCAGGACTGATTTGGAGACCAGGAGATCCTTCTTGAACGTATTCCTTCCATACCTCGACAGAGGGATTGGATAGGTGATAGAATAGCAGTAGAAACGTTTGGGGAGATTGAGAGCACCATTTGAGGGAGAGCGTGGATAGAGGAAGGGGGGACAGAGGGAGGAAACTGCAGTGCACGACACCAACTAATAGTATAATTGGTTATTATTTATAACACGCTTAATACCCAGAGGTTTCTAAGCACAGACCTGGGGATCAGACCCGTGTTGATCTGCGTCGTTTTGCTTCCAAGACGAGCACGTTTCCCCTGAGCTATCCTCCCTACAAAGACACACCACTGCAACAATCTCGAGTCAAGTGTCCAAGAAGGGAGAAAGGCCTATGTTACATCATACAGCATAAGTGTGACACCTAGAAGCAAATTATCTGGACAGTGGGGGAAAACCTAGATAGATGGATAGAGGGAAAACCCTAATTTTTAAACACAGCAGCAAATGCAAAAACACACAGATTTGAGAAAAATAATCCACAAAGGTTAATTATGACAATTCACCAATGCCAGATAACGATAACGTACAACTGCCAAGTACCGCAGACTGCAGGATTAGTCAGTAGAAGTAACAAGAGAGGAGGGACAGTAAAGGGAGCTGTAATGGCAGTTCCCCCTGCATGCACCTTTCTTACCTTGGTTGTTGCTGTTGATCGGCAGCTGCACTGCCTGCTCCCACAGCGAACACCGGCAAACACCCTCTGGAGCTGCTACTCTTGGAGCTGTCCTTTGCCGAGGGGGCTGCGATGGGTAGGCGGCTGCCCTAGATGGACCTATTAAGAAGGGCAGATTGGCCAATCCGGAAACGGGGGTGGGCAGGGAGGGGTAAGGGAAATGAGGAAGAAGGGAAGAACGGGCTAAACACACCGTGCTGTGGCTGCACCAAATGGATTACAAATGTAACTTTTACAAAGTAGGTCTCTGATTAGATTACCAAGAGGTAATCAGGCAGTGCAAAGACGCTGCGATGCGGCTAAACAAGTTAAATTAACTATTCAATGTGGCCACCAGTTGCATTAGTCAAGATGCATTAGTCAAGATGTTAAAAATGGCAGTGTAACACACCGTGATGCGGCTCAACAAGTTAAGTTTCACTTAAATGCATGAACAGTTTCATTCGTCAAGATGTTAAAGATAGCACAACGAAAACTCACTGCATCTGCAGCATATTGAAATGTAGTGAGAAGTTATCTATGTTAACTGTGAGGCCTGTGGGTGCTGTTTCTACACTTTCCACTGGGTTATAAAATGTTTCTTGTGTGAAAATGGAACTTACTTCGAAGTATCTTTTGCCTGTGCCTGCTTGACCACTGATGAAGAGTAGTGTTGCTTTATAATTTGTACTCGTATTTTGGCATAATGTTGGATTTCTTGGTCAATATTGCTTTGTTTTTGTTCTAAATTTACTTGGCTAATTGTTTCTTTTAGATTTGTAGCTTGATTTCATACTTGTATAATGGCTGCTGTAACATCCTTTCTGAGGCTTGTGGAATCTGCTTAGATCACATGCTGTGCATAGGCCGACATCTAGTGGAAGCTGCGGAGTATTACAGTTTGTTTTTTGAAACTCGAAAATGGGCGTCGACACAGGGCGTGCCAGTAATACTATCCCTAGTGTGACGTCCACTGTACCCAAGATCCCTCACGTGTCTAGGATCCTCAGATTGTTTGTTTCCGCCATACTGGTCGGAAGCATTTTGCGGAGTCCCCTGGCCTTAGCCATACTTTTGCTAAAATAACGATAAATTTACATCCTTTCCCCACCCCAACGTCGAACTTCGACACTCGACGCCGGCTTGCAGAAGAATTCGACCGTCGGCTGCTGCACGACGGATTTGGGCCTTGGAAGGCCTCTGGCCTCGTACCTGCAAGTAGGGAGAGTGGGGGGTTGGACATACTCTACACTCTTGGTATATAGGTATATTTTATACATTTCCTACACTTACCAGCCCGCTGCCTCAAGGTGCGTATGGAGGGTACCCCTTTTCAATTCTGCCCCAAGTGCAATCGCAAATACCCTTGGGTCGACAGGCACACCACGTGCAATCTCTGCTTGCCGAGGGACCACCCCGAGGCGAACTGCAGAGCGTGTAGTAGGTTTAAACCTAAGACACTTAAGAACCGTTCAAAGAATAGTTGGGCCCACCACGCCAGGCAGGCGGCCATGGCGGCGGAGGGCGCCTTTAGTCATGGCAGCGACGCCGTGCTTTCGGACGGCGAGGGCATTACGGCGTCTAAAGACAGCCGAGCGCAAGTCCCCGACCTCGGAAGGTCGTCCGACAGGGCGGCTATGGGGAAGACCCCCGGCGACACAAGCGCTTCACACACCACTCGCACAAAACACACGAAGTCCAACCGAGACTCGACGACGTCGAGTTCTCGGAAAGAGGCACATAGAGAACGGTCCGAATCGGTGTCCTCTGGGCGTTCTCGATCGAGATCGCCGCATGACTCCAGGCAATCATCCACTCTTGCCAAGAGTGCCTCGCTCCCTAAGCTAACGGAAGTTCGATCGTCGGAGGACGAAGACGACTTCCACCCCCAGGCCGCTCTCCAGGAGTCAGAGCCCGCAGACAAGATCAGCGCGGCCCCACGTTCGAAGGACAGGGACTTTACCCCCGATCCTCAACGCCAGGCGTCGAAAACCTCCGGAACCACAAAGGGACAGGGAAAACACTCTTTCACTCACGGGGAGGGGGGAAAACAGCAGAAGAAGCTGCCACTGCACTCTTCCATACCTGTAAAACACTCCACTCCTCTTAAACAGACAGACAAGCCCAAGTCTGCTGCTATTTCTAAAACCAGCAAGTCTACTCAGGATAAGTCTCCTAGACTTTCTGAGAGAGTCATTCCCAGTTCCAAAGAATGGTCGAGTGATGACATAGATAGGGTCATGTCAAGGATGTCTTCTTTGGCAGACTTTTATGATAAAAATCCAGACCATTTCCTTTCATATAATCCACAAGGGGCTACACCCTCAGGCTCTAATGATCCTATCCCCCCCGAGTAAGAAGTCCCGGTTTGAGACACCTATGAGGTCTTCGGACCCCTTCGATGTACAACCATACTCGCGGCCATACTCACAGTATCAAGGAGAGACTTCCTTTGGTGAGGACCAAGAATTTGGCATGGTAGAAGAGCAAACCGGGACGGGCTACTATGGGGATGATGAGGACCAAGAAGAGGAAGACCCTGAAACCTACAGAGTAGATTCCCCGGTAGAGAAGGAAGCCCGGTTACCGACTCTCCTGTCGATAACCAACCCCTCCTGAACGAGGTTCTCGCACGAGCAGCAGAACATTTCCATATTGACACCCACGGTGTCCAGGAGGAGAGGGACTTGCCGAGGAGTTAGTGGGAGAAAGGAGGCCTGTTGCCCAGACCATCCCTATCCTTAAGTCTATTCAGCGAAGAATAGACCCGCCCCTGGTGAACCGAACCTCACCAGAGCAGTGAATCCCAGAGTTGAAAAACTTTTCAGGGCAGCCCAGTCTGACCCTCTCTATATAAGAGACATCGGAAGCCAGACTACCTGGTTGTCACTAACACTCGTAAGAGGGCTGCAACACCCTTGACATCGTCCAAAGCTCCTCCAGACAAGGAGAGCAAAAAACTATATGGTTTTGGCAGAAAAGTAGCCTCAACGTCCGCCTATCAGGCAAGGATTGCAAACTCCACCACCCTGTTGGCCAGCTACAACTGCCATCAGTGGGAAGAAGTCACGGCACTCATAGCCTCTGCACCAGAACCCTTAAAGGGCCAGTTAGCACGAATTTCAGCAGAGGGTAGAGCCGTGTCTGGTTGCATTTTAAAAGCAACCTTTGACGCCGCGGACAACGCAGGCAGATTGATAGCAGAAGGTACTGTTATCAAGAGACATGGTGGTTACGGCAGTCTGGTTTTAAGGCAGAAACCCAGGCATCATTGTTGGACAAACCGGTGGAAGCCGATCTGTTGTTTGGTAAGGCGGTCGAGGACGCGCTGAAGAATGCCAAGGACGAATATGAGACACTCAAGTCCCTTGGCCAACTAACCAATAAACCCCCTAAACCAGAGAGGGAATGGAAATTTTCGTCGCCCACGCGGCCAAAATTCCCAGAGAGGATCAAACTATTCCCAGGGGCAGGGTACACAGTGGAACAACAGCCAACAGTCTACCCAGGGTTACGGCAGGGGTAATAGGAGAGGATGTGGTAAAGGCAGAGGCAGCCCCAGTAGAGGAGGCGGCGCGCCTCCACCAAAGAAGTGACGCTCAGTTCAGGGTCCCTTCCCACGGAACCCCAGTAGGGGGACGCATTTCCAACTTCACCCAGGCTTGCGAAGGGATCACATCAGACAGATGGGTGCTGTCAACAGTATCCGCAGGGTACTGTATAGAACTACTGCAGCGTCCCCGGAACCATCCTCCACGACAAAGAGTACACTCTTTAGAACATCAGAAGATTCTCCTCGAGGAGATCGCCAATCTGCTAGCAAAGGACGCGATAGAACTCGTCCCGGGACACCAGGTAAACAAGGGTATTTATTCAACTTACTTCCTTGTGCCAAAAAAAGATTTGACAATGCGCCCAGTATTGGATTTACGGCCTGCCAACAAGTATATCAAGCCCCAAAAGTTTCGAATGACTACGCTACAAGAGGTAATCCCCCCTCCTAAAAGAGGGGGATTACATGGCAACCTTGGATATGAAAGATGCCTATTTTCATATTTCCATGTTCCCAGCGCACAGAAGGTACTTGCGCTTCAAGGTGGACAGTCGGCACTACCAGTTCAAGGTACTGCCCTTCGGGATAGCTTCAGCGCCAAGGGTATTCACCAAGGTACTGGCGGTGGGGGCTGCACACCTACGCAGGGAGGCAATCCCGGTGTACCCTTATCTGGACGACTGGCTCATAACGGAGGAAACCCCAGTAATTTGCAGGACAAACATTCAAAGGACTATCGACCTCCTCCACGAATTAGGCTTCTCAATCAACAAGAAAAATTCAAGCCTGGTGCCAAGCACCTCCAAACAGTTCCTCGGAGCAATCCTAGATACTCAAGAGGGGTTGACATTTCCTTCAGAGGAAAGAATTCAGAATATACTACTGCAAATTCCGCAATATCAGTCTGGTCACCAAATAACGGTACGCAAAGCAATGCGTTTGCTGGGCATGATGGCGTAATGTATTTACCTGGTCCCCCACGCGCGCCTGCGCATGCGTCCCATGCAGGAATGGTTGGCGAAACAGTGGTCTCAGGCCAGTGGTCCTTGGGACGATCAAGTGGTCGTTTCGCCAACACTGGTACAAAGCCTTCACTGGTGGACAAGAGAGAATCTTGCACAGGGGAAACCCTTTTACGATCCCGAAGTACAGGCAGTAGTCCCTACCGATGCATGCCTGACAGGGTGGGGAGCTCACCATCTCCACCACACAGCTCAGGGTCTCTGGTCTCCCTCAGTGGCCAAGAACCACATCCACCTGCTAGAGCTTCTGGCAGTATTCAGAGCGCTTCAAGCGTTCGAGCCCTACCTACTAAACCTATCAGTGCAAATCCGGACGGACAGCACGACAGCCATGTTCTACCTGAACAAGCAAGGAGGGACTCGTTCGCCAAATCTGTCCAAGCTTGCCCAGAAAATCTGGATATGGGCACTCAGACGGAACATCTTCCTGTCATCACAACATGTTCCAGGGGAGCTCAATTCCCTAGCGGATGCTCTGAGCAGAGACTCCCTCCCAGAGGAACACGAATGGGTTCTACACAGAGAGGTCGTAGAAGATATCTTCTCTCAGTGGGGTTTCCCCACTATAGACTTATTCGCCACAAGCGAAAACAGACAATGCCCAGGATTTGCATCCAGGTTCCCCCAACCAGACTCTCAGGGGAACGCCCTGTGGAAGAACTGGTCAGGGATGTTTGCGTACGCTTTTCCACCAACTCCTCTCATCAGGAAGTTGGTCAACAAGATGAACAGAGAGTCGATGACGCTCGTCCTAGTTGCTCCCATGTGGGCAAGACAACCGTGGTTCCCACACTTACGCAGGATGGCGGTGTGCGAGCCCATCAAACTTCCGGCCTGGTACAACCTGCTGTCCCAGCACCAAGGTCAAACAGTGCATCAGCAACCCGACTCAATGAACCTGGCAGCATGGCTCATGAGGTCATAGAGTTTGGACATCTCAATTTACCACAGAGGTGTATGGACATCCTAAAGGAATCTAGAAAACCAAACACAAGGCACTGCTACTTTGACAAGTGGAAGAGATTTGTTATCTGGTGCCAGAGTAAACAAATCAACCCAGTTGATTGCACTCCTTCCACTATTGTTACATACATGCTCCACCTGCTGGATGCAGGACTGGTTTTTAACTCACTGAAAGTACACCTGGCAGCCCTGTTGGCATACACCACTTCCCATAACAAGGTCTTGTGGTGGAAAGTACCAGTAGTTAAAGCCTTCATGGAAGGAGTATAGAGACTTCACCCTCCTATTTCAAAACCACCACCAGGGTGGCTCCTTAATGTGGTGCTATCTAAGCTCATGGGCCCCCCTTTCGAGCCCATGCATAAAAGCAGTCTCAAACACCTGACTTATAAAACGGCCTTCTTAGTAGCTATTAATTCTATAAGAAGGGTCAGTGAAATTCAGGCTCTGTCAGTGCAGGATCCCTTCTTTACTGTCCATAAAGACAAACTGGTTTTACGCACACACCCTAGGTTCCCACCTAAGTTTATATCTAAATTCCACGTAAACCAGTCCATCGAGCTTCCGGCTTTCTTCCAGGACCCTCAAAGCTCGGCTGAGGTGAAACTACACACCCTAGATGTGCGTAGGGCGGTCCTCTAATATGTAAATAAAACCAGACCGCTAAGGAAAACAGATCAGCTGTTTGTCTCCGTAGCTATAGGCAGAGAGGGGGATCGCGTCTCTAAAGGTGCCACCTCGAAGTGGATTATTAACTGTATCCAGCTGTGTTACTCACTCTCTGAAAAGACTCTGCCTTTCACGCCAAGAGCCCACTCTACAAGAGGCATTGGGGCCACTCTGGCTTTCATTGCAAATGTACCCCTTGACACCATTTGCAAAGCAGCTACTTGGAGCTCTATTCACACTTTTACTCAGCATTACTGCATTGACACCCATTCCAAGGCAGATACACAAGTGGGACAAGCGGTTCTAAGACACTTATTTGCTCATGACCCTTCTCACATCCCACCTCCTTCTTCAGGTACTGCTCGCTAACCTATGCACAGCATATGATCTAAGCAGATTCCACAAGCCTCAGAAGGGATATATTACTCACCGTAATCGTATTTCTGATGCTTGTATCTGCTTAGATTCACATGCGACCCACCCTTCCTCCCCTCTGAGAGAAGGCGCATGGTTGCTTGTAGTCTTACCTTTCTATGTATCTGCTTGATTTACCTGTACTCTCGCTACTCCTCATGCTACCTCCTGTCAGAAAAAATACAATCTGAGGATCCTAGACGCGTGAGGGATCTTGGGTACAGTGGACGTCACACTAGCGATAGTATTACTGGCACGCCCTGTGTCGACGCCCATTTTCGAGTTTCGAAAAACAAACTTTAATACTCCGCAGCTTCCACTAGATGTCGGCCTATGCACAGCATGTGAATCTAAGCAGATACAAGCATCAGAAATACGATTACGGTGAGTAATGTATCCCATATGACCATTTGTGCCTAATTGTGATCATGTGCTTCGGTAGTAGAATAGGTTAATTGGAGGGTGGATTTCCTAACTTGGTTGGCATTTAGCAATTTTTTTTACAGTATTTTTTAAATCATTTTCTTAATCCGCATATGCATATGTTTTACAATGTAGCCATCGTTTGATATGTTTGCTGACTGAATGTGTTTTGGTATTTATCACATGTAGCCAATAGTATGTTTTCCTTGCATCATGGCATGGAAAGATGGAGGACAGTATTGGAGTTCCTTATTTTCACTTGCAATAGAGATTTGTTTCTGATCTTGGTTGTGCATGTTGTACAAAACTAACGGTAGTGTATGTTTTGCATTTGTATTGACCACATTTTTTATTTTCAAGGGCTGTTAGGCAGAATCATATGCAGTGCCCTTAGGGACCACTGCACACAATTAAGACTACAAGTGGTAATACAATTTCACCTTTGGTATAAGCCCGTACTACACCGTAAAGTGGTAGCAATGGCTGAGCAGCCAGACTTATCTCGAGCAAATGAGCAGTAGTATAGATTACACAAAGGACTACAATTACTGTGACTCAAGCAAACACTGACTCAAGGTTTCTGGTTAAAAAATATTAGTACATTTATTTTTAAACCATCTGTTCACAAAACACTTCACTTCTATTAAAATAAAACCACACTACAAATATACTACACACAACCAATTCCCCTTGTGCAGATTAATTCAAGGTAAGTACATTGGGATTTGACACACTGGTGTTGTTAAACAAAGACGTTACCGTGGGTTAATACGCGATCACTTTTTGACAGTAATGACAGTTCGGTCTTACGAAAGAAAAGCGTACCCGTGGAAAGAAATGTAACCAAAGTCAAACACACTTAGCACATGAATTAACACAAGAGAATAAGGGATAAAAATCATAGGCAATACTTTTGTTTAGGCAAATAGAATCAGAGGACACTTTCTAAAAAGTAGAAAAAAGTCAATAGGCCTGCACCAGTGTCAAATGGAACAGGAGTCCTGTTGTCGAGGATCACAAGGTTAGAACAGTTCACGATTCGAGATTGCCAGGAGTACTTGGATATTGTCAAAAGGGAAGCAAAAGTTATAAGAGGGAAGGAAAAAATGGACAAGCCTTTGGTGAGGAAAAAGGGTTCACCCCAATTCCTCAAAGTCGGACACAGTACCTTATTCGTTTGAAGAAATCTGGTGCTACGGCAGTTGTTCCTGGTAGTTCCTGTAGACTCGCGGTTCCTGGAGCTTCAGTCGTGGGGACTAGGACGTCTGGAGCGATCTGCACTACCCAGGGATGAAGCCAGCAGCAGCGAGGCAACAGTGAATAAAAGGTGCGCTCCATTAAAACAGGAGAGGCTCTTCAGATGGCTAATCGGACCACTACAGCGGTGTGCAGCGATTTCGACCAAGAAGAGTATTCTCTGGCTGTTGAAGGTGAGCTGGTTGATCCCACCAGGCTCAAGGGAAGAAGACTCTGGACTGGATCTTCTCTGTCGTTGGGGGGTAGATAGCTCACCGGGACTCGGGAGTTGTAGCAGCCGTCTTCTCCACTTCTGTTCGGTTCTTGCCGTTCCAGTGGCGACTCTGACTTCCAGCCCAAGAGTCCTGCTTTTATGCCAAAATCCCCCATTCACACAGCCTGGCTGTCAATCACTCAGCAGGGGGGTTGTCTGGCCCAGACAACCACCAAAGCCAATCGACACAAAGTGAGACTTGGGTCTCCAAGGAGACCCTGTGCAGGGGGTGTCTAAGCCCCTCCCTCACATTCAGCCCACCTTGACACCCAGACGCCAAAGAAGGGCTTCTGGCAGAAGCCCACCAAAGGACAGCGAGCAAAGAAGGCAAAACTGGTTTGGCGCGAAAAAGTAAAACACAAGAAGGACTTTAACAAAATGAAATGGCGACTAAACCCGACTGGAGGCAAAATAAAAAAGTATTTGGTCAAGCAGGTTTATGTTCGAGGCTAATACAATAGCTTAAAACAGTACTACATTTATATACTATAATCACGGTAGAAAAGTTAGGGTAGGTACCACTGTCACCGGCCAAGTTGTAATGTTAAGAGAGCGAAACAAAGCTCCAAGAGGCACAGACAAAAAGGGGTAGGAATAAACCCTTTCCAATACTCCATGTAAGATGGGGTGTACTGGGTCTTTAGTTTTAAAGAGACTACATAAAGTTAATGGCAACTTTACCTGTTTCTGGGGGACAGTAGTCAGCCCCAGAATAATTGAGTCATTGGGAAGTCTCAAAGACAACCCTGTGTCACTGCACTGAAGGTGCTGTGTAACACACAAAAAAGTTTGGCTCATGGAGTGGTGTGGTTCCAGAACCCTAGATTCACACAAAAAGTAGAACTACACATGGCAAAACACATGTAAGAGTGGGAAAAAGGCTCACACTCTTACCAGGTGGAAAAAATAAACCCCAGAAATCCAGCAAAGCTGCTGAGGGACTCACTAGGTGAGGGAAATTAGCCATAAATGAGAATTCTACCTAACAAGGCCATCTTCCTTATAAGTCAAATTTGTTGAAATTGGACCTTACTAGATTGTTTGTTTGATCGACTAAGATGGTAAGCATCAGTAATTTTCTTATACTGTCTGAGTCAATGTGTGCTGTTGTTAAATTTGATGAAAATATTTAACCAGATTTTCTATTACTCCTACATCCCGTCCCCTTTCCTCCATACTTGTGGGACATCTCTCCGTCCTGTGGGACGGGACCGGAGCACTTTGTAAAAAGCATCCACCTTTTTCCAAAAATGTGTCCTTCCTCTCTTTCCTGCGCGGGGTCCGGCACGCGGCCGTAACCCTGCCCACCTTGGCTCCGCCCCGCGCATCGCCCCTGAGTCCTTTTCTCCGCTCGATCGGGGCCGGACGCACTTGCATCCTCGGAAGACTTTCTTCCCAGTTTTCCTCTCTTGTTCTCGCTAGCGTTCATCGTCTAGTCTGTCTGTCTTTTTAAATTAGACTTTCCAGACTGTTCTTTGTGTCATCGTCGCTTCGAGAGGGCGGATCCCCATCCTCTTTGTTTAGAGTGTTTGGGTCCGGAACACCGTTGGGACTCCTGTTTTTACTGTGACTCCCTTTCGGTCCGGGCTCTTCAACGTCGGTTGGAACGGTGGGAGGAGGTGTTCCGACGCACTCCCCCCCCCCCCCCCCATCTCATTTTCAGGCTTTCATCGACGAGAAGAAGAAAGGCCCGGTAAATTCTTTACTTTTCAGAGCATACCTTTCCGGGTTCCTTCCGAGCCGGGAGGGGCGTTGATCGCTCTGTCACCGGGGTTCGCCCTGAGGTGCCTGTCGGGCCTAATAATTCTACCGGAGTTTTCTCTGAGGGTCTCCGTAAGGGGCCTGTGTACACCGGAGTAACTTCCGAGGCCCCTCCTGTGGGGGCTGTGTGTAGACCCATTTCTGCTGAGTCACAGGGTACCGGAGCTTGCTCTGAGGCATCTCTCTTTCGGCTTCCCTCAAAAACAAGACCGGGGTGCGCCCTGAGGCGCTTGGCTGGGCTTGTGTTTACCGAACGGATGTTCGAGGCCCGTGCTGATAAGGCTGTTACCGGGCCTAGGCCCGAGGTCCCTCGTACAGAGGCTAAGGCTACCAACAGTTCTGAGGGGCCGGGCAGGGCCCTGTTGGTGAAAGCGGTTTCTCATTGTTCCCGCTCTTGTGGTGATACCAGATCTGTTGAGGGGGCAAAGAAGCAAGGTTCTTCTTTTACCGGCAGTGCCGAGGTCCTTCCTTCGAAGGCTCAGTTGGCGGTTGGTATGTCTCAGAAACATTCCAGGCCTCACAGTACCGGCTCTGCCGAGGTTCCTTATGTTAAGGCTAAAATTAAGACCCCTGATCCATCGACGGGGACCCCTGCCTCACCTCCTCATGTGCCGCAGTTCCCCTCAGATGAAGACAAAATGGCGGCCGTTCCTGCCACGGCGGCCATATTAGGTACTACCCCTACAACTACGCCATCGGCCCCTGGTGTAGGGTTCGGTCCTTCGGGTGAGCCTAAGGTCACTTGTGCGTATCCTTACCGGCCCGTTTATGATTGGAACGCCCGGATGCCTCTTCCGCACAATGTTTCGTTGCCTGCAGGGGCGGCCCCTTTGATTTATGTGGATACGTCGGCGGAGGGCCAGGCGTGGCACCCTTCTCCGTTACGTCCCTGGGTTTGTCCACCTCATGAGAGGCCTCCTCAGGTTCCGAAGCAATCTCCTGAGGACGCTTTTTTCGGTAAATTTCAAGTGCTTATGCGCACCGACCCCATGAGGGAGTATTTCAAAGGGCTTTTTAAGGAAATTTATCCACCAGCGCCCCCGGCTCCACCCGTTCCTCTGGTGGTTCCGCCGGCGCCTCCTTTGCCCGTGGTGCCTGCTCCTGCTCTTCCGCCTTTGCCACCGTTGTCCCCAGTGGACAAGGCAGTGCCTGACACGGTTCAGCAGGATCCTGACCTGTCAGATGACCCCCAAGGCGAGCAGGACAACGAGGACCTTCCCCGCTCTGTTAGAGCTTTTCATGACCGGGTACTGGACATGATGAATTTCTTAGATGTTCCAGTTCCCGAGGCACCTGCTCCACAGGAGGGCGTGCTTTCTGGGGCGTTCACCCTGTCTCCTTTGGAGCGTACCGGCCTTTTCCTGCAGAAGGATGTTTTGGCCGAGGTCCGAAGAGTCTGGGAGAAGCCACACTCAGGACTTTTTGTCAATAAAAAGATTGATGCGAGGTACAGGCTACACTCTTCGGAGGAAGTGGCCTTGTCGTCTTGTCCACCTCCCTCCTCCACAGTGGTGGCTGCGGCCACGTTGCAGTCCAGACCTGTAGCATCCTCTTCCGTGACGGCTACTCAGGTCTTGGGAAGGGAGGACAAGCTCCTGGACTCCCTAGGGAGGAAGATCTTTGCCAATTCGGCCTTACAGCTCAGGCAGGCCAATGCCGAATTGATTTTGGCAGGAGCTAACATGCGGATGTGGAAAGGTCTGTCGGAGTTTGAGGAGCACATTCCGGTCGAGGAGTTGGAAGACTTCAGAGGTGGCCTTTCCGATGCCAGGGTCTTGTCCCAGGATCTCCTGGAGGCTCCGGCTCATCACGTAGACACCTCGGCTCGGGGCATGATGCTCGGGGTTGATACCTCGAGGCAAGCGTGGTTGCATGCCACTAAGTTTTCGAAGGAAGTGCAAGACAAAGTATTGGACCTTCCATTCGATGGTAAGGAGCTTTTTCATTCGTCTACTGATGTAGAGCTCACCAAAACCAAGGATAGCACTCAGACGGCTAAATCATTGTCTGTTCTGGTTAAACCTCCCTTCAAGGCTCAAAGGCCGTTGTCGCAAGGGCGACCTTCCTCTGGTTTTAGGGGATTCCTCGACCGTAAGAATCGCAGAGTGGATACTCCTGCGGGGAATAACTGCCGTAGACAACAGCGTACGCAGTATTTCTCCCGCTCCTCAGCCCCCTCATCAGGTTCAGGTGGCACCGCCACCGATAAACCTGCCAAATGAGGGTTTTCCGTGCTCGCACGAGACCCCGTGGGAGGACGCATTGCGTCTCATTGGGAGGCGTGGCAGACCATCACAGAAGACAGATGGGTCTTGTCAGTCGCTCAGGGGGACTTCCGCTTACCTTTACCTCCTACCCCACCCCTCAACCCTCCTTTTCAGCTGTCTGGCTCACCCTCCCTCAAGGCTGAGGTTCAGAAACTTCTGCTCCTCAGAGTTGTGGAACCCGTTCCCCTTGGGGAGCGACGGGAGGGCTTCTACTCCCAGCTGTTTACGGTGCCCAAACCCAACCAGGCTGGCCTGCGCACCATCCTAGACCTTTCCCAGTTCAATCTTTCCTTACCCCAAGCGAAATTCAAGATGATCACGCCTGGCCAGATTCGCTCCTCGTTGCAGGCGGGCGATTGGCTCAGCGTGGTGGACATTCAGGATGCGTACATGCATATCCTGATTTGGGCTCCACACAGGAGGTACCTCCGTTTCTCTTTGGGAGAGGAGCATTTCCAGTTTCGGGTGCTTCCTTTTGGCCTCAGCTCGGCGCCACGTGTCTTCACGAAGATGATGTCGGTGATTGCGGCCTATCTTCGTCTTCAGGGTATCCATGTGTATCCTTATTTGGACAATTGGCTTCTACGCAGCCCTTGTCCGCTGGCGGCAGCGGGCAACCTCCAGTCTCTCCTTCAGCTCCTGTTCCATCTTGGGCTGTCGGTGAACTGGCGGAAATCCTCCATGACGGTGTCTCAGGACCTGATTTTTCTGGGTTTTTCGTTGGAACACGATCGACTGCAGAGTATACCTGACCGGGGACAGAATGGCGGATCTGTTGGCCACGTGTCAGATGTTTGCGCCGTCGGAGAGTATGACGGCCTGGTGGTTCTAGAGGCTTCTGGGCCTCATGGCCTCCTGTGTGCTGGCTCTTCCTCTTGCTCGTCTCAAAATGAGACGGACCCAGATGGCCCTTCGGAATTCATGGCGTCAGGCAGTGGACCCAGACTCCATGCGAATAATGATTCCGGATTCCATGAGAGTGGACCTGGACTGGTGGTCATCTCTCAGCAATCTGTCTGGGGGCGCGGGGTTTCAGGACCCGTTCCCTATGGTGACGATCACGACAGACTCCTCCCTCCTAGGGTGGGGTGCGACGTTAGATCTCCTTCAGGTTTCGGACCTCTGGTCGCCTCAGGACAAGCTCCTGCACATAAACCATTTGGAGCTTCTGGCGATTTTCTTGGCGCTCAAGGCGTTCAGACCAGTCATTGTCAACAAAGTGGTCCGCATAAGAACGGACAATGTGGTGTCAATGTATTACATCAACAAGCCGGGGGGGAACAAAGTCTCCCCCCCCCTCGTGGACCTGTCCATCCAGATTTGGGAGTGGGCCGTGCTTCATGGTGTCTGGCTGCTTGCAGTGCACATCCCGGGCCAGCTGAATGTCACAGCAGTTGCCCTCAACCGGCGGACAGTGGTCAGCTACGAGTGGGAGTTGAAGGCGGAGGTCCTCTCAGGGATTTTCTCGCGCTGGGGCACACCGCAGGTGGACCTCTTCGCGGCGAACAAGAAGCTTCCTCTGTATGCCTCCAGAGGGGGGCTGGGAGCCTCCTCTCTTGGGGATGCTCTAGAGATTCCATGGCACAACATGAGAGCTTGCGCCTTCCCGCCTCTGCCTCTGGTTCACCGGGCAATTTGGAAGTTGAAGAACTCTGTGAATTGTTCTCTTCTACTGATAGCCCCGTGGTGGCTGGCAGGTTTTGGTTCTCAGAACTCCAACACCTGTCGGTTTATCCGCCGATCAGGTTACCGGTAACTCCCGATCTTCTCCACCAGGGGGAACAGCAGCTGTGGCACCCCTCCCCACAATCGCTCGGCTTGGCGGCTTGGTGCCTGAGTTCAGGTCTTTAGAGCATCTGAATTTGTCTGCGGATAATATGCGTATTATCCAGGCAGCCAGAAAACCCTCGACCAGATCTCAGTACAAGAGTAAATGGCTCAGGTTCTGTCATTGGTGTCTACAGAAGAAATTGGATCCAAGGGTGGCCACGGTTGACACGGTGTTGTCCTTCGTGTCCTCCCTAGCAGAGTCAGGGGTTCATGTTCTGTCATGCAGGACTTACCTTTCAGCGGTCTCTGCTAATCTTTCTACAGATCAGTGTTCGTACTCTCTGGCTAACCCAGTGGTAAAGAGGCATTTCACTGGTTTATCACGCCTTTACCCTCCAGTTCGTAATCTGCACCCGCAATGGGACCTGAATGTTGTCCTGACGGCGCTGTGCCATAAAGCCTTTGAGCCGATGGCTACTGTGGACCTCAAGTACTTGTCTTGGAAAGTGTCCTTTTTGGTCGCCGTCACATCAGCAAGGAGAGTGAGTGAGCTCCAGGCATTGTCGATGGAGCATCCTTTCTTGGTCTTTCACAAGGACAAGGTAGTCCTTTGAACTAATCCGGCTTTTCTGCCGAAGACAGTGACCGAATTCCATTTGAATCAATCGATCTCCCTACCGGTCTTTTTTCCGAACCCCGCCTCTGAGGCGGAGAGGGTTCTACACTGTCTTGATGTCCAAAGAGCTCTTAAATTCTACCTGGATAGGACTTCCGAGCTTAGGTCTTCTCAACTTTTTGTGACTTTCGGCAACCCTCATGGCAAACAGGCGTCTAAAGCAACTCTTTCTAGGTGGATTTCCGCCTGTATCACGGAGTCTTTCACTGTCCAAAAGCTGAAACCTCCTAAAGGTATTCATGCACACCTGGTGCGGGGCAAGGCAGCTGCGGTTGCTTTCCAGAAGTATGTTCCCTGGGAGTCCATCGCTAGGGCAGCTACTTGGGCCTCTCCATCTGCTTTCTGTAAGCATTACTGCCTCGATATGAGTTCTAGAGCTGATGCTCAGTTTGGTCAGGCTGTGCTGAAGAACCTTTTTCAGTAAGGGGTATTTCCATCCACCCGTAGTTCCTGTAAGGAGTGCTTGGGAATCTCCCACAAGTATGGAGGAAAGGGGATGGGACGTAGGAGTATTACCAGGTTACTCACCGTAGTGACCACCTTACTCCTAGTCCATAGTCCCCTTTCCTACATACGCCCGCCCGCCGTCCCCTCTAATAAGGTTCCTCTGTATTGGTAATGGGTCTCTGACCTGGCAAAGAAAAGGACTGAGGGGCGATGCGCGGGGCGGAGCCAAGGTGGGCGGGGTTACGGCTGCGTGCCGGGCCCCGCGCAGGAAAGAGAGGAAGGACAAATTTTGGGAAAAATTTGGATGCTTTTTACAAAGTGCTCCGGTCCCGTCCCACAGGACGGAGAGATGTCCCACAAGTATGGAGGAAAGGGGACTATGGACTAGGAGTAAGGTGGTCACTACGGTGAGTAACCTGGTAATTTCCAGGTATGCTAGGCTTATCCACTTCATATTTACCATATTCACACTCTGGTCCTATCCACTTGCTCCTTTTAATCTATATCTATCTATCTATTGGAATTTGTATTGTGCACTATCACCAGTGGTATCATGGCGCTGTAGAAGTATACGAGAAAATAGTGCAACAGAAAAAAAAGTAGACCTAAAAGAAATCCGCAAAAAATATACGTTTGAACTATTTTAGATTTAAAAAGGTTAAAATCTGAAATGGCCTTCCACAAATTTTGGAGCGTATTCCAAAGCTTTGGCCCTGTTGCAGAAAAAGCCCAGCCACCACAACAGGTCAGACTGTAACAAGGAACTTTAAAAAGTGATAAACCGGAAGAGCGCAATGCACACTGAGGGCAGTATGGAGTGATCTTCTCTTGACGAGAAAGACAACCTTGCTCATAAAAAGCCCGGTGTATTAAGCAAATTGCTTTGAACTGAACTTGTGCCAAAACGGGGAGCCAGTGTACTTTTCGACAGGCTGATGAGACAGGCTGTCTTTAAGGAATCCCTTTGGCTAAGCGTACTGCAGTAGTTTGTAGAATTTGGAACCAATTCAGATGGCATAAAGGTTGAGCAAGTAACCTGGCATTCCACTAGTCAAGATTGCCATTAATTCTAGCCACGATAACTGAGGCATAATAAGTAGATGGAATACAGCAGATCCCATTCTTAGGTTGTTTCAATTTTAAAAGAACAGCACTGCGGATGGCACTAACCTGTGCCTCAGAGAAAGTGATGTTAACTTTAATGCCAAGATCTTATACCAGTTAAATAGGGTGTGTACCTAGCAAAGATCGACAAACATCAGAAGTCCACAGGGGCTTGGCAGAGGAAGAGACCTACCAGCAGTGCCTCTGCTTTTTGACCATTTAGCTTAAGCCAGTTCAAACTCACCCACTCGATGATGGTCTTAAGGCAAGACCTATGACGGATAGCATTGCTATCACATTCTGGGTCGAGCCTAAAGAGAAGCAGAGTATTATCAGCGTAGGAATAAAAACTGAAGCCATGGGAGTGGATGAGGCTGACTAGGGCTTGATATAAATATTAAAAAGTAAAGGAGAAAGTGCAGAACCTTGAGGAACCCTGCACGTAATAGACTGGAGAAGATTGCATAGGAGACAACGAAACGGATTGGGACTGAGGGAAGAGAAAAGCATGAAACTAGTCCAATACTGTGCCAGAGATACTACATATGTCGCTTCATAAGTGCCACATTTGCGATGGGTTACTATTTTTACCCCTAAACTGATTAATCAGAATGCCAGGCTTTATTTAACTACAAGTTTCTTATAAAGATATTGCAGTTGACATTTGTTTGTTTTTGCAATGTAAACAGTTCTGTATTGACTCGCACCCTTTTCTCCTTTCTGGGTGAAATATAATAATATAAGTCATATTACTACCCATTTGACCATGGTGAGTAGATGCAGTTGCTTGAGTGAACTTAAAGCCGACATTTAATTTGTAATATAGATGAGAACAAACTTTTGGTCTACAATTAAACACCCTTTCAAAGAAGCATGTTTTCAGACACAGTAGCTTCACAAGCCCTTGAAAAGGAGAATATGTTGAATGACTAGGCCTAGAGTGGTGAAGAAACTGAGGCGGCATGCTTGGCGAGCAAAGCAAGAAGCCCTCATCAGCAAAATGGAGATACAGCGACACTGCATATTATGTCGGAATAGATTACCCTAAATCAAAACGCTGATCTAGGAAGAAAGGCAGATTCTTGGGAACATTTTCTGCAACTGGTATGACAGAGGTGAGAGAAACAGATGTCTGAAGCTTGCCATAAGCAAGAACAACATTTAATCAAGTGCAAGTAACAAAGCATATACTGAACAGCAGAAACAAAGAGTGCAAAAGAGAGAGGTAGAGATGGTGAACAAGTGGCCTAGTGCCCTTAGGTCTGCAACACAATAAAACAAAGGAAACTAAAGGGAACAAAGTCCAGTAGCCCTGCTCCACTAGCCAAGTAGGACATGAGAAATATGTTGCATATTGGGACACACTGTCTCTGGTCTCAAGTTACAGAGACTTGAATGTTTGAAATGATGCGAAGCAAAGTCACGGCTATATATGAGAAACTCTGAAGGTAAACAATTATTTATGCTGTGAAAGCCTTTTCTAACTATAGTTCAAGCATAACATTCAATGAGGGCATCTGATGTGCTGGAGGCTCTGAAACATTCTAATTCCGTCTCCAACCTCTTCTCCATCCTAAATTGTGCAGTCATATAGTATTTGTGAAAGCCTGGGAACCCTAGCCCTCCTTTCTCCCTTGGGCGTATAAGGATCCCCCTATTGATCCTGGGCCTCTTGCCAATCCAAATAAGCATAAAGATACTATGCTATGGGGACTTGAGACTGCTAGGTGGAACATTTACATAGAGAGTCTGAAAATACTATGCTGGATAGATTATTTATTTTAATTATGGCCATCCTATACATCGAGAACACTGTTCTCCGCCATTCATTCATATTCCCCCAAAGATGGGAAATGTTGCTTATCCAAAGCAATGACATTTTTCCACACAGCGAAGTGTCATCCATGGCACAGTTCCTCCACCAATGCGAGGCTACTCGAGATGATAGGATCTCAGATTTCAATTTGTTCCCCTTAAATCATGAAATTTTAGTGAATATATCAATCTCCCGAGCCAACTCTGGAAGGGACATTATAAAAACAGAACATCAGTATCACATCACTTGCAAACGGGCATATCTTATGCAAGGATTCGGCCCACAGAATGCCAGCAATACATTGAGTCACTCGGATTTGTGCTGCAAAAGCTTCCATGATAGGAGGAAATAATATTTGCGAAAGATGACATCCCTGTTTAGTTCCTCTCAAAAGCAAAAATGTGCCTGTACATCTGCCATTTACCCCTACTCGCGCTCACCTGGGTGTTATAGTTGACTAACCCCACCTGTAAATATTCTTCACCTAAAGTACCGCTTCTTTGCTTAAGCTCGAGGAACCTACTCCCCTCTTCCTCCAGCCCAGTCAACCCGAGCAAATGTTTTCTCTGCATCTAGGCCTGACAAAGCTGTTGTGAAGCCTCAGCCGGGTGATCTTAGTAGTGAGATGCAGGTGTCTCTGTATACTATCGGAACAAGAGAACATCAGTAGAGAGGTGACCATCGGGCGTTTCATGACCTCGAGTCGGAGGATCCATAGGAAGATGTGGACTTCAGTATCCTAGAGCTAGTAGATTGGGTGCTGAGAGATGCTCAGAGGGAAGAAAGGAGAGGCCCAAAAGGTGAAGGTGAAGGGGACGTCGACTGAAGAACACCAAGGATCATGTCCTTGGAGGAATTGGGTTGCCCGTAGGGGTGAAATAGGAGGTTCCAACAGGGGTGACCAAAGAGGTGTACGTGGAAATCCACCACAAGCCAATGAAAGGTGGAGAAGAAAATAGCAGGTGATGGAAGAGTGAGAGAAGGGGGTTCATCCTGAACCTGATTAAAGAAATTGCAAAGGCCAGAAGGGAAATTAGTGAGGGGTGTCAGATCGAAAGGATGAGTCAGTCAGTCTTGGGGGCATAGCTCAGCCTAGTCAAAGGCAGATTGACTTCAGTTGGCCTCCTCCCATCCTTCCATCATCTCTGGGTGCGTGTCGAAGGCACTGAAGATATATCCCTTCCTGTTTATTCCATGTACCTGAAAACTGGTGCTCTCGAGATGCTGATCCTCTGACTCGCAAGAGATGAGCTACTTGGACAGATCTTGATAAGTTCGAGACTCTCACAAAATAGGTAGCCCATAGAAACCCTGCGGTGCAAAACCAACAAAAGAGCCTGAGGAGCCATGAAGCCCAACTTTCAAATTATCAGAGAAGTTAAGTTTCTTAATAGTCCCTGTTGGGAAAGATTTCTCTTTTTACAGTTTCCTCCTCAACTTTATTGGGCCCACCAACATATCTGTTATTTCATTTGAATTCTAGCTGCTTTTTATGGCGAGTGAGGCCTTTTAGACACTTTCACCTACCCAAATCATTTCATTTGGGGGTGCAATGGGTAGTGTCTCAGGCGCTTAGTGTGGGCAGAGTCTCCAAATTCGTATTTGCTTTCTTTGCGTTGCAGCACAAGCTACCTTAAGTTGAGTGCTGCAGGGATACCTTGTGGAACATTTTCCCTTCTCTATGTGACATTTTAGTAACACTTGTGAAGTGTGCGGAAGTACAGAAAACATTTTGTTAGTGAACAGATCGACTTTTATTTTCAGGTGTACTTCTAGGTACCTTTATTTGTTTACTGCGAGAATTATTTTTTGCATATTGATCAAAATGAATGCCTCTCGTGGTCTAAGCCCTGTTTTTTTGTTCCAACTTGCTTTTTGGCATTCCTGCCTTTTCAGTTGGGATATGGCTATACACTTTTGAGGAAGTACCCTGATCAGTGCTTTGTGTGAATGAAGTGACTCAAACTGGGGTTCTGGACTGTCTGGTACCAATCTGCATCTTGGTGTGTCTGGTTAGTTGGCAGATTGTTGACCATCTAGCTGCCCTTGATTGGCCTGCATCTACTTGCTTGAATGTTGCTAGCCAGCAGTTGCTAAAGCCAACAACTGCATTGTGAACCACTGCGTTCAACTCCACTGGGAAGTCCTGACCCGGGGGCCTGCCTCGCTGGGCACAAAACTTGTCTGAAGCCCTGCTTTACATTTCTGTACTCCCTCAATTCAGAATACCACATCTACAATTGGCCTGCACCTGCCTGGGATTGGGCTAATTGGACTGCACTGCTGCATGGACGCTTTCTAGCTTTGGGGCTTGAAATACTGTGAACAACCTCTCCGCATCGCTGGGTCCTTGCCTACCTGCTGCAGTTGTCCTTAAGCACAAGGAAGGGCCACCAAACGCAAAATCCCACTGCTTTTGATCCTGAGTGCCTGCATACCGCTAAACACCCCAGTTCATTATTTTGTCCAATCTTGTAACAAGTCCACAATAAATATCTTGAACTTAAATAACTCTGTGTCTAGTCTGTCAATTCCAAGTCCATCACATGGCACTTCGTTTCCTGGCTTAAGAATAGTGGTAACGTTTGAGAGGTCCATCAAATCAGCCAATATCTCTTAGTTCCTAAAGTTCTCTTCTTCTTGGGGTGGCTCATCGAAGCTTGGAGCTGGCGATTTCTATCTTTGTAGATTATGCTCACCTTTATTCGCCACCCATGGGCAAGGCTAGCTCCTAAAATTCTCTCGTTCTTTGGGTAGCTCCTCGAAGCTTGGAGCTGGCGATTTCCATCTCTGTAGATCATGTCCACCTTTATTTCCCACCCATGAGCAAGGGCTCTCCCTCGAAGTCTCCTCCCTCTTCCCAGACTGTTAAAAGTATTGAATAGCATAGGTAGGATTGGATCAAAAATATCTGCAAACATTTTCATAAAATGCCAGTGTTAATCCATCTGGGCCTCGAGTCTTATTGGCTTTGTGTTTTTTAGGGATAGGGAGGTTTCATTACAGGAGAGTTGGTTGAAGCCAAATCCATCCAATTTCTTCAGCTGAATTTGGCTGAAAATATATGTGGGGGGGGGACAAGGGTAATAATTAAGGAGATGGGCAGTGGAAGCTGCAGGGTGTTCTTCCCCCTGCACATATTTGCGGCCAAATGGCTTAAAAGAAGAAAATAAAATTGATGGGTTTGGATTCAACCATATCTCCTCAAGTACATTACATAGAACCTGTTTTTTCAATGGCCAGTAAAATCTGTCTCTTCAGTTGGTCTCTCAAGCAGGATGCTCTCAGCCTTTGAAAATTGAGGAACATTGGTCTCATTTAGGTAACCTAGTTGGTCTGTTCTGTGTAAAGGATCTGCCTGATAAAAGTGCCCACATTTCTTTGTTATTTTTATTTGTGATTTGGTTTAGAAATCAAATCTTACACAAGTGGTGTACAATATGTTGGCAACGGCAACATCAATTATAAGCTATACAACAGAAAGAAATGTTAGAAAAAGAAAAGAAAAACAGTAAGAAAAAAGTTAATATGCAATATAAGCATCTATATACTTTACAAAGTTTTAAAAAACGTGTTCGATGCTCGTGTTAATGCAAAGTTATCCCCTGTCATAAATCTATGCCACAATTCCTCACCAAAATAAAAATAATCTGATATCATTTTTTCAAATGAGGTATTTCTTGGGTGCTTAGTTCCTATACAGTAAATGGAGATATGATTTATGGTCTCTAAAACGTCTGGAGCACCACAAATACCGCAAGTTCTTTCACACTCGAAAGGCCCCATCTAGGACATCTTTTATTCGTATATATCATAATTTTTGACTTATTGTAATTCACCAGCAAATCATGGTTAATAGTTCATACAAGTTTCTACATACAAGTTTCTAATTTACTTTGTAGACTAAAATGCGAGGCGGACAACTTGGTAAAGGTTTTTCACAAGTAGCCATTGTATCAAAGTATATAGGCGAGATAAACTCCTCGCTTTCCCTAACCTAACAAGGATTTCCCTTCCTACAAAATGAAGACTAAAGGAAAAAACTCTTTAAAAAAAAAAAAAAAAAAAAAAAAGTTCAACACAAACAATAGTCTTTAAATGAGAATAAAAATCCTTATAACCAGGGTCGGATCCCCTTCCCCAAGCTCAATGCAGGATTTCTGAATAGAGTTCAAATGGTTAAATTCGACTTCAAGAATAAGTTACTTTTTAACATCCAAGTTCTATTTCACTGGACACTTGAATTATATCAGAGTTGAACAAGTAGTTTTCCACCAGCTTCAGTTTATCAAATGAAAAAGCCCTTGCTTCATATTTCCAATGAACGTTCAAAATAGGACTTACTTTCTTTGGGAAAGACAACTGCTTCACAACAAAACACACCAATGTTTTCACCAGGATGGTTTTTACCATAGTTCATCAAACAACTTTAGTGGTCTTGCCAATTTCTATCCACCTTCTTTAGTAATTCAATGTCTTCTTCCTGGTTCACTAACCTGCCAGGATTACCACTTACCTGCAAGGATAAATAAACTCCTACCACCACTTCAAGTACTCCTTGATGAGGTTAACTTCAAGCATTAGTAAAGTCTTCAGCTTTCAACAAGTTTGAGATTCACAACTTCCTTTATAAAGCTACAACACACATTGATGCGGTTTCATTCCACTTATTCTTTTGTCATATGTCTGACAGTTCCCCTTTTCCTGTGATACTTTGGCCAAGGTTTGTTGGTATTGATCTTCAATGTTACCCTCTCTTGACTTTGTCAATGTTGGGTGTAGCTAGGCTTCAATGTTACACCATTTGGGCATTGGCAATGACAGTTCACCATTATCCTCTCATGGCTTTGACAATGTGGGTTAGTCAGGTTTTAGTCTTGCCTTTTCTTGTCTTTGGCAATGTAGAATATGGTTTACTTTTAATCTTGCCCCCTCTTGGCTTTACATCTCTTCTTGTTTCCTCTTTAGATATGTTTAGTAGCAATTATAACATTTAAATTAATTACACACAGCATGCAGTGTCTCATGGAGTGCTCCAGGGTTACATTGACATAGGCCAACTCACCAGTCGTTCCTTGCACGTCTGTGCTCTTCGCTGCTGAGACCTCTTCGGGACTTGCGATCAGAGCTTTTGATGGCTCTGGTTCAGTTTCCCTGTCTCGCGTCTCTCCCGAAAGGAGCCTGCTTTGCTCCTGGCTTCCTCCAGTGGTCGCCAGTCACCAGAGTGAAGAGCAGGGAATGGGAAACTTCTTTCTTCTACAGGGCAGCCTGTCACCTGAACGTTTCCCACTGTGCGACCTCTGCAGTTTGCCCTTCTTATTCCATTTACTCTCTCAGCACCAATTCCCGCTATACAACAGCAGCGGTCCTGGCATCTTCATTTCTCTGCCATGACTTCCACCATGATTTCTAATGACCTGCACCGGAAGGGGCTTTAAATAAACAAAAGGTCCTGCGTAGGGGTGGGACATTAGGAACACTAGACTGCCCATTGCAGTTCTGTGCCTCCAAGCCCCTCTTCCTTCTCCCAGTACGTCGGGTATTATGGGACTTGAAGTCCCTAATGTTTGGGCTTCTTTTAATTTCAAAGTTTTCCGTTTTACAATAGGCAATCAAAACTGTGGGATCATCAGGGAAATGAGTTAATGTATTCTCCCAAGTCCCCTCCCATGTGATCCTCCCTCAGAACACCACCCCCAGGGTCAGAATCTGGAAGCGTCTGCCTTTCCCTGGCCACATGAGAAGGGTACCAGACCAGGGTTTCTGGGATAATCACATCGGATTCATCACAAGACCCAAAGGGGTTTTATCAAAAAACAGATTGTCTGCAAAAGCAAGCCAATGAGTGGCAGAAGATCCCAAATTTACTGCAGAGCCGTTCAGAACGTTCATAGATCCTCAATATCAGAAACTACCAGAAGTACCTGTTCTCCGAACTGGTTCTGTAGAGAGACATGATAACACAGAAACTGTAAGTCGCTGTTCCGATTTGCTTATCGCCTGATGTGCTTTGCACACTGAAGAAAATGCATTGAGAATGGGCGCGTGTGGCTGGCTGACATAGCCCGGAGCGGACATTGGGGGGTGGTGAGAGTTGGTGTGCTGCTGCAAACTGGGACCTTCTGTACTCTCTCCCCATCTGTCACCTCACCCTGGCGGTATCCAGTGATTTTAACGAATAAAAACCCTAGAATTACTTTAATAACAAAGCAATAACGAAAATGAATCGAATAAAAAAAGAAAATCAAACATATATGGTGGGTAACGGGTTAAAACGGTTGGGGAGGGGCTTGGGTGGGTTTCATAGCATAGGGAAACGGGGGGCTTTTTCATTATAGAAGTTTCATTGTAAATGTATTCTCTGTAATTTAATTTGGTAAAATTCGGTAAAATCATAGAACCACCCTGGTGTGGTGCAGTTCGTTGTGGTGCATTGCAGTGCAAATATCTTGGAAACCGTACATCCTAGTACCTGGACCTTGAGTTTTGTTCCTCATCTCAGGAACCGGTCCTTTTACAACCACATTGATGTTTCGCCGATTTCAGGCAAGTCTCATGTGTGAAGGTGCTGAAATCTGGGGAAAGGTGTGGGGTGTCCACATGTCATGTAGCCAGTAATGTCCACAGGGTCCAAACAGATAACTGCAAAATCGGGTGCAGATTGGAGAAACAGTGTGGAATTGTATAAGGAACAATGCTTCGCCAAGCCACAAACCCAGAAACAAATTTTGACTTGTGCAGAAATCCAGGGAATGGGGTGGGGTGTCCAAATGTCATGTAGCCAGTATTGTCCCGAAGGTCCTAACATGCAAAATGTGGTGCAGATTGGTGAAACGGTGTGGAATTTTATATGAAACAACGCTTAGCCACAAATCCCACCACAAAACAGTTTGACTTTTATATTTATTTATTTTATTTGTTCATTTATAGCAGCGCACAAAGCCTGTGGGCATCTAGGTGCTAGTTACAGGCAAACGGACAAAAGTGGAGACATGGTGGGGAAGTCGGGAGGGAGGTTAGTTGAAAAGCAAAGTTTTTATATGCTTTCGGATGACAGTGTAGGAGGGTTTGCCTCTCAAGTGAGTGTGAATCTTGTCCAAAGTGACGGTGCCCAGACTGGAAAGCTGGATCCCCCATCTTTTGAGTACTTTAATCTTGGTACGACCAAACAGTGTCTGTAGGCATATCTTGTGAGTCTTTCTGAGATGTGATTTTTGAGTTTGTGTGCGAGATATCTCAGT
Source organism: Ambystoma mexicanum (assembly GCF_040938575.1). Classification (NCBI taxonomy): domain Eukaryota; kingdom Metazoa; phylum Chordata; class Amphibia; order Caudata; family Ambystomatidae; genus Ambystoma; species Ambystoma mexicanum. The sequence continues at coordinate 456,492,116 of NC_090922.1, forward strand.
GTGTCGTTGGAAAGACATCGATGGGTAGGGGAGAGAATTTTGAAGTTGATTCTGTACTTGACTGGGAGCGAGTGGTCTGCTTTTCTAGCACCAGATATATGGTCCTGTTTTCCAATGTCAATGGAAGCTCCGAGTGCATTGTTTTGAGTTGTTTGTTGCTTGCTGAGGTTCTTCTCAGAGGTGCTGCAGAGTAAGGGGTTGCAGTAGTAAGTTTCGAGTCTACCAGTGCCTGGGCAACTTCCAGGCGATTAGTGGTAGAGAGGAGGGGTTTGCTGGCGTTGATCATTTTGAGAGAATATATATTGTGGCTGTAATGATGAATGATTTGTACTCCTGGGGTAGGTTCTTCAAGCGGACAGGAGGCCCAATAAGTAAAAGTTCTGTTTTTTTTCATCATTGAAGCAGAGGCTGCGTGTAGCCATCCAAGATCGGATGGTTTAGTAGATTTCGTTGATTCCGAGTGTGTCTTTCCTGTGGTCGCCGGAGGGGGGAGGGGATACGAATTCGGGTGTCAGCGTAGTTTGTGTACGATATTCCCAGGGTGTCAAAGTGGTCTAAAAGTGGCTTGGTGTACACATTGTACGAGGTGGGGGACACGCATGAGCCTTGGGGTACTCCGCAAGAGTTGGGTGTGGGGGTGGCAGTGGGTTTTTTCAGGAGCGGTGAGATCCAGGATTCCTTCATTGCAAGTGGGACGGAGCAGGTTGCGAAGGAAGAGTTGATGATTGCAGCAATGAGAGGGATCAAAGGGATAAGAGCATTCTTTGAGCAGGGATGCTTGAAATGTGTCCCCCTAGCAGTGGGATGGTTTAAGCCTGCAATGTTTGCGAGGACACTGATGCTGATAGGTTAGAACGTAAAAAGAGGTATGTCTTCCCAAGTTGGGCAAGGTGGAAGGCAAGCCACAGATAGCATGGCTGGTTTAGCTTGAATTTTAGATTGAAGCTGTGTCATTTTGCTTGTAAAGGTGTCTTGGATCTTATTACACCAGGCATTGTCTTTTAGGATGTCATCCGGTGGGGAGAGGGGGGTTTCTAGCTCACGGAGAATGGAGAAGAGTTTGCATGAGCTGGATGAGCGTTTGCGACTATCATTGTAGATGGTGGCTTTGGAGGTAAAGATAAGCTGTTTGTATTGGAGCAGCAGCTTAGAGAGGTGGCCCTTGTTGGTAGAGGAGGGAGATTTGTGACAGGTACTCTCAGCCGTTATCTTCGCAGTACATGCAGGGCGAAGGTCTGGGTTGAACCAGGAGTTAGTGGGTCGGGTTCTTAGATTTCTTTGCTTTGAGAGGTGCAAGGTGGTCGATGGTAGTAGGATGTTGTAGTGGTTCACTAATGCAGTTGGGCCTTGTGTGGGGGGGGGGGAGAGGTGAGTTGATGAGCGGGGTAATATTTGCACTGGTCACGTTGCGTGCACTGCCGGCCATAATGGTGCTAGGTGGAGCGCCTGGCTTGGTATATTTGCTGGTGAAGGGTATGGTGAAAGTGATAGTATGGTGGTCTGACTAGGGGCATGGTTTGTTGGATAGGATGAAGATGTTACACTTTGATCTACTAGCCAGTCAAGTGTACGGCCATAGGAGTGTGTAGGTTCTGTAATAATTTGGGTGCATCCAAGGCCGACAGGGAGGTAGCTATGGCAGTGGCGTCTGTGTCGTTAGGGTCACTGAAGCCCAGGTTGAGGTTGTCTAGTACCAGAAGTTGTGTGGATGGCTTGAGGTTGAGGTGATAAGTTGGGTACAGTCTCCTTCGAAGGATGCAATCGGGCCTGGTGGGCAGTATAGGAGAAGCATTGTGAGCGTGTTGTTTTGAGAGCATCTGAGCTTGGCCGAGAGGGATTCACAGTTGGGGATCGCTGTTGAATTAGATGTGTACAGCGAGAGGTCATGTTTGAAGATACAGGCAACTCCTCCTCTTCTTTCTGCCCTATCACACTGGAGGATGGCATAACCTGTAGTGACAGCGATGGAGAGTTGGGCCCGCTGTGGGGGAGAGCCAGGTCTCAGTAACGGCTAGGATGTCGAGGTCATCATCAGCAGTGATGAGATCCAGGATTTCCTGAGGTTGGACCGTGATTCACCTAATGTTGAGGAGGGCACAGAATAGGGGTGAGTTATGGTGGGTAGGATGCCGATGGGGGTATCCCTGGTTTGTGGGGTGTTGAGCGTGTGGTTCTCGGCTGTGTATTAGATTGGGGTGCATTAGGTGTAGTCCCCAGTGGGGGAGTAGAGATGTGGTAGGGGTATGTCACATGGTGTGGTCCTGTATTGCATGCTGGCATTTCGGACTCTGATGTCCGGCGGTGTATAGTGTAATGTTGTCCTGCACTGCAGGCACTAATTTCTTGTTACGATATCCGGTGGGTGTGCCCTTCTAGATGTGAGTGTAGATTTGTTGACGGATATTGACTTGTAGTCTGGCATAACAGGATGACTAAGTGCGTGGGTGCAAAGGTATGGCTGTTGGCTGTGCTGAATGGAAGCGACGTAGGTACAGCGCCTCGTCTTGGAGGGCTTAGTGTATGTTTCTGGTGCTTTCTTCTTTATTTTTACATAAGGAAGCAGTGCTTTGTTCCCACCAGGTGTGACATGGGGAGAGTGACCCTTTTGGATGTGGACTCCCTCGGAGTTGGTTGGAGTATGATGTTGCAGTGCAGTCCAGAGGCATGAGGGCAAGGACATGGGTTTAGGTATGTGGCAGTGAAGCTTGACGGGCGGCTGCTCCATGGCAATGAGTATGGTGCGAGTGGGCGTCCCTAACATAGGGGTGCATGTGTTGAGTGGGTTTGCTGAAGCGAGTGATGTGCTGGAGGTTTCTAGCAGTGTGGTGGGATTAGGTGAGAGGGCAGTCTGAGCGACCGTTCTAGTCACGAGGTTGTATTCCTAACAGAGTAGGGAGGAAGCGGGTGGGCGGCTGAAGATTGCCTACACATGCGGGCTTAACCGTAGTGGCGATCAGAGGTTTATGCTTAATGAAACCTGAAGTAAGCAGTGGCAAGAAAAGGTAGGTGGAGGCAGTTGGGAGAAGGAGCGAGTAGGAGATCCCAAGTAAGCCAAATCATGAGCTTCTACAACATTGAACGCAGTAAGCTTACCTGTGAAGGCAGAGTGGACGGCAGACAATGGAGGATCTTTGGAGGGCTGTGGTGACTCGACGTGACAACCCTTCACCGGCAGAGACCGGCAGAGACAATCTCCATCGGCAAGATTGCAGCAAGTCTTTAATAGAGGCTGCACACTTGTCTTTGGATTCAGTCCACTTCATAATCAGGTGTTCAGGCCTGTGCGGGAGAGCCCAAACTGTTGCACAGAAGAAAGAGAACGCCAAAGAAACGCCAGAAACCCAGGGAAGAAGAGCAACGAGAAGATGGTGTCATGAACCTTCACAACAGACAGGGCACACCCACACATAGCCTTAGGAACAGGCAGGACACTGTGGGCAAAGCCTGGACTCTAAGGTTTGCCAGTTTGCCAAAGCACCCATTGGGAACTATTGGTAGCCCCCACCAACATGGCCGCCAAGTTGGGATAGGAGGTGGAACCTAAGATGGCCTCCAGATGGCTCATGTTACTGATTTCCATGGTGGTCTAGTGTTACAGGGTGCAGTCGGAGGCTATAAAACCACGCCTCAGGCCACAGGTTTAACGTTTCGTCTGCTTCCAGGATAAGGAGTGTGATGTTTACCACTCCCTCCGTTCGCATGCACAGGTTTCTGTTTACCGGCTGCATCCCAGAATCTTCACTCACCTGGTATCTCGCTTCTGAAGACTCATGCAATCCGCTTATACTCCGAACGCCCTGCTGACCAATGAACTCAACTGATTGTGTCTGGGAAGTAGAACTCTGCATCGGTCTTCACTGCAGTAGCTCTTCATTCCTACAGTGCAGAAAACAAATAGTAAGCGTTCCTTTCTGCATATCAACGCTCCCCTGATCTTCCCCTGCAAATCGGCTTACCTTTGATTAAAAGTTATCGTTCTGTGCCTGCTACTGCTCCGGTGTTCTCCCAACACCATGGCTCCAATGGAACACGGGAACTCCGACCTGCAAAAGACAAACCAAGACAATTAGTCAGGACAAGAAACAAGATACAGGACTGCACCAGCACTACGTGTGCACTACAGCGCTGCAAGCTGCTAGCTGCTAGCAAAGCATGAAAGGACATTTGTAGTGCTGCAAACTGCTAGCATAGCTGGATAAGTACACTCATAGCACTACACAAACACCCTCCAGGCATCACGTGCGCCGCAGCTGGTCTGGGCTTTCCCCTTCCAGTGAAGCAACTGGATTGGATGCTAAACTGGTGATTTCGGTGTTCAGCCTACGTTTCAACGGTGAGAAACTTTGTTTGGCACCAGGTAGCAAACCTCTGGAAATCACAGAATGGAGGTGAGGGGAGAGTTGAAGGACACACACTGAAATCTGTCACTTGTTTGCCCTTAGGTCTCATCCAAGCCGTGCCATAGTAACTACTACTGGGTCCAGGAAATCATACCGGGCCACTCCCAACTGCACCGGTCACTGGGCTATTGCCATTCAGTGCACAGTTGGAAGGGAGTGGTCTGGATCACATTGTCATCCCATCCCATTGCAGAGAGGGAATGCTCCAGACAGTCCAGACCAGGCGCTCCTGCAGGGCACCAGAGGGAAGCGTTACAGATGGCACCTCTATGGATGGTCTACAACAAAATGGGTGGTCCAATCCAAATACCTTGCCATGGTCATGTCTTCTCGTCTGCGTGCGTGTGTCGTACCGCCTTGGTCTGGTGGCAGGCAGGGCTTGGTCCCAACTCTGGTGTTGAGGTGAGGGATATGTATATCCATTGATATAAAGGGTAAACAATATTGGGGCCAAGATGCAGTTACCACATTTCGAAGGGACTGCGTCCTCCGTTGTATTCCACATCTATGTCAGTTGTGTCCCACAGCTGTGCACTTCGGAAACTTTTCAGCAGAGGGCGTCCTGCATTGATGGCATTGATCTCATGTCCCTCGAAGGCCTCTGTCGAGGGTCGATGTCACCGGATGTTATATATAGGACGCACGGCGCCCGTTGCCTCAGTTCCGTTTTTTCCGACAGCGAACATGTTAGCTCTGTGAAACCCGGCGCGCCTTGTGGATTCTTAGAATCTCTGATGTCTATTTCTTCGACCCTTCTGACTCCAAGGTCCGGGTTTAAGACTTGCCGGGACTCCAAGTCCAAGATGCCGTTGACTGACCTGCACCGTATTTGCTTATGGTGCCTGGGTGAGTCGCACGACACCAACGACTGCTCCAAATGCCATTCTCTTACAGCCAAGGCCTTTCGTGAAAGGAAGGGGAAGCTCCGTGCAGGTAAGCCTTTGAAAAAGTCCTGCAAGACCGGATCGAAGTCTAGGGTTTCCACCGACGACTCGAGGGGCGACTCTCCGCGTTGGGAGGAAGCTCGAGGTTCTTGGTCCCGGAGTGGTTCCCACCATTCCTCCTCTTCGCGGCACTCTCAGAAGCGCCGCCACCGGTCGCCTTCCCCGTCCTCTTCGGAGGATGGTGCTGTGCGTATGGTCACCTGTCCCTCGAAGTCCTCGACACCGGAGGAGTGGCCGGTGTTTAAAGAACAAATTATAGCTATTTTTCAGTCGCAAGGCACGGTTCCTGTCACGCCTTCCCACAAAGCCGGCAGAGAACGCTCTCGATCTGCGGCTCGCACGCCTTCGGGCTCGGGCTCGGCTCGCTATTCGCATCGGGAGCCCTAGAGGTCCCGTGCGGACAAGAGCAGTCACAAGAGCCGTGCGTCCAGGTCTCGGTCCTCGCCCCCAGTGAGACCGGAGCAGCCTGTGGAGGTACCGATGCCGGTGGCGACTCGTTCGACGCCGGTCCAGTCAGACTCGGACAATGCTGTTCCATCCTATCAGCCCACGCCTGTAGCGGCGTCCATCGGGGCGGATTCTGGCGTCGAAGCCTTCGGCGGTCTTGACGTCTATGTTTACGATGCCCTCGGCGTCAAGGCTCTTGGCGCCCTCGGCGCCTTCAGCTTTTATTGGGCGTACTGTGTCTGAGGAGTTTCCTAAGGCTTCCTCTACATCTAAGACTGACTTTTTGAGACTGACATTACTTGAACTCTGTATTGATCACATTATAGATGGTTTATAGTGCAATTTATCTCTTAATATTGAGAAGAGCATCATGGACACTTTAGATTCATAAACTGAAGGCTCATATTCCATACTGGTATTTTTCTAATGAGTACTGTTTCGCCTCCACCTTATACTGTTTACACTTATGAAGACTTACATTGCATATTTTGCACCTTCTATTGAGAAGTACGTTTTTGGCACTACAAATTGCAGGGACACATTCTGTATTTGCACTCTCATATTGGGAACTATACTGTTTGCACTTTATACTGTTTTACACCATTAATGGTTTATATTGCACTCTGAACTTCATAGTGAGAACCTGGTTGGAAATGTATAAAGATATAGATCAGACTGGGAACAGAGCATGTTATTTCTAATAAAAGCTATATAGATAGCTAAAGGTTATCTGGATTTTGTGGCTGAGAAACTGATACAAATTGTAAATAGTAAGTTAGTAGTAACCGCTCTCTAGGAATAGAATGGCTCCTAAATTAAGATCACAGAAAGGGAGAAGAAATAGTTATCAAAACTACTTCCAATGGGGCTACGGTAAAACGAACTACTAGGTCAAATGCAAAAGTAATGCGGGAAAATGACTTGGACAAATTTGGAACAAACTAAAATTTCGGATTACCTAACTAAAAAGAAGGAAGGGAAGGAAGACTTTAACGAAGAGTTAGCCCAACACTCGGGGAACAGTACAGTAATAGATAATAATTCCCTTCTACATCTCTAAGTATTTTCAGCGCCATTCAATGGGTCAGCCTTCAGGCCACCCAAGTAAGGAGGATAGAACTCTATCAAATATGCAGCACGAATATCGTAGACTCTATGGGGCTGGTCAGTAATGAGGAAAGAATACATCATGAGAGAAGTTTCGAGAGTTTGGCTGATATGAATAATGTAATTGGACTAATGTATCTATCACGCCGGATTTAGAAAAATTAGTGAGCGATAACGTTAGATGAAGATAATTAATCTTGGTGTGGTTCGGATTTAGAGGTAGATAGTACGCTCAGTTTAAATGGAAAAATTGATTTTTTAACTACCGTAGACATTCTTTTAAACGTTTGTAGCAAGATGAATGAGCAGCTGATGTTGAAAGAATTGGTGCTGAAGGAAAATCAGCAAAAATTATCCAAAGAATTCAATGTAAGCTCACATGAACAAAAGGAAGATTAATTCAGTGAACTATGCCTATTGATAAATGAAGATCAGGCTAATAATATAGTGGAAAACACTGATGTACCAGAGCAACAGATTTTGACCTCTCATTTGGAAAATAGCAGAGTGGTTTAGAGTTTATTTATTCGTATTTTTAAAGCGCACAACAGCCCGTGGGCATCGTGGTGCTGTTGAATATAAAACATTAGGTTGGTTACAAAGGAAGGCTGATAATTACAAGGCAGTTTGCTTTACAGGCGCATAATTAGTTAAATAAGCTGGCAGTATAGACATCAAAACGTTGAGGTACAGTTAATGTCAGTGGGGGGAGGGCGAGGATACAGGTTTTGTGAAAAGTGTGGTTTTGAGGGATTTACGAAAGGAGTACAGAGAGGGTTCAGCTCTGAGACAGGTGGGGAGGTCGTTCCAGAGCTTGGGTGCTATGTGTGGGAAGCCAATGCCGCCAGCTTTATGGTGGGAACTTGGCGTTGGTTGGCATGGTGGCTTCTTTTAGGACGGACGGAAGATTTCCTGGTTATGGTTTCTGATAAACCTTGGATGCACGCTTGACTCTGACCTAACACCCTCGCGCCAAGTCAGCAACGTCTCAAAGTCAAGCAACTACCACCTTAAAACCTTTAGCCGCATCTTTCCATATCTCTCCTTTCCTAACAGACTCTCTGCGGTCCAATCAATTGTTATATCAAGACTCGACTACGCAAACCCCCTCTACCCCGGACTCCACGCATACCAACTGAATAAACTTCAAAGGGCACAAAACGCTGCAGCCAAACTGCTACTTGCGCTCGGCCTTAGAGACCACATCTCCCCGGCCCTTAAGACTCTGCACTGGCTTCCAGTCGAACGAAGGGCGACCTTCAAAACCTTATGCATCTCCCATCGAGCAGTGCATAAAACCGGACCTCGATATCTTCAAAACAAGCTAAAACCCTATCACCCTCAACGCACCCATCAAGCTCCGCCGGCCTCTTAGTCATCCCTAAAACAAACTCAGTCAGGTTAGGCAGATCATCATTTTCAGCCTTGGCCCGCACACTGTGGAACGCACTCCCACACCACATCCGCCTTACTGAGGATCTAATTTCTTTCCGCAAACTGCTGAAAACCTGGCTCTTCCCCTAGAACCGACCCGTACGCGAAATGACCCAAACAGAATAAAAGCACCTCAATGACACCAACCCAACAAACTACCAGATGTGAGAAATCGACATCTAATAACCACTAATATAAACTGAAAAGACAAACAGAATAGAACGAGTAAAGTAGAGCAAAGCAGTGAAGTGAATAATAAGAATAAATCGTACAAAAACAGATTTAAATCAATGAAATGGATATAATGCCTGATGAATGAATGGAGTGGATGAAATCGTTAGAACCGACGAAACATGTGAAACGGATAAATACGCTGAGCGGATGAATGCGGTGAGCAGATGAGTGTGTAGATCGGATTAGTGTGTAGATATGAGGAGTGTATAGAACGGATAATTATGTTGAACGGATCAGTGTGTAGAGCGGCTGGATGTGAAGAATGGATGAATGCGTAGGTCAGATAAGTGCGTAAGTACAGAGTTGTGCGTAGAATGCAGAAGTGCGTAGAGCAGATGAGTGTGTAGACTGAGTGACTGCGAAAGAATGTGTAGAACGCTGGGAAGATGAGTGTGTAGAGCGGATGAGTGTATAGATGAATATGTAGAACAGGATATTGCTGTTAAATGCCCGGAAAGTGATGCTGTTAAATGCCCGGAAAGTGATGAGTACATAAAGCGGATGAGTGCTGGGAGCAGAAGAGCACGGGGCGGGGATGAGCACGGGGAGCAGATAAGCACGGGGAACGGATGCATAGATGCATTGAGCGGGTGAGTGCGGGGAGCGGGTGGGTGCGGAGAGGGGATTAATGCGTAATGCGTGTAAGGGCATAAGGCGATGAAGTGGCTGGAGCGAAGGAGTACCGTGCCACGAGCAAAGGATTGCCTGGAACAAACCGATGTGCCACGTAGAGCAGACGAGTTGCGTAGAACGGATGATGATGTTGGGCTTGCGTGGTCCAGACTCGTGAGCGCGGGGCAGTCTGGAGCGCGCGGGACGGACTAGATCGCGCAGAGCGAACTGGAATGCATGAGTGCGTGGAGCGGACCGGAATGTTGGGAACAGACTGGGTGCATGGAGTGGATTGGGTGCATGGAACGGATGTTGTGAAGTACAATGGATAGTTGGAATGCTGAAAACATTCGAATGATCACATAACCCACCATACGCTTAATCTCTCCTTTACACCACCACTCAACTAGAACACAGAGATACTATGACACCATTCGGTCTAACTGTTCTCATACCTACAACCGCCACATACTCCACATCACTATGTAAACACTACTGGTTTCACACCCCCAGCCAAGCGTACTCCTCAGGCCTAACGCAGCCACATCCGGTCTGGATAAATCCTGCCAGAACGAACATATATTCCTGACCCCTCAATCACCACACCTATCGCTAAGAAGCAGCTATTACACGCTCAAGCCGCACACATACCTGGTGCTCACACGCACCTTTGACTCTCCCTACTCCCTCTACTGATCTGAACTTCGGTTCCCAAGGGCGTTCAACCTACCAGCGCCTTCAGGCCATACCAATGGTATATAAGGCGCTAAATAAATGCAAAATAACATAACATAACATCTGGAAGGCCGGTATTGGGCGCCAGGCCCTCTTCTGTCACTGTGGCTGGGTTTTCCAGGCCTTTGCCTGACATTTTTGAAGAAGAGGAAAGATCAGACATTGAAGATCCTGTTGCTCAGATGATGCTCTGGGATTGTTGGGTGACATTCCATTGGAGGAGTTGCGGCAGTCCCTACATGACTCCGGTGGCCTGGATACTTCTGCGGAAGTTGAGTTTGGAAGGCCTGAGCCGGGGGCTCATGCAGACTCTTCCTGTAGGCGGCTCATGTCTAGGGTTTGCGAATACCTGGGGTGGTCCAGTCCTCCTGAGGATTTTGTTCAGGATGACCTTACTGACATCTTGGGCCAAGGTCTCCCCTCTGACCCTGTATTGCCTTTCCATCTTACGTTGCAAAAAAAGGTGTAATCGGCTTCGCAGACCCCGGAATCACTTCCGGCGGTCAATAAGAATTTGGTGAAAAAGTACTGACCTTCTGTTAGCAACCCCAGCTATTTGTCTACTCACTCCACTCCTGAAAGTTTGTTGGTTCAGGCGGCTACGGCCACCTCGAGGCAGCAGGCGTACCCTACCATCCCTCCGATAAGGACGACAAGCGCTTCGATGGATGGGCTTGGAAGGTCTTTTCGTCAGGGAGCATGGCACTGAAAGTTGTCAACTCCACATGTGCCCTGGCAAGATTTACACACACTCTGTGGACTTGTTTCCTACGCGGCTGAGCATATTCCCGAGGGGGAGGAAAGGGATGGCTTCCTAGCCATCATGCGTTATGGCAAGGATGCTATGTGTGAATCCCTTCAGTCAGGGTTGGGCACGGCAGACTGTGTCAGCTGGTCTATGGCTATGAGCACCGTACTACGCAGGTTTGTGTGGTTGCGGAAGTCGGGGTTTGCTCCTGATGTGCAATCCCGTCTTCTGAACATGCCCTTTGATGGCGTTCATTTATTTGGCAGCAAGGCGGATGAGAGCCTTCAGGGGTTGCAGTCATCCAAAGCTGCAGTGAAGTATTTGAGCTCTGCAGTACGTCAATCTCTGCCTTTTCATCCTAGGGCACAGCAATGGAGGGAAGGTTCCTTTCGTTTCCACTCCTCCTTTGCTATATAGAGGGGAGCTGCCAGTCAAAGGGGCCACTGTAAGAGTACCCGTGGTGGAAAACAGGGTACTCAGGGTGCCAAAGCCGCTCGGGCAGTTGCCTCTTTGCCATCAGGCACTGCCGCAGCTGCGTCAGCTCAGTCATGAGGCCATGTCCCATGGTTCGCCGGTTAGGGGCAGCTTGCGCAGCATCTTGGAGAATGGCGTGCCATTACTTTGGATGTGTGGATTCTGGATATCTTAGCCCATGGCTACTTCCTTCCCTTCCTTCAACAGCCTCACGACAATGAGGCTCTTTTTGAAGTGTCCGGATCCGCTCCTTGTGCAGGAAATCCTATCCCTGCTGGAGAAAGGCGCCATAGAACTGCTGCCTGTAGCGGACAGGAACAACGGATGGTATTCCCCTTATACTCCTACGTCCCGTCCCCTTTCCTCCATACTTGTGGGACATCTCTCCGTCCTGTGGGACGGGACCGGAGCACTTTGTAAAAAGCATCCACATTTTTTTCAAAAATGTGTCCCTCCTCTTTCCTGCGCGGGGCCCGGTACGCGGCCGTAACCCCGCCCACCTTGGCTCCGTCCCGCGCATCGCCCATCAGTCCTTTTCTCCGCTCGATCGGGGCCGGACGCAATTGCATTCTCTGAAGATTTTCTTCCCTTTTTTCCTCTCTGGCTCTCGCTAGCGTTCGTTTACTAGTCTGTCTATGTCTTTCAAATGAGACTTTCCAGATTGTTCATCGTGTCACCGTTGCTTCGCGAGGGTGTATCCCCATCCTCTTTGTTTGGAGTGTTTGGGTCCGGAACACCGTTGGGACTCCTGTTTTTACTGTGACTCCCTTTCGGCCTGGGCACTTCAACGTCAGTTGGAGCGGTGGGAGGAGCTGTTCCGACGAACTCCTCCTTCGCATTTTCAGGCGTTCATCAACGAGAAGAAGAAACGCCCGGTAAGTTCTTTACTTTTCAGAGCACCCCGGGGTTCGCCCTGAGGTGCCCGTTAGGCCTAATAATTCTACCAGAGTTTTCTCCGAGGGTCTCCGTAAGGGGCCTGTGAACACTGGAGTACGCTCTGAGGCCCCTCCTTTGGGGGCTGTTTGTAGACCCAGTTCTACTGAATCGTGGGGTACCGGAGCTCGCTCTGAGGCCTCTCTGTCGGCTTTCCTCAAAAACAAGTCCGGGTGCGCCAGAGGCCTTGGCTGGGCTGGTTGTTACCGAACGGATGTTCGAGGCCCGTGCAGATAAGGCTGTTACCGGGCCTCGGTCCAAGGTCCCTCGTTCAGAGGCTAAAGCTACCAACAGTTCTGAGAGGCCGGACAAGGCTTTGTCAGTGAAAGCGGTTGCTCACCGTTCCCGCTCTTGTGGGGATACCAGATCTGTTGAGGGGGCAAAGAAGCAAAGTTCTTCTTTTACCGGCAGGCTAATTTGGCAGTTGGTATGTCTCAAAAACATTCCAGGCCTCATAGTACCAGCTCTGCCGAGGTTCCTTATGTTAAGGCCAAGATTAAGACCCCTGATCCATCGACGGGGACCCCTACCTCACTTCCTCACATGCCGCAGTTCCCCTCAGATGAGGACAAAATGGCACCTGTTCCCGCCACGACCACGGCGGCCATTTTAGGTGCTGCCCCTACAACTACGCCATCGGCCTCTGGTGTAGGGCGCAGTCCCTTGGGTGAACCTAAGGTCCCTTGTGCGCATCCTTACCGGCCGGTTTGATTGGAACGCCCGGATGCCTCTTCCGCACAATGTTTCGTTGCCTGCAGAGACGGCTCCTTTGATTTATGTGGATACGTCGGTGGAGGGGCCGGTGTGGCACCCTTCCCCGTTACGTCCCTGGATTTGTCCACCTCATGAGAGGCCTCCTCAGGTTCCGAAGCAATCTCCTGAGGACGCTTTTTTCGGTACTTTTCAAGCGCTTATGCGCACCGACCCCATGAGGGAATATTTCAAAGGGCTTTTTAAGGAAATTTGTCCACCTGTGCCTCCGGCTCCACCCGTTCCTCCGGTGGTTCAGCCGGCGCCTACCTTGCCTGTGGTGCCTCCCTCGACTCTTCCGCCTGTGCCTCCATTGTCCCCAGTGGACAAGGCAGTGCCTGACACGGCTCAGCAGGATCCTGGCCTGTCAGATGACCCTCAAGGGGATCAGGACAACAAGGACCTTCCCCGCTCTATCAGAGCCTTTCATGACCGGGTACTGGACATGATGAGTTTCTTAGATGTTCCGGTGCCCGAGGCACCCGCTCCGCAGTGTCTCCCTTGGAGCGTACCGGCCTGATCCTGCAGAAGAACAGGTCCGAAGAGTCTGGGAAAAGCCACACTCAGGACTTTTTGGCGAGGTACAGGCTGCATTCTTCAGAAGATGTGGCCCTGTTGTCTTGTCCGCCTCCCTCCTCCACAGTGGTGGCTGCGGCTACGTTGCAATCCAGACCTGCAGCATCCTCTTCCACGATGGCTACTCAGGTCTTGGGAATGGGAGGACAAGCTCCTGGACTCCGTAGGGAGGAAAATCTTTGGCAACTCAGCCTTGCCACTCAGACAGGCCAACGCTGAGTTGATATTGGCGGGAGCTAACATGCAGATGTGGAAAGGTCTGTCGTAGTTTGAGGAGCACATCCCGGTCGAGAAGTTGGAAGACTTCAAAGGAGGCCTTCCGATGCCAGGGTCTTGGGCCAGGATCTCCTGGAGGCTGCGGCTCACCACGTAGACACCCTAGCTCGGGGCCTGATGCTTGGGGTTGATGCCTCACGGCAGGCGTGGCTGCATGCCACTAAATTTTCTAAGGAAGTGCAAGACAAGGTGTTGGACCTTCCATTCGATGGTAAGGAGCTTTTTCATTCTACTACTGATGTAGAGCTCACCAAGACCAAGGATAGCACTCAGACGGCTAAGTCATTGTCTGTTCTGGTGAAAGCTCCTTTCAAATCCCAGAGACCGTTGTCGCAAAAGACCCTCCTCTGTTTTAGGGGCTTCCTCGACTGCAAATCTCGCAGAGTGGATACTCCTGCGGTGGAATAACTGCCGTAGACAACGCACGCAGTGTTTATCCCACTCCTCAGCCTCCTCATCAGGTTCAGGTGGCACAGCTACCGATAAACCTGCCAAATGAGGGTTTTCAGCGCTCGCACGAGACCCCGGTGGGAGGATGCATTACGTCTCATTGGGAGGCGTGGCAGACCATCACAGAAGACAGATGGGTCTTGTCAGTCGCTCGAGCGGGCTTCCGCTTACCTTTACCCCCTACCCCACCCCTCAACTCTCCTTTTCAGCTGTCGGACTCACCCTCCCTCAAGGCCGAAGTTCAGAAACTCCTGGACCTCAGAGCTGTGGAACCCGTTCCCCTTGGGGATCGAGGGGAGGGATTCTACTCCCGGCTGTTTATGGAGCCCAAACCCAACCAGGCTGGCCTACGCACCATCCCAGACCTTTCCCAGTTCAATCTTTTCCTACCCCAAGAGAAATTCAAGATGATCACGCCCAGCCAGATACGCTCCTCCTTACAGATGGGCGATTGGCTCAGCGTTGTGGATCTTCAGGACGCGTACATGCATATCCTGATTTGGAACCCACACAGGAGATATCTCTGCTTCTCTTTGGGAGAGGAACACTTCCAGTTTCGAGTGCTTCCTTTTGGCCTCAGCTCGGCGCCGCGTGTCTTCACGAAGATGATGTCGGTGATTGCGGCCTATCTTCTTCTCCAGGGTATCCATGTGTATCCGTATTTGGACGACTGGCTCATACGCAGCCCATGTCCGCTAGCAGCAGCGGGCAATCTCCACTCTCTCCTTCAGCTTCTGTTCCATCTTGGGCTGTCGGTGAATTGGTGGAATTCTTCCATGACGGTCTCGCAGGACCTGATTTTCCTGGGTTTTCGCTGGAAAACGATGGACTGCAGAGTGTACCTGACCGGGGACACAATGGCGGATCTGTTAGCCACGTGTCAGATGTTTGCGCAGTCGGAGAGCATGTCGGCCTGTTGGTTCCAGAGGCTTCTGGGCCTCATGGCCTCGTGCGTGCTGGCTCTTCCTCTTGCTCGTCTCAAGATGAGACGGACCCAGATGGCTCTTCGGAGTTCATGGCGTCAGGCAGTGGATCCGGATTCCATGCGGATAATGATCCCGGATTCCATGAGTGGACCTGGATTGGTGGTCATCTCTCAGTAATCTGTTTGGGGGCACTGGGTTTCAGGACCCGGTCCCCATGGTGACGATCACAACGGACTCCTCCCTTCTAGGGTGGGGTGCGACGTTAGATCTTCTTCAGGTTTCGGACCTCTGGTCGCCTCGAGACAAGCTCCTGCACATAAATCATTTGGAGCTTCTGGCGATCTTCCTAGCGCTCAGGGCGTTCAGACCGCTCATCGTCAACAAGGTGGTCCGCATAAGAACGGACAATGTGGTGTCAATGTATTACATAAACAAACAAGGGGGAACAAAGTCTCCCCCCACCCCCCTCGTGGACCTGTGCATCCAGATTTGGGAGTGGGCCGTGCTTCATGGTGTCTTGCTGCTTGCAGTACACATCCCGGGCCAGCTGAATGTCACAGCGGATGCCCTCAGCCGGCGGACAGTGGTCAGCTACGAGTGGGAATTGAAGGCGGAGGTCCTCTCGTGGATTTTCTCGCACTGGGGCACACCGGAGGTGGACCTCTTTGCTACGGCGGTGAACAAGAAGCTTCCTCAGTATGCCTCCAGAGGGGGGCTGGGAGCCTCCTCTCTGGGGGATGCTCTCGAGATTCCATGGCACAACATGAGAGCGAAAAAGGAACAAACCAAACTGACTACCCCTCTCTCTACGGCCTGTCGATGACACAGGTGAAAGTGCAATAGAACTGATTACAATTTTTTAAGCATATTGGCTGGTCAGCGGAATACCGTTTAATTTACAGGGTATGATAAACATATCATTCTTCCTGAATCTGAAAAGGGTGCCTAACGCAGTCGACCGCCCTGCCCATAATGTGACCCAATTATGAGTTGTCCTGAAGATGGCCCAATACCTACCATATTGACCATCGCAGACTACGATGGTACTTGAAAGAAGGGCCGAAACATATGTCGACCTAGAGGAAATTCCAATGTGTTTTCCGTTGTCATGCATATTGTAAACAGCCAATATGCTTAAAAAATTGTAATCTGTTTAACCCCTAGTCCATATAATATATGAATTGGAATGAAAGGTGTGATTGATGAATGAATTATCCAATGATTGTTTTTATGTTAAGGTTTTATGTAACTATTAAAGTGATTTACAATTTTGTATTCATCGGACTCAGTCACATAACTGGCTCACTAAAGGTTTGTGGGACTGTAAAAATATAAAACAGTTCTATTGCACTTTCACCTGTGTCATCGACAGGCCGTAGAGAGAGGGGTAGTCAGTTTGGTTTGTTCCTTTTTCTTTTCAATAAACCTCCCTGTTTACATATCTGACCCCCCCGAGAACAAAAAATCTGGGAGGACCCATTTTTATTACTACAACATGAGAGCTTACGCCTTCCCGCCTCTGCCTCTAGTTCACTGTGCAATTTGTAAGTTGAAGAACTCGGCAAACTTTTCCCTTCTACTCGTAGCCCCGTGGTGGCCGGCCAGGTTTTGGTTCTCAGAACTTCAACACCTGTCGGTATATCGGCTGATCAGGTTACCAGTAACTCCCGATCTTCTTCACCAACAGATGTGGCACCCCTCCCCTCAATCGCTCAGCTTGGCGGCATGGTGCCTGAGTTTAGTCTTTAGAGCATCTGAGTTTGTCTGCGGATAACATGCGCATTATCCAGGCAGCCAGGAAACCCTCGACCAGATCTCAATACAAGAGTAAATGGCACAGGTTCTGTCATTGGTGTTTGGAGAAGAAGTTGGATCCGAGGGTGGCCACGATTGACACGGTGTTGTCCTTCGTGTCCTCCCTAGCAGAGTCAGGGGTTCCCTCTGAATCAGTCTATCTCCCTTCCGGTCTTTTTTTCGAACCCTGCCTCAGAGGCGGAAAGGGTTTTACACCGTCTTGATGTCCGAAGAGCTCTTAAGTTCTACCTGGACAGGACTTCCGAGTTTAGGAGTTCTTCTCAACTTTTTGTGACCTTCGGTAATCCTCAGGGCAAGCCGGCGTCTAAGGCAACTATTTCTAGGTGGATTGCTGTCTGTATCACAGAGTCTTTCACCGTCCAAGGGCTGAAACCTCCTAAGGGTATCCATGCACACCTGGTGCGGGGCAAGGCAGCCACAGTTGCTTTTCAGAAATATGTCCCCTGGGAGTCCATCGCTAGGGCAGCTACTTGGGCCTCCCCATCTGCTTTCTGTAAACATTACTGTCTCGACATGAGCTCCAGAGCTGGCGCTCAGTTTGGTCAGGCTGTGCTGAAGAACCTGTTTCAGTAAGGGGTATTTCCATCCACCCGTAGTTCCTGTAAGGAGTGCTTGGGCATATCCCACAAGTATGGAGGAAAAGGGACGGGACGTAGGAGTATTACCAGGTTACTCACCGTAGTGACCACCTTACTCCTAGTCCATAGTCCTCTTTCCTCTATACGTCCGCCCGCTGTCCCCTCTAATAAGATTCCTCTGTTATTGCTAATGGGTCTTTGACCTGGTGATAGAAAAAGACTGATGGGCGATGCGTGGGGCGGAGCCAAGGTGGGCGGGGTTACGGCCGCGTGCCGGGCCCCGCGCAGGAAAGAGAGGAGGGACAAATTTCAGAAAAAAATTTGGATGCTTTTTACAAAGTGCTCCGGTCCCTTCCCACAGGACTATGGGTTGGGAGTAAGGTAGTCACTACGGTGAGTAACCTGGTAATTTTTTGATCCCAAAGAAAGACGGGGGATTGAGACCCATCATGGACTTGGGTTGGTTGAACAAGCTTCTCAGGAAGGACAAGTTCAAGATGGTAACTCTTTCTCAAGTCCTCCAGGCCCTTCAACTTCAGGATTGGTTGGTGTCTCTGGACCTCAAGGATGCTTACTTTCATGTGCCGATTCATCCCAAGCACTTTCAGTTTTGGGTCGTGCCGTTCGGATTGACCTGCGCCCGAGGGTCTTCACCAATCTGATGATGATGATGATGATGGTGGTGGCAGCGTACCTCAGGAGAGGGGGGATTCAAGTCTACCCCTACCTGGATGATTGGTTGAGCAGGGCGCGAGCAAGCCCTGGATCATCTGTCCGTCACCTGCTATTCCATTAACAAGCTGGGCTTCTCCCTGAATTTAAAGAAGTCGCATTTCACACCTTCCCAGCGGCTCCAATAAATCCCTGGTGTTCACCACCCCAGGTGAGGTCTCATCACATTCTGCAGATGGTGGACAAGTTTCAACGTGCCCAGAGTCTCCCAACGTTCGAATTCTTAAGGTTGCTCGGCCTCATGGCATCCTGCATTTTTCTGGTGCCAGAGGCCAGACTGCGGATGAGATCCCTGCAGTGGGCTCTCAAGATGCTGTGTTCGCAGTTCTCTGGCAAGACGTCGGATCCCGTTCAGATTCTGATCTCGGTCGCCCAGGATTTTCTATGGTGGGCCGACGAAGGGAATCTGATGAAGGGGGCACAGTTTTGGCAATCATGGCTGGAGGTGACAATCGTGACGGATGCCTCCCTCACAGGATGGGGTGCTTATGCCAACGAGTTTACAGCCAGCGGCCGTTGGACTCTGTTGGAGTCCAGATTCCACATCAATCTGTTAGAGCTGCGGGCTGTCAGGCTGGCCCTGAAGGCTTTTCTGCAGTCTGTGCGGGGGAACACTGTCCTGATTATGACGCACAACACAGTGGCCATGCATTACCTCAACAAAAAAGCAGGGGCAGGGTCACTCCCGTTGTGCAGGGAGGCGATGCAGCTCTGGTTCTGGGCCATCCAACAGGAAATCTCGATCTCGGCAGTTCACCTGGCCGGAGACGAAAACGTGGCGGCGGACACTCTGAGCAGGCAGAGCACGGTCTCTCACGAGTGGGAGTTGGCTCAGGAAGTCCCTTTGGAGATCTTCGCTCTTTGGAGAACCCCACACGTGGATCTCTTCGCCACCAGTGTCAACCGGAAGTGCGAGAGATTCTGCTCGCGGGAATTTCCACCAAGAGGAGCCTTAGGGGACGCCTTCGTAGTGGAGTGGTCCTTCCCACTGCTCTACGCGTTTCTTCCAGTCCCTGTCATGTCATTCATCAGGTGTTGCGGAGGTTCGGTTCCCGAATGATCCTCAATGCTCCAGATTGGACCAGGAGAGCTTGGTACCCGGACCTTCTCGACATGTCCATCTGCCCTCCACGCCGTCTTCCCTACCAAGACGATTTCCTCTCACGGGAGGGGGCTCAGGTTCTCTGTCCAGAGGTCCGGTCGCTCAACCTTCACGCTTGGTATCTGAACGGTTGAGATAAAAGGATTGGGACCTCCTGGGTACTGTGATGGAGGTGTTGCTTTCGGCCAGGCGACCTGCAACAAAATCCCTGTACTGTTGCCATAAGTTCTGCAACTGGTGCAGGGATCAGAATGCGGATCCTTTCCAATGTTCCATTCCTAAGGTGTTGTCTTTTCTGCTTTCGTTAGCCCACAAGTGCCTTCAAGTGGGTACCATTAAGGGTGACCTGGTGGCGCTGTCTATATTTAAGCGCTCTTCTGAAGAGTGTTCTTACTTTAAGATCCCTTTGATTTCACAGTTTCTGAAAGGACTGTCTAATGTGTTTCCACTGTCCCCTTTCCAGGTGCCAGGTTGTGATTTAAATTTGGTTTTAAAGTTCCTGATGGGAGCTCCGTTTGAGCCCTTACACTCTTGTCCGCTGAGAATGTTGTCTTTTAAAACTGTGTTTTTAGTTGCGGTTACTTCCGCACCCAGCGTGAGTGATTTCCAGGCACTTTCTGCCAAGCCACCCTTTACTGTTTTCCATAAGGACAGAGTTGTCCGTCGGGTGCGACCTTCTTTTCTTCCAAAGGTTGTGTCTGAATTTCATTTGAGTCAGAAGGTGGTTCTTCTGGCTTTTTATCCTCCTCTGCATCCTGGTAAGGAAGAGGAGAGGCTACATAGGTTGGATCCTAGGAGAGCTTTGAGCTTTTATCTTTCGCGGATGTCCCGGGTCAGAGTGGACGATCAGCTCTTTGTAGGTTATGCTGGACACCGCTTGGGTCAGGCTGTTTCCAAACAGACCTTGTCCAGATGGATTGTTTTGACTATCTGAATGCTACCGTTTGGAGGGGAAGGACCCTCCGGTAGGCTTACGCACTCACTCTACTAGGGGTGTGGCTGCCTCCACTGCTCTACAAAGGGGTGTTCCTATTCGCAACATTTGTGAAGCAGCCACATGGGCCTCTGTCCATACTTTTGTTAAACACTATTCCCTGGACTCCATCCATGGGCAGGATTTGTCCTTTGGTAAGGCAGTCCTCTATTCAGCTATTTGATTGGGCACTCTAAATTTCACATTCTAAATTCTTTCCCTCCACCATAAGTGTGGTACTGCTTTGGGAGTCTGTCATAGATGTGGAATACGTCGGAGGACACAATCCCTTCGAAGAGCAAGTTACTTACCAAAATGGTAACGTTCTTTCGATGGGATGTTCCTCCAACGTATACCACATCGCCCTCCCAGCCTGCCCCTCTGGAGAATTTCGTCTGTGATTGCAGCTTCCATTCCGCAAGGCTGTAGGCTGTTATACTGGCAGGGGACTGGTGTCACATGTTCTGAGGAAAAAACTAAACTGAGGCAGCGGGCGCCGTGCGTCCTATAAATAACATCTGGGGACGTCGACCCTCGACGGAGGCATGGGATCAACGCCATCGACGCTGGACGCCCTCTGCTGAAAAGTTTCTGAAGTGCACAGCTGTGGGACACAACTGTCATAGATGTGGACTACGTCGGAGGAACATCCCATCGAAAGAACATTACCAGTTTGGTAAGTAACTTGTTCTTCTCCCTCTTACCAGCCCCTCATCACCTTGTCTCAAGTCTTCTTTCTACTCGCATGTACAAATGTTTTATGTTGTGCTCTCAATTTTTCGAGAAGGGAACTTGGCTTATTAAAATGTTCATAAAATATATTTTAACTCCTAAGAGAGTTCTCCGTGCTTTATTTGTTATAAGCGCATTTTGTTGGCCTCTGCCTCCTTGAAACTTTCTGTACATCAGTGTAGAGCTATCTTGTTTCTGCTGGAGTTGCAGTCACCATCTCTACTCCGAGATAATTTTTGTCAGACCCTCAGTTCTTGGGTCTGTGCTGCTAGCTGAATGATTCACCCCTGACTACAGCTTTCAATTAGTCTTATTTATTTTCTATAGATACATCAGGGGTATCATTAGTGTCCCAGTATTCTCCCAGATGCTACAAAATGTCCTCCTCATGAACAGGATCTCTGAGAACATATTGCACCAATCTGTACTACCCCGGGTCTCCTTTAGTCCTTCCGTTTTCAATTGTTTTTTTTAAACAAACTTTACTTTTGGATAAAAGGCCTACAGATAAATACGACATAACACTTTCAATCAGTTATTGAATAAGGTCTGTATCTTTCTTGTGTTTGTACCATTCAGTTTGTTGACATTTCCTTTGCATTTGAGAGTTTTCAAATTTTCCCCTCTCCCATTCCCCCCAGACCCTCCCCCTTTAGCTTTAACCAATACTTTGCAATACAGAGTTCAACGGATATAAGTTCTTTCCCTAGCGATTGAGTCCCAGATTCTTTACGTCTGGGTGGCTTCAAATGACGTGTGTTCCGGAGCAGGTGAGATTTGAAGAATTCGGCTTCTCTATCCCGTACCCGTTCATGGAAAGGGTTCCAGACATATTTTCCAGTAGTAAGCGCACATATCTTCTCCATGGGCATTACTCCCCAAACTTGGATCCACCACCATGCTGAAGTCGAGCCTGCTTTGATTTTCCAGTTTTGTGCAAGGGTCATTCTTGCCGCTGATAACAGGTGAGTGATGAGGGTAGCTGTCACTCCTGACATTGCATATTTTCCTTCTATGGGGACTCCTAAGAGAATTGTTTTGGGGACATCGGCAACTCAACTCCAGAAATGTCTTTTATGTGGCTTAATATTTCCTTCCAGTACGCCAGAGCTTTAGGACAAGTCCACCACATGTGGAATAGGTCTTCCCTCTCACTCCAGTTCCTCCTGCAGTTTGGTGAGTATGACTTTGTCATTTTATGAATACGGTTCGGGGACATATACCATCTAAGGCATAGTTTGTAAGCCGATTCCTTAATCATAGTGCATCTGGAGGTGCCGTGTGCACATGCCCATATTTGGTTCCATTCTTCCTCCATTAGCGACTCTTGCATGTCTCTTTCCCAGTTAACTTTGTATGGGAGTCTGTCAGTCGATTGTTCGTTGGAGAGCAGTCTGTAGAGTCTGGTGACCCCCCACCCCCCTTTGCTGTGTGGCCCTCCTGCAGGGTCAGTTCTAGACCGGACGGCGTTCTTGTGCCCGCCCTCTTCACCGTTTGGTGGGTTATCCAGTGCCTTATTTGTGTGCATCTATAGCGCTCGTGTTCTCCAATGTTGAATTTCTGCTGGCAGTCTGTGAAGAGTAATGGAGAACCGTCTTTGTACATGTCTCTCAAATACAGGGTCTCGGCACCCGACCATCCCGGCCAATACTTTCGTTGGAGACCCGGTGGGAAATCGGGGTTGTGCATCAATGGCGTGTATGGGCCCAATCAGCTCGGGATGCGTTTCTTTTTCCGAGCTTTGTCCCAGCTTTGCAGTGACCATTTTGTTTCCAAAAGCGCACTCCCGCTCTTTCGGTTTTCTTCTTTCAGGCTCAACAGGGTTATTAGGGGAGTTGACGAGGCTGATTGTTAAATCCTACACCATCTCTTGTGATTGTCAGTTTTTGCCTATCTCAACATTGGCGCTAGCTGTGCTGCTAAGATATATCTGTCCATTTCTGGAACTCCCAGGTCGCTCAGGAGCGGGAGGCTCATTAGGACTAGTTTCTGAAACCTGGGCTTCTTACCTTACCATATGAATTTAAATATTGCGTTGATCTTGAAACTTGTCGATGGATGTTAGTAATTGGCAAGGACCATCTTGGTGAATTCTGGGCCACAGCCGAAGCGCTCCAAGATCAGTTTCAGATGGCACCAGTGCATGCTATCAAATGCCTGGGTGGCATCCAGGGCAGCCACTGCAAACGTCTGTTGTGTTCGTCGCCCTGCATCTATGACGTCTACTGCTCTTACGTTATCCTGTATGTGCCAGTCGGTGATGAACCCCTCTTGGTCGCCGTGTATTATGTTCGGGAGGATTTTCATCAGGCGCGTAGCTAGGATTTTCGCATAGATTTATGCGTGGTGTTCAGCAACGCTATAGGACGATAACTCGCACAATTTTTGGGATCTTTTCCTGGCTTCAAGGGCAGGATGGTTATAGACCTCCCCATATCGAGCGTGACCTTCCCCTTTTCTCCGATTGAATTATATAACCTTGTCAACGGGCCGAGTAATTGAGTGCGGAACATCTTGTAATAGCTGTTGCCAAGGCCATCTGACCTCAGAGCTGTGGAACCCGTTCCCCTTGGGGATCGAGGGGAGGGATTCTACTCCCGGCTGTTTATGGAGCCCAAACCCAACCAGGCTGGCCTACGCACCATCCCAGACCTTTCCCAGTTCAATCTTTTCCTACCCCAAGAGAAATTCAAGATGATCACGCCCAGCCAGATACGCTCCTCCTTACAGATGGGCGATTGGCTCAGCGTTGTGGATCTTCAGGACGCGTACATGCATATCCTGATTTGGAACCCACACAGGAGATATCTCTGCTTCTCTTTGGGAGAGGAACACTTCCAGTTTCGAGTGCTTCCTTTTGGCCTCAGCTCGGCGCCGCGTGTCTTCACGAAGATGATGTCGGTGATTGCGGCCTATCTTCTTCTCCAGGGTATCCATGTGTATCCGTATTTGGACGACTGGCTCATACGCAGCCCATGTCCGCTAGCAGCAGCGGGCAATCTCCACTCTCTCCTTCAGCTTCTGTTCCATCTTGGGCTGTCGGTGAATTGGTGGAATTCTTCCATGACGGTCTCGCAGGACCTGATTTTCCTGGGTTTTCGCTGGAAAACGATGGACTGCAGAGTGTACCTGACCGGGGACACAATGGCGGATCTGTTAGCCACGTGTCAGATGTTTGCGCAGTCGGAGAGCATGTCGGCCTGTTGGTTCCAGAGGCTTCTGGGCCTCATGGCCTCGTGCGTGCTGGCTCTTCCTCTTGCTCGTCTCAAGATGAGACGGACCCAGATGGCTCTTCGGAGTTCATGGCGTCAGGCAGTGGATCCGGATTCCATGCGGATAATGATCCCGGATTCCATGAGTGGACCTGGATTGGTGGTCATCTCTCAGTAATCTGTTTGGGGGCACTGGGTTTCAGGACCCGGTCCCCATGGTGACGATCACAACGGACTCCTCCCTTCTAGGGTGGGGTGCGACGTTAGATCTTCTTCAGGTTTCGGACCTCTGGTCGCCTCGAGACAAGCTCCTGCACATAAATCATTTGGAGCTTCTGGCGATCTTCCTAGCGCTCAGGGCGTTCAGACCGCTCATCGTCAACAAGGTGGTCCGCATAAGAACGGACAATGTGGTGTCAATGTATTACATAAACAAACAAGGGGGAACAAAGTCTCCCCCCACCCCCCTCGTGGACCTGTGCATCCAGATTTGGGAGTGGGCCGTGCTTCATGGTGTCTTGCTGCTTGCAGTACACATCCCGGGCCAGCTGAATGTCACAGCGGATGCCCTCAGCCGGCGGACAGTGGTCAGCTACGAGTGGGAATTGAAGGCGGAGGTCCTCTCATGGATTTTCTCGCACTGGGGCACACCGGAGGTGGACCTCTTTGCTACGGCGGTGAACAAGAAGCTTCCTCAGTATGCCTCCAGAGGGGGGCTGGGAGCCTCCTCTCTGGGGGATGCTCTCGAGATTCCATGGCACAACATGAGAGCGAAAAAGGAACAAACCAAACTGACTACCCCTCTCTCTACGGCCTGTCGATGACACAGGTGAAAGTGCAATAGAACTGATTACAATTTTTTAAGCATATTGGCTGGTCAGCGGAATACCGTTTAATTTACAGGGTATGATAAACATATCATTCTTCCTGAATCTGAAAAGGGTGCCTAACGCAGTCGACCGCCCTGCCCATAATGTGACCCAATTATGAGTTGTCCTGAAGATGGCCCAATACCTACCATATTGACCATCGCAGACTACGATGGTACTTGAAAGAAGGGCCGAAACATATGTCGACCTAGAGGAAATTCCAATGTGTTTTCCGTTGTCATGCATATTGTAAACAGCCAATATGCTTAAAAAATTGTAATCTGTTTAACCCCTAGTCCATATAATATATGAATTGGAATGAAAGGTGTGATTGATGAATGAATTATCCAATGATTGTTTTTATGTTAAGGTTTTATGTAACTATTAAAGTGATTTACAATTTTGTATTCATCGGACTCAGTCACATAACTGGCTCACTAAAGGTTTGTGGGACTGTAAAAATATAAAACAGTTCTATTGCACTTTCACCTGTGTCATCGACAGGCCGTAGAGAGAGGGGTAGTCAGTTTGGTTTGTTCCTTTTTCTTTTCAATAAACCTCCCTGTTTACATATCTGACCCCCCCGAGAACAAAAAATCTGGGAGGACCCATTTTTATTACTACAACATGAGAGCTTACGCCTTCCCGCCTCTGCCTCTAGTTCACTGTGCAATTTGTAAGTTGAAGAACTCGGCAAACTTTTCCCTTCTACTCGTAGCCCCGTGGTGGCCGGCCAGGTTTTGGTTCTCAGAACTTCAACACCTGTCGGTATATCGGCTGATCAGGTTACCAGTAACTCCCGATCTTCTTCACCAACAGATGTGGCACCCCTCCCCTCAATCGCTCAGCTTGGCGGCATGGTGCCTGAGTTTAGTCTTTAGAGCATCTGAGTTTGTCTGCGGATAACATGCGCATTATCCAGGCAGCCAGGAAACCCTCGACCAGATCTCAATACAAGAGTAAATGGCACAGGTTCTGTCATTGGTGTTTGGAGAAGAAGTTGGATCCGAGGGTGGCCACGATTGACACGGTGTTGTCCTTCGTGTCCTCCCTAGCAGAGTCAGGGGTTCCCTCTGAATCAGTCTATCTCCCTTCCGGTCTTTTTTTCGAACCCTGCCTCAGAGGCGGAAAGGGTTTTACACCGTCTTGATGTCCGAAGAGCTCTTAAGTTCTACCTGGACAGGACTTCCGAGTTTAGGAGTTCTTCTCAACTTTTTGTGACCTTCGGTAATCCTCAGGGCAAGCTGGCGTCTAAGGCAACTATTTCTAGGTGGATTGCTGTCTGTATCACAGAGTCTTTCACCGTCCAAGGGCTGAAACCTCCTAAGGGTATCCATGCACACCTGGTGCGGGGCAAGGCAGCCACAGTTGCTTTTCAGAAATATGTCCCCTGGCAGTCCATCGCTAGGGCAGCTACTTGGGCCTCCCCATCTGCTTTCTGTAAACATTACTGTCTCGACATGAGCTCCAGAGCTGGCGCTCAGTTTGGTCAGGCTGTGCTGAAGAACCTGTTTCAGTAAGGGGTATTTCCATCCACCCGTAGTTCCTGTAAGGAGTGCTTGGGCATATCCCACAAGTATGGAGGAAAAGGGACGGGACGTAGGAGTATTACCAGGTTACTCACCGTAGTGACCACCTTACTCCTAGTCCATAGTCCTCTTTCCTCTATACGTCCGCCCGCTGTCCCCTCTAATAAGATTCCTCTGTTATTGCTAATGGGTCTTTGACCTGGTGATAGAAAAAGACTGATGGGCGATGCGTGGGGCGGAGCCAAGGTGGGCGGGGTTACGGCCGCGTGCCGGGCCCCGCGCAGGAAAGAGAGGAGGGACAAATTTCAGAAAAAAATTTGGATGCTTTTTACAAAGTGCTCCGGTCCCTTCCCACAGGACTATGGGTTGGGAGTAAGGTAGTCACTACGGTGAGTAACCTGGTAATTTTTTGATCCCAAAGAAAGACGGGGGATTGAGACCCATCATGGACTTGGGTTGGTTGAACAAGCTTCTCAGGAAGGACAAGTTCAAGATGGTAACTCTTTCTCAAGTCCTCCAGGCCCTTCAACTTCAGGATTGGTTGGTGTCTCTGGACCTCAAGGATGCTTACTTTCATGTGCCGATTCATCCCAAGCACTTTCAGTTTTGGGTCGTGCCGTTCGGATTGACCTGCGCCCGAGGGTCTTCACCAATCTGATGATGATGATGGTGGTGGCAGCGTACCTCAGGAGAGGGGGGATTCAAGTCTACCCCTACCTGGATGATTGGTTGAGCAGGGCGCGAGCAAGCCCTGGATCATCTGTCCGTCACCTGCTATTCCATTAACAAGCTGGGCTTCTCCCTGAATTTAAAGAAGTCGCATTTCACACCTTCCCAGCGGCTCCAATAAATCCCTGGTGTTCACCACCCCAGGTGAGGTCTCATCACATTCTGCAGATGGTGGACAAGTTTCAACGTGCCCAGAGTCTCCCAACGTTCGAATTCTTAAGGTTGCTCGGCCTCATGGCATCCTGCATTTTTCTGGTGCCAGAGGCCAGACTGCGGATGAGATCCCTGCAGTGGGCTCTCAAGATGCTGTGTTCGCAGTTCTCTGGCAAGACGTCGGATCCGGTTCAGATTCTGATCTCGGTCGCCCAGGATTTTCTATGGTGGGCCGACGAAGGGAATCTGATGAAGGGGGCACAGTTTTGGCAATCATGGCTGGAGGTGACAATCGTGACGGATGCCTCCCTCACAGGATGGGGTGCTTATGCCAACGAGTTTACAGCCAGCGGCCGTTGGACTCTGTTGGAGTCCAGATTCCACATCAATCTGTTAGAGCTGCGGGCTGTCAGGCTGGCCCTGAAGGCTTTTCTGCAGTCTGTGCGGGGGAACACTGTCCTGATTATGACGCACAACACAGTGGCCATGCATTACCTCAACAAAAAAGCAGGGGCAGGGTCACTCCCGTTGTGCAGGGAGGCGATGCAGCTCTGGTTCTGGGCCATCCAACAGGAAATCTCGATCTCGGCAGTTCACCTGGCCGGAGACGAAAACGTGGCGGCGGACACTCTGAGCAGGCAGAGCACGGTCTCTCACGAGTGGGAGTTGGCTCAGGAAGTCCCTTTGGAGATCTTCGCTCTTTGGAGAACCCCACACGTGGATCTCTTCGCCACCAGTGTCAACCGGAAGTGCGAGAGATTCTGCTCGCGGGAATTTCCACCAAGAGGAGCCTTAGGGGACGCCTTCGTAGTGGAGTGGTCCTTCCCACTGCTCTACGCGTTTCTTCCAGTCCCGGTCATGTCATTCATCAGGTGTTGCGGAGGTTCGGTTCCCGAATGATCCTCAATGCTCCAGATTGGACCAGGAGAGCTTGGTACCCGGACCTTCTCGACATGTCCATCTGCCCTCCACGCCGTCTTCCCTACCAAGACGATTTCCTCTCACGGGAGGGGGCTCAGGTTCTCTGTCCAGAGGTCCGGTCGCTCAACCTTCACGCTTGGTATCTGAACGGTTGAGATAAAAGGATTGGGACCTCCTGGGTACTGTGATGGAGGTGTTGCTTTCGGCCAGGCGACCTGCAACAAAATCCCTGTACTGTTGCCATAAGTTCTGCAACTGGTGCAGGGATCAGAATGCAGATCCTTTCCAATGTTCCATTCCTAAGGTGTTGTCTTTTCTGCTTTCGTTAGCCCACAAGTGCCTTCAAGTGGGTACCATTAAGGGTGACCTGGTGGCGCTGTCTATATTTAAGCGCTCTTCTGAAGAGTGTTCTTACTTTAAGATCCCTTTGATTTCACAGTTTCTGAAAGGACTGTCTAATGTGTTTCCACTGTCCCCTTTCCAGGTGCCAGGTTGTGATTTAAATTTGGTTTTAAAGTTCCTGATGGGAGCTCCGTTTGAGCCCTTACACTCTTGTCCGCTGAGAATGTTGTCTTTTAAAACTGTGTTTTTAGTTGCGGTTACTTCCGCACCCAGCGTGAGTGATTTCCAGGCACTTTCTGCCAAGCCACCCTTTACTGTTTTCCATAAGGACAGAGTTGTCCGTCGGGTGCGACCTTCTTTTCTTCCAAAGGTTGTGTCTGAATTTCATTTGAGTCAGAAGGTGGTTCTTCTGGCTTTTTATCCTCCTCTGCATCCTGGTAAGGAAGAGGAGAGGCTACATAGGTTGGATCCTAGGAGAGCTTTGAGCTTTTATCTTTCGCGGATGTCCCGGGTCAGAGTGGACGATCAGCTCTTTGTAGGTTATGCTGGACACCGCTTGGGTCAGGCTGTTTCCAAACAGACCTTGTCCAGATGGATTGTTTTGACTATCTGAATGCTACCGTTTGGAGGGGAAGGACCCTCCGGTAGGCTTACGCACTCACTCTACTAGGGGTGTGGCTGCCTCCACTGCTCTACAAAGGGGTGTTCCTATTCGCAACATTTGTGAAGCAGCCACATGGGCCTCTGTCCATACTTTTGTTAAACACTATTCCCTGGACTCCATCCATGGGCAGGATTTGTCCTTTGGTAAGGCAGTCCTCTATTCAGCTATTTGATTGGGCACTCTAAATTTCACATTC
Organism: Ambystoma mexicanum; assembly: GCF_040938575.1. Lineage (NCBI taxonomy): Eukaryota > Metazoa > Chordata > Amphibia > Caudata > Ambystomatidae > Ambystoma > Ambystoma mexicanum. The sequence goes on from NC_090922.1 coordinate 456,521,709, forward strand.
TAAATTCTTTCCCTCCACCATAAGTGTGGTACTGCTTTGGGAGTCTGTCATAGATGTGGAATACGTCGGAGGACACAATCCCTTCGAAGAGCAAGTTACTTACCAAAATGGTAACGTTCTTTCGATGGGATGTTCCTCCAACGTATACCACATCGCCCTCCCAGCCTGCCCCTCTGGAGAATTTCGTCTGTGATTGCAGCTTCCATTCCGCAAGGCTGTAGGCTGTTATACTGGCAGGGGACTGGTGTCACATGTTCTGAGGAAAAAACTAAACTGAGGCAGCGGGCGCCGTGCGTCCTATAAATAACATCTGGGGACGTCGACCCTCGACGGAGGCATGGGATCAACGCCATCGACGCTGGACGCCCTCTGCTGAAAAGTTTCTGAAGTGCACAGCTGTGGGACACAACTGTCATAGATGTGGACTACGTCGGAGGAACATCCCATCGAAAGAACATTACCAGTTTGGTAAGTAACTTGTTCTTCTCCCTCTTACCAGCCCCTCATCACCTTGTCTCAAGTCTTCTTTCTACTCGCATGTACAAATGTTTTATGTTGTGCTCTCAATTTTTCGAGAAGGGAACTTGGCTTATTAAAATGTTCATAAAATATATTTTAACTCCTAAGAGAGTTCTCCGTGCTTTATTTGTTATAAGCGCATTTTGTTGGCCTCTGCCTCCTTGAAACTTTCTGTACATCAGTGTAGAGCTATCTTGTTTCTGCTGGAGTTGCAGTCACCATCTCTACTCCGAGATAATTTTTGTCAGACCCTCAGTTCTTGGGTCTGTGCTGCTAGCTGAATGATTCACCCCTGACTACAGCTTTCAATTAGTCTTATTTATTTTCTATAGATACATCAGGGGTATCATTAGTGTCCCAGTATTCTCCCAGATGCTACAAAATGTCCTCCTCATGAACAGGATCTCTGAGAACATATTGCACCAATCTGTACTACCCCGGGTCTCCTTTAGTCCTTCCGTTTTCAATTGTTTTTTTTAAACAAACTTTACTTTTGGATAAAAGGCCTACAGATAAATACGACATAACACTTTCAATCAGTTATTGAATAAGGTCTGTATCTTTCTTGTGTTTGTACCATTCAGTTTGTTGACATTTCCTTTGCATTTGAGAGTTTTCAAATTTTCCCCTCTCCCATTCCCCCCAGACCCTCCCCCTTTAGCTTTAACCAATACTTTGCAATACAGAGTTCAACGGATATAAGTTCTTTCCCTAGCGATTGAGTCCCAGATTCTTTACGTCTGGGTGGCTTCAAATGACGTGTGTTCCGGAGCAGGTGAGATTTGAAGAATTCGGCTTCTCTATCCCGTACCCGTTCATGGAAAGGGTTCCAGACATATTTTCCAGTAGTAAGCGCACATATCTTCTCCATGGGCATTACTCCCCAAACTTGGATCCACCACCATGCTGAAGTCGAGCCTGCTTTGATTTTCCAGTTTTGTGCAAGGGTCATTCTTGCCGCTGATAACAGGTGAGTGATGAGGGTAGCTGTCACTCCTGACATTGCATATTTTCCTTCTATGGGGACTCCTAAGAGAATTGTTTTGGGGACATCGGCAACTCAACTCCAGAAATGTCTTTTATGTGGCTTAATATTTCCTTCCAGTACGCCAGAGCTTTAGGACAAGTCCACCACATGTGGAATAGGTCTTCCCTCTCACTCCAGTTCCTCCTGCAGTTTGGTGAGTATGACTTTGTCATTTTATGAATACGGTTCGGGGACATATACCATCTAAGGCATAGTTTGTAAGCCGATTCCTTAATCATAGTGCATCTGGAGGTGCCGTGTGCACATGCCCATATTTGGTTCCATTCTTCCTCCATTAGCGACTCTTGCATGTCTCTTTCCCAGTTAACTTTGTATGGGAGTCTGTCAGTCGATTGTTCGTTGGAGAGCAGTCTGTAGAGTCTGGTGACCCCCCACCCCCCTTTGCTGTGTGGCCCTCCTGCAGGGTCAGTTCTAGACCGGACGGCGTTCTTGTGCCCGCCCTCTTCACCGTTTGGTGGGTTATCCAGTGCCTTATTTGTGTGCATCTATAGCGCTCGTGTTCTCCAATGTTGAATTTCTGCTGGCAGTCTGTGAAGAGTAATGGAGAACCGTCTTTGTACATGTCTCTCAAATACAGGGTCTCGGCACCCGACCATCCCGGCCAATACTTTCGTTGGAGACCCGGTGGGAAATCGGGGTTGTGCATCAATGGCGTGTATGGGCCCAATCAGCTCGGGATGCGTTTCTTTTTCCGAGCTTTGTCCCAGCTTTGCAGTGACCATTTTGTTTCCAAAAGCGCACTCCCGCTCTTTCGGTTTTCTTCTTTCAGGCTCAACAGGGTTATTAGGGGAGTTGACGAGGCTGATTGTTAAATCCTACACCATCTCTTGTGATTGTCAGTTTTTGCCTATCTCAACATTGGCGCTAGCTGTGCTGCTAAGATATATCTGTCCATTTCTGGAACTCCCAGGTCGCTCAGGAGCGGGAGGCTCATTAGGACTAGTTTCTGAAACCTGGGCTTCTTACCTTACCATATGAATTTAAATATTGCGTTGATCTTGAAACTTGTCGATGGATGTTAGTAATTGGCAAGGACCATCTTGGTGAATTCTGGGCCACAGCCGAAGCGCTCCAAGATCAGTTTCAGATGGCACCAGTGCATGCTATCAAATGCCTGGGTGGCATCCAGGGCAGCCACTGCAAACGTCTGTTGTGTTCGTCGCCCTGCATCTATGACGTCTACTGCTCTTACGTTATCCTGTATGTGCCAGTCGGTGATGAACCCCTCTTGGTCGCCGTGTATTATGTTCGGGAGGATTTTCATCAGGCGCGTAGCTAGGATTTTCGCATAGATTTATGCGTGGTGTTCAGCAACGCTATAGGACGATAACTCGCACAATTTTTGGGATCTTTTCCTGGCTTCAAGGGCAGGATGGTTATAGACCTCCCCATATCGAGCGTGACCTTCCCCTTTTCTCCGATTGAATTATATAACCTTGTCAACGGGCCGAGTAATTGAGTGCGGAACATCTTGTAATAGCTGTTGCCAAGGCCATCTGGGCCTGGTGTTTTATTTGCTGGTAGTGCTGAAATGGCATCACTGACCTCTTGTTCCGAGAACGGGCTCCCAAGACTGGTTCGGTCTTGTTCCGCGAACTGGGGCAGCGGGAGCGTGCTGATGTAGGAGAGTTGCCGTTCCGGGTCAAGGCTCTCGATACTAGTTCCTCATGAAAACGCTTCATTATTTCTTTTTTGTTGAGCTCTGCCCTGTGGGGTTTACCGTGGACATCGTTCAGTTGTGCTATATAGTTCCGAGTTTTTCGTTTTCTCAATTTCGCAGCAAGGAAACAATTTGCCTTGCCCCCATTGATGTAATAGTATTGTTTTGTTTGTATCAGTGACTGGGCAATCCGGTCCACCCTATGGTTCTCCAGTTGGGCTCTGCTTTTTTCGAAGCGCTCTTAGGGATTTTCTCGCACAATAGGCTTTGTTTTGGGCTTCGGAAGCTTTCACCTCCTTTTCCAACTGGTTTGTCACCAATGCTCTTTCCCTGTAGTATGCTGCTGCCTGTGACTTAAATTTTCCCCTGAACCACTGCCTTTCCCGCATCCCATATTACACCGCCTTTCCCCCAGCCTGTTTCCCCCATTGTAATTTTCTTTAAAGTAGTTGTTGATGGTAGCCTCCATATGAGCTCTTAGTGCTAAGTCCTTCTGGAGGATTTCATTTAACCTCCAAGGCGGTTTTGCCCTGCTGCCTTCCACCCCACAGTCTATACCCACCAACACTGGCGCATGATCTGAGTGACATTCCATTCCTACCTCCTTTATTTGTGGAGATCATGTCTATTCTAGAGTATCCAAGTGGACGGCTGAATAGTGGGTGTACTCTTTTATCCCCTTGGAAGAATCACCAAGTTTCAATAACCCCTAGTTCTCTGAAGAAATGACCCAGTGCCTGTCTATTTTTCTGGTCGGTTGTTGTGGTGGGGGAGTGTCTTATCCAACAATGGGTCCATGACACAGTTAAAATCCCCACCCATCATCAGTTGGCCCTCGCACCAGCTGCCCAATTTGCCCAGTAGATACGTCATGAACACCTCTTGGTGACTATTAGGAGTGTAGATGGCCAAAATTGTGTACATTTTCCCCTTTATCAACTCCTAAGTACCGTCCCTCTTTGTCTCTATGGAGTTGTCATTTTTTTAAATCTAGAGCCCTCCCGATTAGTATGGCTATCCCCCTTTTCTTCCCACCACTTGAGGCAAAAAATTGCTGTGGAAAGGCTCGATTGGCCATTCTCTTCTTGTCCTTAGGGAGGAGGTGCATCTCATGTAGGAGCCCTATCTCCGTCTGCATTGCTTTCAGCCGGTCCAGAACCATCTGATGTTATATTGGCGAGTTCAGGCCCTGTACATTCAGAGATATTGTCTTTGACTCGGCCATTTCTGTGTAGAGGAATTTGTGCTATTTTGGGCTAAGAGTGGGGCTCGCTGGTGTCTCCCTCGCCTTTCTCTTCCGTCCCTTGGGCCTCTAGCTTATTCTGTTGCTGTGACTCTTGGTTCCTTCACCCTTTCCCCAACCCTCCACCCGCTCCTGTCACCCCATCCCCACCAATTCCCCCTATCTGAGGATACATGTGTCCCAGATTCGAGGGAATCCTCTCGTGTCTTCTCACTGGGTGTTGGGCCTTAACTTGTCCCCAGTCTTTGATCTGCCAGGGTCTAACCTTATCCTGATGCAGCATCCAAGATGTGGTGTTCTTCCTCCGTGCGGATTCCGTACAAATCAGTGTATTGTAGTCCGTAATCATTGTTCTAAGGCTATTAACTCTCTTTTTGGTTGCTTTTCCTGCTGTTCTTCCACCACCAGTTATTCCTGTCTCTGTTACAGAGCCTTGGACTTTTTATGCTTTCCTTGACTTTCGCCTTTTTTCGGTTGACCATTCCCTGGGTTTACTCGCTGTGCTTGGATGGTCGGTCGTCCGGGCAGCCTTGGTCTTCCTCCAGCTGTAGGATTGAACGGCCCTCCTCACAGATGTTAATTTTCTGCTGCTTGCCCTCCCATATAAAGGATAGGCCAAACGGATGCGTCCACCTGGATTGTATCTGCTCTGCTTGGAGTGCTTTTGTAATTGGCTGCATCATTCTTCTCTTGCGGAGGGTGACCAAAGCTAGGTCTTGGTATAATTGAATGCAAGAGCCGTTGATTGTGAGATCATTGTGGGGCCTTTTTGCTCTCAGGTTGGTTATCTTCTTTCAGGCAGTAGGGCGTTAGTGCTATCAGGACATCTCTAGGCCTTGCTACGGGGTAGTTCTGTTTTGGGCCAACTCTGTGTATTCGGTCAAACCCAATTTGATCTGGCTGCGTTTTCAGGAGCATGCTGCTGAAAAATTGTTGCATAGTGCCTTTGAGGTCTTTATCCTGGATTGTTTCGCCCAGGCCGTTTTACGCTAATATTAGACCACCTTGAGCGGTTCTCAAGGTCTTCCGCCTGTAGTTCCAGGTTGGTTGCCGCGTTAGCTAGCTGGTCTAGAAGGACGCTGTTCTGGTTAGTTTCTTCTACTACATTTGACAGACTATTTTCAACGATATCTATTCTGCTTCCCAGGTCTGCCATTTCTCTGCTTACCTACTGGATGGAGGATTTCAGTTCCTCCTTCATCTGTTCCAACTGATTGTGAAACGTATTTGTGAGTCTAGCTTCCGTACCCTTCAAACAATTCAAGAGTTCATCCTTGTCTGACGCCATGGTGTTTAGTGGTGATGCCACTGCGTGGTTAGGTCATTCTGGGGGGAAGGAGGTGATTCGCTGTCCGTTCGACGTCCCTGTCTGTAGCACTTTTCCATTTGGCCTACTTGGGTTTTGGCTGGTGTTCTCGTTTTCGACTGTCCGGATCTCGCTTTAGCCCCTGGCATTTGAATTGTTTCTGTTCGGAGCGGTCAGTGCCACTCGGGATCCGAGGGGTTACCCTCTTGGGTGTCAGAAAAAGAGGTGTCACGTTCCTTGTGCTTCTACTTCTTACACTGCTTTTGTTTCGCCCCCTTCTTCAGGGGCAGCATTCGGGCAATATTGCGTCTTATGCTTCGGATCCAGTGTTAGGAACTATGCAGTCCCATGTGACCAGTATAGGATCCCCCTTCACTTGGACGGATATTAGACTAGGTCACAGAGCGTAGATCAGCTTAGGGGTGTTAGCAATCACTCACCAAAACAGTTCCAGGCAGTCCACTTATTCCCGTCAGATCACTTTGAAGTGAGGTGGAATCATGGCATCAGGGTGGGGGTGTGGGTATGATCCATCCCTCCCAGCAGTTATAATGAGCAGTGTTGCAATGTGTAACAGTACAGTTTGAGTTTCCCCCAGAGTGCAGCAAGAATGGACCGTTTCCTCCCACGTCTCAGAGATAAGTGAGATATTAACATGTACACCTTCACTGAGCAGGTCGGGTTATTGCAGGGCCAGCTGTACAGCACGTATTATGATCAATTCCGCCAAAAATAATGTCTCTTTCCCTCGTTATGGGCAAGGTGTGTCGCTTTGTAGTGGAGGTCGCCGTGGCGTGCTGTGTTTTCAACCAGCGTGGGCCAGGAGCAGTCTTAGTGGGTTTGTACACGGGGGATGGTCCACCGTTGCTCCGTTCGGAGACGTGACCCAGCGCTCCAAAGCTCCGCCGGCGCCGGCCGCACACTCAGGACGTTGAGGTCAAGCGAGGCAGGGGCGATACCCACCTTCCCAAGTTGTCAAATCGGTCCCTCTGCATCAGCAGCCCCCCGATGTGATAGTGCTGCCTTGTCCTCTGGCCCCACGATGCTACGTGGCTTCGGCGGTCGGATTCTCAGCTGTCTCCCAGGCCGAGGTATTCTAGTGCGGAATATCCGGGCGCGTTGTCCAGGATGAAGCGATGACCGCCCTCTCCTCTCTGCCAGTATGTAGAAGGTCCGATGGTCACCAGGCGGGGTGGAAGAGAGTTTGTTGGGGTCAGGGCTGCCTCGGCTTCAGGCCCAGGGCGTAGCTCCGCCCCCTCCTTGGCACTCAGCAGGCCTCCAGGCCTCGCAGTATAGTTGCTGCTTCTCGGTTCCCTACAGCGGCCCGCGCTGCGCCGTGACTCTGAAGAAGTTCGTAAGCAGGAGAGCTTGGCCTCCTCACGCTGGATTCTCCCCAAAGTTGCACACTGTGTTCTCTAGGCCCTTATAACACAGCAGGTTGATGTTCTGTATGTGTAGATGGCTCCAGCAAGGATGGAATTGTTCAAAGATCTTTCAAGGCTCAGAGCTCCCGACTCAGGCAGCCATTTTCCACGTGCACAACAGCACCCCACTCTGTTTTCAATTGTAGCAAGCACAGAGGCATTCTGTGAGCGCTGTGACTCTAGCAATCTGTCACATTGTTGTGGCAAGATGGGAGAGAGTAAAAATTAATCTCTGCGTTATCAGGAGTAAAATGGGTAGTGTTACAAGAGTGTTCTTTGTGTGACCAGAGCAGCAGTAGCACAAGTCTTTCTTCTTGTTCTATTGGTGCGGGAGGCGGCAGCTTCCAACAAAACACTCGCCCGGATGCAGGAGCGTTGCTGCAGTGTTATGAGAGTGTTCCTTGGCTTCCTGGGCTTTTTGGATCTCTATTCACGGCCCCTGAGCGACTGGTATTTCTCCACAACACAGTGCTACATATGCTGCAGAGCGGAGTCAAAGACCCGAGCCTGCAGTTTCTTGCTGACTTGCAGAGTGAGAACAAGTCAGAAACTGTTATCAGGCGATAAGTCATCACATGGTGTCTCCCGACTATACACCTGTTTGACAACATTCATTTCTGCTATTCATTATTGGCGTTGTGTAACCCTCCTGCATCTGTAGCCACAAGCTGGGTTGGGAGCAACCATGCCTGGTAAAGCACTAGCCAAAACAAAAACATTTAATCTGTGCAAAACCAAACCATATGGTAAAACCAACGGTTATAAATGAGCAGCAGTGAGAGTTGTGGAAGTGACCGGGACGTCGCAGGACATTGAGAATGCTGGATCAGCCAATGCTGGTGTGGCTTCAGGGATAAGCCCAAGAATTATTACTTAAATCCAGCCATAGAGCCATAGAGGAAAGTCACGAATAAATATTGCGGTGGCAACAACACATACAGGGGTGCGGAACACCACATTGGCAAGGCGCAGAATAACAACAGTATTTCCTCTGGTGATATTGACAACAACTCACTCCTAGAACTCGGTTGTTCCATCCGTGATGCCTCATGCCCACAAGAAAACTCACGAGAGAAGGTGGGAGTAATGCCTGTGGCGAGGGGTCTGACTGAAGCTGAGACTGTGTCTTCCTCTTCCTACCCTATAACCCATCCACAACCCTGCCTCTCTATTTCTCCCAACTTGTGTTTTGATCCTACGCCTCAACCGATGGAAGACTCAGTGCCCATTGAAGGAGCAAGTGCGAATCTGAACTCAGCCGAGCGATCGGCCAAATCTACTACCCCTGACAACAGCGACGCCCTGAACTTTGCAGTAAAGATGTTGTTGAAGTTGTGTGGTCACATACGTGAAGATCTACTTAAACAAGGGGTGCTAATAGAGGTGTTAAGTACCACACAATCCTCAAAAAATATGGAGCACGAATTGGCCTTTCAAGTGCTACCAAATGATAATGTAAATGATCCACTGACACCTCCACCTAATGATAATGTCTTCTTGGCCGATTTGGAAATTATAGACCTGATGCCAGCCTTTCCATTGTCCTATCCAACCAGAAAGGAATTGTGCGCTGGAGTAAAAGCATGCAACTCACTCAAGTGACGGTACCCACCAATCCTCATCCTGTCCTGCAGGGGCAACCTAGTCCTATGCTCAACTCAACAATTGTCTCCACGTCCCAGCCACTGCGTGCAAGGAAAAAGATCAGGAGAAAAAAACACCAGCAGCAGTAGGTGGGTACACTCACAAGTTATTCAAAGATAAAAGCAGTAGGAACCTGACAGTTGGTGACGTTTCTCAAAATGTAACCAGGGTGGGGTTACACGGTCTGAACACATGTCAGAGTCACAAAACTCTGTCTCAGACCTATTGACCGGCAGACACAATGATAGAGGCGGAGGTTCAAGAAGCACAAAAAAAAGCAAATGGATTGTAATTTTTTCAGTAGACCCACGCATACTGACCATGGGTGCTAAAACAAGAGACAGTAAAGCACCTAACCTGAACCGCTCTGTTGTGATGAAAGTGTTCACGAAAATACCATCTCTACGAATTCTAAATTCCTCTTTTTTTTTTTTGGTTCATACAACCCCTTGGACCAAAAAACACTTACACGGCTGTCTACACTGTATGCTTCCAGAAGGTGCCACAATGATAAAAGCGCAGAAAGCATCTCTTGCATACCTGGGCTTTGAGCTTGACAGAAAAATATGTGAGCTAGTCTCAGGCGCGCTGTGCACCTGCAGAGGGCAAACTTCAAACTTGGAGGTGGCACAGACTCCTCTCCAGAAACATGGCAAACCCGAGGGGTTTAACAATGAGGCTGGCCTTAGATGGCTGAGAAGTGTTTTCCAAAGTCTGGGCCCCGTAGCAGTATGAAGCTGGAAAATGGGCTGCTGGAATAGTATGGGCCATTCTCATTTCTGTCCAAACGGCCCATCTATAAAATTGTTCACTCGTTTCAAAGTGTTTATGTTGCAGGAAACCCAGCTATGTGCCAAATTTTATCTAGATGGGTTTAACATTTTTCAAACCCCAGCTACTATGGGTCCAAGGGGCCAAGGGGCCGTCCTAGGGACGGCTTGATGACTGGGGTGTGTGCTGAATGGCAGACGAGCCAGGTTTTTCAGCATGATGAAAAAGGCAATGTGCTGTCAGTTGAAGTTTGTGTTCCTAATTGGGGGATGTGGGGGTGGGGGTCCAAGCAAATGCTAGTGTTGAATATATATGGTCCCCAGGCAGTAGTACAAGAGGAAATCTTCGAATATATTGTTAAAATCATTGATATATGGCGGGCCTCGTCCACGAGTGAGATCAGGCTCTGAGGCGATCTGAATGCCCGTTGTGGTGATCCCCCTCCAGCTCCTGCCCACCAGTGTGTGCCAAAAATAGTTATGCTGGACAAAAAAACAACAACTCGAAGGGGCGACGGTGGCTTGAATTTCAGTGGGAATTAATATATATTTATATTTTTCTTTGTAAATTTGTTTTTATTGGCATTTGACAAGGTCATATGGTGATAAAACAAAACATTAGGGCAAAAGCTCATTGGCTAAGTGGCCGACAACATGTCCTGCTATCCCTTTAATTCCCCCCTAAACCCCCACTTTATTACATATAGATTCTTGTCTTAGGCAGACCTGGGTCCAAGCAGTGTACCAATATAAAAGTTCCAGTCCAAGTGGATCGTAATCGTGTCGTTCTTACCCTCATGAAGTTCATGGCACGCTTCTCTTGTTTTTATACAGTGAGAGGCCATGTCGGTTCCCCCATTCCACCCATAGGTCTCCTTCCCTCTCCTTAGAAATTGTTGTGAAATTATAACCATACTCTTACGTCCCATCCCCTTTCCTCCAGTCTGTATGGGCGTCCTTTCCAAGGGACGGGAGACGGAACCTTTTCACCAGAAAAAATCTTCTTCCTCTTTAAATTTAGAGGCGCGTGGGGGCATGGCCCAGGGAGCATGCGCTGCCCTGACCCCGCCCTCTGGCGTCACACCTCAGTCCCTTTTTCCACATCGACGGGAACGGGCCGAATTCACCAGCGCTCCTGGGTTTGGCTTCGGCCATGTAATTACATGTGCAGATACTTCTTCTCTTTGTCTTTTCTGTCATTCAGGTACTCGGTCCTCAGGCGTCACGCTCCTCCCCGGCGCAGGTCGACTTCTACAGGGTTCAGCAGGTGTCCATCCTGCATTGGATCTTCCCAACGTTAGACCCCCAACGCCCTCTGCCTACATTGCCTTGGCCCAGCCCACGGTTGGCAATCCTGTTCGGCGTGTGACTCGCTGTCCTCGAAGGCGCTGAAGAACAGACTAGCCAGATGGAAGGAGCTCTTCCAGAAGTCGCCTCCAGAGGATCTCAAGAACTTTGTGAAGCATCATCCCAGGTCCAAGGTAGGGCCGATATTTTCCAGCGCACCCCGCAAGGGAGACTCCTACCCAGGGACTCTACTGCACGGGAGGGACTGGCCAGGTCCTGCCGCCGGCACGTGCACTGAGGCTGCTACAGCTACCGGCCCTCGGGTCGAGGGGTCATCGGATCCTCCCGTAGGCAGTGTAGAGGGACCGGAAGGTTTTTGTACCGGGCTTACACCTGAGGGGCTCTGACCTTTTACCGGCGCAATGGCCGAGGGGCTACGCCCTAATACCAGCAATACGTCTGAGGGGACACCTTAACATAGCTCTACCGACCCCCGGATCGAGGGTGTCACACCTACCAGGTTGAGACCCGAGGAGCAGGGTAGGCCCGGTGATCCACAATGCTGGACCTAGCGGGCTGGACATCACGTCGCAGGCACGTGGCAGGCAGCTCAACAAAATGGCCGCTGTGCCAAACAGGAACACCCGTCCGACACCATTCCACAAGTTCGGCGAAGAACGAGTGTCAAGGTGGGACAGGCCGCAACCAGGTACGTGGCCTACAGTCTACTCTTGATATGCGCAGGGCAACTTTCCCATACGTCCATACGGACTGGGTACGCAATGGCTCCAGCAGTACCCCACTACCCTGTCGGTACCCCTGCCACCTCTTCGGCCAGTGAGGAGGTGCTCTTTGACAATTTCCTCAGCCTTATGAGGTCTCCGCAGATGGGGGCTATCATCAAGGACGCAGTCAGGGAAGTCCTGCCAACCATGCTAACAGCACCAAAGATCCCTCCATCGGGCCCACAGGCCCCGGTGCAGCCGCCTCCTCCGGCTCCACAGCCAGCTCTGCAACCTCTGCCGTCTCCTCAGCCTCCGGCTGCGGTCCCTGTAGCCCAACCTCCGGCACCATCTACACCTTCTCCTCCACAAGATCCTCCAGATCCGTAGGATACAGATGAGGAGGAGGATCCGGAGATGCCATCCACAGCCAGGGCCTGCCACAAACGTCTTGCTGGCCTGGCGGAGTACCTGGGCCTCCCTCAGCCCGAGGTTGAACAGGCAGCAGAGGGGGTTCTGGCTGAAGTCCTCACTAGACGCCCCTCTGCCAACACAAGGATTCCACTGCAAACTGATGTAGTCTCCCTGGCCAAGAAGGGTTGGCTCAAGCCCCACTCAGTCCAGCCAGTCAACCGACGCCTGGATGCCAAGTACATGCAGATGGAGGGGGACACACTCTTGCTCTCAACCCATCCTCAACCACACTCCTCTGTGATCGCTGCAGCATCACTTTACTCCAAGCCTCAGTCGTCCTCAGCCTCCTCCTCTGCGGCGCTGCTAGGCAAGGAGGAACAGATCTTGGAGGCTTACAGCAAGAAGATCTACTCCTGTCACACTCACCTGTGTCTCTGCAGGAGCGATGGACGAGCCGCCCTTGACCGAGAGTCTTCACTTCCCCTGTTTTACCCGGAGGAATACCTGTCAAATACAAGGTGTACACTCAGACCTGAATTCACCCGATTCCCCTGGGCCCTTCCCTTCTCTTTACTGTGTGCTGTGATGCCCTCCTATGGGCTTACCTTGAACTTTAGTAGGGTGTGCACTGCATCCTGCATTTGCAGGGGTGCGATTCACTCATGTGATTGGTGCCAATGTCTGTAGGCTTCAGATGCCAAATGCTGTTTTATGCCTTCACAGCAAGGCCGAGAGTTCAAGGCGCCAGTTTCTTCACTGGCTAGAAAGTCCTTCCCACAAGTGAACGTTGCGCGGAGAATGTTGAGTGTCCAAAATTGTCCAAATTGTCTTTGTTTGCCGGTATTTTTGTGGGTGAGTAGTGCGGCATGTAGGAGCTAGCTGCTGGTAGGTTTGCGCAGCGCCTTCAATTTGAGCGCGCCTGGTAATGTCTCTCCCTTTCCCTTGCAGGAGAAATTATGTGGTATTAGCGCCTCGAGTCCGGGTTCAGCGCTGCTGGAGACTTGGTGGTTTTGCACCGCATAGAGAGAGAGAGAGCGCAGTGAAATAAGTGTCCATGTTATTGGAGCGAGCGCAATGAAAAATTTCTCTTCTTTCTTACAGGGGTTTGTGTGCTCGTGCAACTAACCTGGATTCCAGTGTCAGAGGAAGATTCGGTGAGTATGCGCAGCGTTACTGATGTACGCGTGTTAACAGTGTTCTTATTTGTTCTTACAGGTGCTGGTGTAGAAGTCCCCTCTTCACTGGAGATAGCTGCGGCGTGGAGTAAGAACCACGTAAGCTGAAGCTGAATGATCCGGAGCGGGTAAGCAGAAACAGGATGATCCGGAGCAGGTAAGCAGATGCTGGCTGATCCAGAGCATGGCAAGTGTGTTGCTGAAACAGCTCACAGTAAGCAACCCGAAGCACTGGAAGAATCTTGGGTGTGGCTTATATAGCCAGCCACACCCAAACACTAGAGAGCTCATGAATCATCATGCACTTCCTGTTTGGCAACAGGAAGTGGTAACCAGGAAGTTGCTACAAACACTAGGAAGGGATTAAAGGAGGGATTTGCTATGGGTTCTTTGTGTGCCTATGCCAGGCCTGCCAAACCTCCACCCAGCTTGCCCCAACTACCTGCCTGCTACCCATGACCACTCCCAACGCCTCATTGCACCTGCGTCAGGCCAACAAAGATGCCATGCTGGCTGCCGCCAACCAACGGTTATGGCGGAAAATTGCGGACTTCCTCCCGGAACTCCCCTCCCAATACCAATCACGCTTCAAGGGGGGCTAGCAGAGGCCAAGGTCGTGGTGCATGACCTCATGGAATCCACAGTAGCACATATCGATACCTTGGCCCGTGCCATCTGCATTGCCACGGACATAGGCGCACAGCCTGCCTCCGGGCGACGAAATTCAACCCGGACGTCCAGGAGCGATTACTAGATCTACCATTCGAGGGGGTGGGGGGAGAACCTCTTCCACTCCTCTACGGGCAAAGAGCTGGACAAAAAGAACAGCTCAAAAACGGCAAAGTCCTTGTCCATTCTTATAAAGACCACGCCCAAAATAATACACCCAATCTCAGCAGCGCTCAGAGAAGGGTCGTACATATGGAGGGTTCTGCAGCTTCCAGGAACACAGATCCAGGCAGCCAGACCGCTCGCCGTCTCAGAGCCGGCGCAAACACCAAAGGGGGGGGGGGGGGGAGTAAGGGCTTTTTCCAGTCCCCCTCCTCAGCCTCCGAGGGAATGAAGGCATGACACGCCCGTTCGGGTCCACATGTCTCCGGTGGGGGGGCTTCCTCTCCATGCATATTTCTGGAGCCAGAATTTCCTGGACCTCTGGATCCTCTCCATAGAATCCACGGGGAACCGCCTACCCATCCCAGCCTCTCCTCCCCTCCACTCCCACAAGTTGGGACAGCAACTCTTTTGGCGGAGATCGGGTCGCTCGTAGACAGCCAGGCAGTGTAGTACGTTCCAGGCTCCCAGCAAGGCTTTGGCTTCTACTCCAGGATTTTCGCCATTCAGAAGATGAACCAGGCAGGCCTAAGAGTTGTGCTGGACCTTTCCACCCTCAATCTCTCGTTATCCCTGCAAAAATTCAAGATGGTTACGCCAGCTTTTATAGTGGAGACATTGGACAAGGGAGCCTGGATGTGCTCCCTAGACCTGAAGGACGCGTACATACACGTCCCAATTTGGCAGCCCCATCGTTCTTGTCTCCGGTTCAGAATCATGGGCTACCATTTCCAATACAAGGTCCTTCCGTTTGGCCTCAACTCGGCTCCCAGGGTCTTTACCAGGCTCATGAACGGTGTAGCAGCCCTCCTCAGAATGCAGGGCCTTCACATCTACCCATACCTCAATGTCTGGCTCGTCAGGGCTACATCTCCAGAGGCGGTTCACCACTCGGCCCATGCCCTTATGAACACACTGCACGACCTGGGCTTCTCGCTCAACCTCAAGAAGTCGCAGCTGCTCTCTACACAGACTCTGACATTCCTGGGACTCATTTGGGACACTTGCTCCGAGAGGGTCTTCCCGTCGGAGGTCAAAATCTCGGCCATCAAGAGGGCCACTGCCCACTTCCTCAGCAGAGAGGTGACCTCGGCATGGTGGTACCAACATCTCCTGGGTCTACTAGCAGCGATTCTGTTAGCCGTGCCGCACACAAGACTAAGGATGAGAAGGATTCAGCTGCACTTCGCGGCCTCATGGAATCAGGAGCAGGGCTCGCAATCAGAGATGATCGCGTTCCGCCATCTTTCCACCAGGGCCTAACTTGGAGGTCCATGGACTGCAACCTATGGATGGGCAAGCCCTTTCGGCCGCACTCTCCGCAGAGCACCATCACCACAGACTCCCCTCTCGAGGGCTGGGGAGCCTCCCTGGACAACCTCTCAGTCCACGGCAGCTGGACTTGACAGGCGCAGGAATACCACATCAATTGGTTGGAGCTGAATACCATCTGGCTAGCGCTCAGAGCATTCCTCCCACTTCTCAGGGGCAAGGTTATCCTCATCCAGACAGATAACTCGACCAGCATGTACTACGTCAACAAGCAGGGAGGCACCAGATCCCCTCCTCTGTGCAGACTGGCGATCAGCATGTGGGAATGGGCCTTGGAAAACAAAATCTACCTCTCGGCAGTCCACCTCCCGGGGGAATCCAACCTGGGGGCTCACAGGCTCAGCAGGCTGGGAGCAGACCATTACGAGTGGCAGCTAAATGACCTTGTTACGCAGGAGATCTTCAACAGGTGGGTGTCATCCCCAGGTGGATCTCTTTGCCACCTGGTACAACAAGAAGTGTCCCCAGTTCGCATCCTGGCAAGGGCAGGGCCCCAGTTCGCTGGGCGACGCATTTCACCTACAGTGGACCGGCATGAAGGGCTACGCCTTTCCGCCCACTCCTCTGATGCAGAGTAATTAGCAAGATCAAGGAGTCTCGCCGACGACTGATCATTCTGATAGCTCCATGGTGGCTGGCCAGGTCATGGTTTTCGGAGACTCTCAGCCTCTCGAAGGTGCCACCTATACACCTTCCGACGGGCCCAGCACATCTGCTGGCACAGCAGGGGGGCAGGATCATCCACCCGGTGCCAGGGAAACTAGCCCTCACAGCGTGGTACCTGAGCAGGTAACGCTTCGGCACCTTAGCCTCTCACAGGCCAATCTGGAGATCATACAGGGCGCCAGGAGCAAAGCCACCAGGGCCCAGTACAAGAGCAAATGGACCAGATTCTGCCACTTGGCAGACTCCAAGGCAATTGCCCCCATGGCCTGCAATTTGGACGACATGCTCTCCTTTTCGGCTCACCTCGCTCATTCGGGAGTACAGGTCGATACCTGCCGTAAATACTTTGCAGCCATTGGGCTTACAGGAACTCTGAGGAGGGCATTTTTTCCTCCTCCAACCCTATCATCAAGAAACATCTGACGGGTCTCGCTAGGCTCTACTCGCCCGTCAAGAGACCGCATCCCGTGTGCGACCTTAATATAGTCTTGGGTGCCCTGGTGCACAAACCATTCGAGCCAATGACATCCGTGAACATTAGGCTGGTCACCATCAAGATGGCCTTACTAGTCTGTCTTACAACGGCTTGCAGTCAGCGAGATTCAGGCGCTGGTCGCCTCTGAACCATATACCACCTTTCACAAGGAGAAGGTTGTCATGCGGACGCACCCAGCCTTTCTGCCCAAGGTTCCATCAGCATTTCACTTGAACGAAGAAATAGTCCTTCCTTGTTCTTTCCTGATTCCCAAGGACGAAGCACAGAGAGCCCTAAAATTCTACCTGGACAGGACCAAAGGCTTCCGCAAGTCGGACGCTCTGTCACTGTCGGCAGCTCAAGGCCAGGCTATCAGGCATCTCAGGCTTCCATATCCTGCTGGATGGTCTCGGCCATCAAAGAAGTGTATGAGGGTCAGCACAGACCGCTCCCGGCCAACATGCATGCCCACGCAGTCAGGGCCAAGGCAACGGCCATCGCATTCCAACGCCATGTCCTCTGGCAAGTCATAAGCCGGGCGGCCACCTAGACCTCTCCCTCTGCTTTCTGCAAGCATTACTGTTTGGATGCTGCTTTCGGACAGGTGGGTCTCAGGAACCTATTTGCTTAAGGAGGCTCTCCTTTCCACCCTGGTGCTACAATCTGTTGTAATCGCCCATACAGTATGGAAGAAAGGGGACGGGATGTAAGAGTAATTATAAGTTACTCACCGTAGTGACTAACTGTTAGGGAGAATTCTCTGTTTAGGCTGAATTTCCTCACCTGGTGAGTCCCCCAGCAGCTTGGCTGTATTTTTGGGGTTTCTTTTTTTCTCCTGCCAAGAGTGAGACTCTTTTACCCTCACTCTTGGGCATGATTTGAGTGTCTTTCTTTGACTCTAGATGTGTTTAATGGGCTATGGGGTCTTTTACTCCATAGGGCTTCATGTGTTTTGTGATGTGTGTTACACAGCACCCTCAGTGCAGTAACACAGGGGTGTCATAGTGACCCCCCCAATACAGACTCCATACCCTGGGACTGACTACTGTCTCCCAGGGCATGTAAAGTCACCATTGACTTTACTAGTCTCAAAATTCTGAACAGAACCAGTACAAACCATCATATTGTGGACGTACTGCCCGGGGCAATTCGATTGCTCCGGGGTCTGTCAGTCGAGGGGGCACGTCTCCGTCCCCCCTGATCGAGTTTTGGCTGGTGGCAGTGGATACTACTTTTTATATTCGACTGCGAATATATCCCTATGGGATTTCCCATTGTTCGAGGCTACCAACTTTAATTATTTAATTCCTATAGCCTCGAACATACCGCCGATTTATTTATTTAATATTAATTCTCCGGTTGGTATTTTTTGCCAGAACTCGGTTCCAAAAAGGCGTTTGTGTTCGCTTCTGTGACTCCAACCCAAGTTGAGCCCTTTGTTCCACTTTTTGGCGTGCTTCTCCACAGAAGCCCTCCAAAGTGGTGCCACTCTGTCTGGGGTACTTAGGGGGGCTAGAGGGGGATTTAGGCACCCTGGACTGAGTTGCCTAGGCAACTCAAGTCGCACTCCGTCCTGATTGGCCCAAGTGGCAAGCCAGCCGGCTCACCACTTAGCATGTTTGAGTGACAGCTAGGCTGAGTGAATTGGGGGTTTCTGCATAAAAGCAGGGCTTTGGGGAATGGAACTTCAGAAGTCGCCACAGGATATAAGAATCCAATGAGGGAGAAGCTGAGCCGACCTGCTACGACGACACCACCGGTGGAGCCCTGATGAACTGTCTCACCACTTTTCCTAACGACAGAGGAGATCTCCAGCCCGGAGAGTCGTCTTCCTTCGACTGGTGGGGATAACCAGTCTGCTTCCTTTTTCGCTTCCTGGAGCCTCTCGTGGCCGCCTTGCCTGTGCCAAGCACCCCGGCAACCGGGATACCACGTTTTACCACGACCGCGAATCAAAGGGTAGTACCTTTTAACAGGAAAACTCAGCGGCTGGTTTCTTCCCTGGCAGTGGTTTCTCCACGTCGAGATCTTCTCTTCCTCTGGACGACGCCGCGACTTGCACCCGCTGACAGGAACAACTGTCCCCGCTGGAGGATCCTTCCCACATAAGGTACCGTGTTCCGCCTGGCTTCCCTTGCAACCGACTGTACGGGGTAGATTTAGCCCCCGGCTTTCGAACCTGGGTTAGCCTGGGACACCCTGGCTAAACTTTTCTGAGCCTACTAAAACCCTTCTGAACTCCCTGCAAGACTTTTTAAGCCTGTTGTCATTGTGTGATCTTGGTGCATTTGTGCCCTGCTCTCTCCAAGAGTGGGCCCGGCCTATGGACTTGGCTCACAAGTAACTTTTGACTTTCCTGCCTTGCTTAAGAGTTCCTAAGTATTAGTGTGGTGTATCTTTCTACATTCTGCCCTTTTCCCTCCCTTTTTGGTTAACTTATTGGAGTGCCATCTATAGTTAAGCGCTCCCCTCTGTCTGGAAATAAGTGGTGTTAACTAAAACTTGTCTGATAAAGGAATAAGGGATGTATATATAATAATAGTAATTGTGTTGAGTGATTTACAATAATAGTGCTGGAGTGTTTCAATCAGTGTGTTTTTAAATAAATAATTATATACTTTGCTACCAAAGCTCTGGTCAGTGTTTGCTTGTGCTATTGTGTCTGAATGCCTATTGTGTATACTTTGCATACTGCCCAACTCTTCTTGAGGCAAGTCTGACTGCTCAGCCACAGGTACCAGGTAAATCTGGGTAGTACAGACTGCTACCAAGTGGGTTTACTGCTAACACCTGTAGTCCTAAATCTTTTGCAGTGTTCCCAAAGGGAACTGCACAGGTTTCTGCCTAACACTAACGTACTCTTAGCCCATAGTCCCCTTTCCTCCATACGTCCAACCAACCTCCCCCCTAATAATACTGGGGTCATTAGGCAATGTTAAATCTATTGTCGACGGTTCAGTGGGGACTGAGGTGTGGCGCCAGAGGGCAGAGTCAGGGCAGCGCATGCTCCCTGGGCCGCGCCCCCACGCGCCTCTAAATTTAAAGGGGAAGAAGGTTTTTTCTGGTGAAAAAGGTTCCGTCTCCCATACAGTATGGAGGAAAGGGGACTATGGACAAAGACTACGTTGGTCACTACGGTGAGGAGCTTATCATTTGAAGGGATTGTGTCCTCCGACGTATTCCTTATCTTGATAGATCATCTCCAGCTTGCTGGCCTTGGAAAAAAAATTTCAGTAGAGGGCGCTGCGCGTCAACGTCTCTCGAGCCGATGTCCCTCGACAGCCTCCGTATCGGCGCCGATGTAATCATGCGTATAAATAGACTTGCGCAGCGTCCGTTGCTCAGTTCTGTTTTTCCGCGCTTCGTGGGCCTCGGAATCGCGTTGCTCAGTTCGTTAGTCAGAGAATATATTCTTCATTATTCCTCTTACTCGATTGCTTCCTCACCCGAACTGACGACTCCACGGTCCGGCTTTAAAAAATGTCGAGACTGTGGAAAGAAAATGTCATTGACAGATCCTCACAGGATCTGTTTGTGGTGCCTCGGATCAGAGCACCAATGTTCGGAGTGCGAGGACTGCATGTCCATGACGGCGAAAGCCTCGAAGGAGTGTAAGGGGAAGCTTGAGAGAGGTAAGACAGCTAAAACTCCTTTGAAAGTTTCCTCTGCAGAGTCGAGACATTCGTCTCCTCGCCGACACAGGAAACCTTCTCGGTCTAGGTCTCGAAGCAGTTCCCACCACTCTTCGAGATCCAAGCATTCAAGTAAGAGACGTCAAAGATCCCCTTCCTCCTCGTCGTCTTCTTCTGTTTCTCCGGAAAGGGTCACCTGCCCCACAAAACATAGCTCTCAGGCTGAGTGGGAGGAATTCCGTAAAAGGATGCTTAGCGTCTTTGAGAAAGCGGCCTCGACCCCCTCAAAGACAGCTGATGGTGATACCCTGGGTGAAAGACCCGAAAAATCTAAACACTGCGAGTCGTTGCACCCGGGGAAAGAAACTACTCGAGAGCGTCACAAACCCTCGAGAAAAGGCACTGTGTCATCGACGCCAGCTTCGAAGGTCCATTCGACGCATAAATCTGCGTCATCAACGCCATTATCGAAGGGCTCATCGACGCACAGGTCGATCGAATCGACGCCGTCTTCAACGCTGACGCTGAAAAAGTGCAAACCCACGGCCGTCACTACCTCACAGCCAGTGGTCATACCCAGAGCCTCTAATATGACTTCGAGGTTATCGACAACCTCGAGTGGGATCCCGATCCTCTCGAGTTCTTCGAGGCCACTTCCAATCTCCTCGATGCCTTTTTCTGTGTTTTCGAAGCCTTTAACATCCGCGTCGACGTTTTCCCAACCGATTATGACAAATTTAGCCCTTCTGCTCTGGAAATGGGATTTAAGCCATCTCCAAAGTCTGATCATTTCATACCTTTGTCTTCAATCTATGAGGAAGGGGAGGATTCAGATCAAGAAAGACCCTTTGGGTTGCAGAGATCTGCAACACCAGAACCAGAGGAATTTACCTCTGAGGAAAATAGGTTGAAGGACCTTAGAGAATCCTTACATGAGGCAAGTGGGTTAGATACTTCCCCAGAAATAGAATTTGCCAAACCAGACCCAGGGGAACACGCTGAGACCCCTTACAGAATTTTAATGGCAAGAATCATATAATTCATGGGTTGGTCTATACCTTCATCTGCATTCCAACAGGATGATCTTACAGACATCTTAGTCAAAGGCCCACAGGAGGATTCCTGTCTAAACGTCCAACTCCAGAGAGTCTGGTTGTCCAAGCAGCAACTGCATCAGGCAGTAGATCGGCATACCCTACTGTTCCACAGGACAGGGATGACAAAAGATACGACTCTATGGCTAAAAGTTTTTTCTGCATGTAGCATGGCGTTGAAATCTATTAACGCTACTTGTACGTTCGCAAGGTTCAGCCATACACTTTGGGAGTGTGCTTCATCAGCGGCTGACTGCCTCCCAAAGGGAGAAGAAAGGGAAGAGTTTCTAAACATCATTAAGGATGGTAAAGACGCAATGTGCGAATCCCTTCAAACTGGCATTGATTCTGCTGTCAGCATCAGTAGGGCCATGGCGGCAAGTTCTACAACCCGCAGATTTGCGTGGTTACGAAAGTCTGGGTTTGCTCCAGATGTACAAGCCAGACTTTTAAATATGCCCTTTGACGGCTCTTCTTTGTTTGGTAAGAAGGCGGATGACAGCCTAGAAAAGTTAGACATCCAAAGCAGCAGCAAAATCCCTGGGTGCTGCAATCTCTCAAACGCCATATCGCCCCTCAGGAACCTCTTGGAGGGGTTAGTCCTTTCGCTTTTATTCCGCATTCGGAAAAGGCAGAGGACAGTCGGTTCAAAGAGTTAAAAAAAGATTCACCCGAGGTGGATGGGGTAAAAATACAAAAGCCGCAGCAGCAGGTACCTCTTTACCCTCGGCACCTGGATCAGCCGCCTCTAAATCACTCTGAGGACTCTCCTCACAGACACCAGTAGGGGGCAGGCTAACTCAACATCTGACCGATTGGCAGGCTATTACGTCAGATGCTTGGGCATTGGAGACAGTTGCCCAAGGTTACTGCCTGCCTTTTCTACGCATTCCTCAGAGTCATCCATCGGGGAACAGCTCTCGGAAAGTTCCAGATCCGCTCCTCTTGCAGGAAATTGTAGACCTGCTGGAGAAAGGTGCCATAGAACCGGTACCTGTAGCGGAGAGGAACAAGGGCTGGTACTCCCCATACTTCCTAATACCGAAGAAGGACGGAGGACTGAAACCTTTCTTGGACTTACGATTATTGAACAAGTTCCTCAGGAAGGACAAGTTGAGGATGGTAACTCTTTCTCGGATCCTTCAGGCCCTCCAGCTCCAGGACTGGCTGCTATCTCTGGACCTTTAGGATGCTTATTTCCATGTGCCAATCCATCTCAAACACAGGAAATACCTGAGGTTCGCAATTGGCGGCTCTCATTATAAATTTCGAGTTCTGCCATTTGGGCTGACCTCCGCCCCAAGGGTCTTCACCAAGCTAATGTCGGTAGTGACTGCAAGTCTAAGGAGGGAAGGGATTCACGTCTACCCTTACCTGGACGATTGGCTGATCAGAGCTGTATCTCCGGAACAAGCTCAGATCCAGCTAGATTATGTCTGCCACTTCCTTCACAAACTGGGCTTCTCCCTCAATTTAAAGAAGTCACAGATGATACCATCACAGAGACTCCAGTTCATTGGAGTGGTCCTGGACACTTCACTGGGAAAAGCCTCGCCACCAGAGGTGAGGGCTCAAGATATTCTGCAGATGGTCACCAAGTTTCAAAATGCCCAACGTCTCCCAGCCTGCAACTTTGAGGTTGCTAGGCCTCATGGCATCCTGCATCTCGCTTGTGCCAGAGGCTCGCCTGAGAATGAGATCTCTTAGTGGGCACTGAGAACTCAGTGGTCGCAATTCTCAGGGAGAATGACAGACCTCCTCCAGGTTCCGGACAAGGTGGCTCCAGACCTTCAGTGGTGGGCCTGCCAGGAGAACATCTTGAAAGGAGAACTGTTTTGGCAACCGTGGCCGGAGATAACCGTAGTCACAGATGCCTCACTCACGGGGTGGGGAGCCCATACCAACGACTTGACCATCAGCGGTCATTGGTCTCCATCGGAGTCCAGACTACATATCAACCTGTTAGAGCTGAGAGCAATCAGAATAGCGCTGAAGGCTTTTCTGCCATCTGTACAGGGGAAAAATGTCCTGATAATGACGGACAACACAGTGGCCATGCACTACCTCAACAAAAGAGGAGGCGTAGGATCACTGCCTCTGTGCAGAGAGGCGATGCAGCTCTGGTTTTGGGCAATCCAAGAAGGAATCTCTCTATCGGCAGTTCACTTAGCCGGAGAGAAAAACTTGACAGCGGACGCTCTGAGCAGGCAGAGTACAGTCTCCCACGTGTGGAAACTAGCTCAGGAAGTCCTTCAACAGATCTTCACCCTTTGGGGAACCCCTCAAGTGGATCTGTTTGCCACCAGCATCAACAGGAAGTGCGATCAGTTTTGTTCAAGGGAATTTCCCCCGAGAGGAGCTCTAGGGGACGCGTTCATAGTGGACTGGGAGTTTCCACTTCTATACACGTTTCCTCCAGTCCCTGTCATTCCTCAAATGATCAGGAGGTTGAGGAGGATCCGGAAAACCATGATCCTAATTGCCCCGGACTGGGCCAGGAGAACGTGGTACCCAGACCTTCTGGACATGTCCATCTGCCCTCTAATTCGTCTTCCACGCAAGGAGAATTTTCTCTCGCAAAAGGGAGGTCAGGTTCTCCATCCAGACATCAGAACCCTCAACCTTCGCGCTTGGTATCTGAAAGGTTGAGATACAAGGATTGGGACCTCCCAGATGACGTCATGGAGGTGTTGCTTTCGGCAAGAAGGCCAGCAACAAAGACTTTATACCGCGGCCGTAGGAACAAATTTTGCAGCTGGTGTAGAGGAAAGAATATCAACCCCTTTTCATGTGGTACACCAACGGTGTTATCTTTTTCTACTCTATTTGGCAAATTCGGGCCTTCAGGTTGGCACTATCAAGGGCTATCTCGCAGCGCTATCGATCTTCAAGCGCACTGCATAGGAACCATTGTATTTCAAGTTACCCCTAGTAATACAATTTCTGAAGGGATTAACCAATGTCTATCCTCCAAGACAATTCCAAGTTCCCTTATGGGACTTAAATTTAGTCTTAAATTTCCTGATGGGTACTCCTTTTGAACCACTCTACTCTTGTTCACTTAGGTCTCTCACCCTTAAAACTGTCTTATTAGTGGCATTGACATCTGCTAGGAGTGTGAGCGAATTACAGGCTCTATCTTGTAAAACCCCTCATACAATTTTTCATAAAGATAAAGTTGTCCTACAAGTGAAGCCTAATTTTCTCCCAAAGGTGGTTTCTGAATTCCACATCACTCAGAAGATTACCTTGCCTTCATTTTATCCCCCTCCCCATCCCGGGAAAGAGGAAGAAAGGCTGCATAGGCTGGACCCAAAGCAGGCTTTGAGCTTTTACATCAGCAGACTTGCTAGGATTAGGCAAGCAGACCAACTGTTCGTAGGTTACTCAGGGCACAAATTGAGATTACCGATAACAAAACAGACCATTTCCAGATGGATTATTTTAGCCATTCTGGAATGTTACAAACTTGCAGGGAAAGAGCCTCCTCAAAATCTTAGGGCTTATTCAACCAGGGGTATCGCAGCCTCTTCGGCCCTCCAAAGATGGGTAGCGATTCGAGACATATGTGCGGCTGCCACATGGTCGTCTGCACATACCTTCACAAGATTTTACAACCTGGATTCCTCCTCTAGCCAAGAGACTAGATTTGGCAAAGCTGTGTTGCACTCTGTTCACTCTTGAAGGGAAAAATGGCAATTTTACTCCCACCTCCAGTTAGACTCCCATAGCAGTAGTGTGTATCAAGATAAGGAATACGTCGGAGGACACAATCCCTTCGAAGAACAAGTTACTTCTTACCTGGTAACGTTCTTTCGATGGGATGTTCCTCCGACGTATTCCTATCGCCCCTCCCATCCATCCCCTCAGTAAAACTTCCCTTGTGGTTACAGCTTATGCTCCTTCTGGGTCACTAACCAATTAATGTAAAACAACTGTTAACGGCAAAACGGAACTGAGCAACGGACGCTGCGCGAGTATTTATACGCATGATGACGTCGGCGCCGATACAGAAGCTGTCGAGGGACATCGTCTCGAGGGACGACGACGCGCAGCGCCCTCTACTTAAAAAAAAAATTCCAAGGCCAGCAACCTGGAGATGATCTATCAAGATAAGGAATACGTCGGAGGAACATCCCATCGTAAGAACGTTACCAGGTAAGAAGTAACTTGTTCTTTCGGTCTCCACTAAGGCACTACTTCCATTGATCGCTGCAGAGATCATTTCCATGAGATATGTCTTTTGCCGTGTTAGCCCATCCCTGCACTGAGGGGAGGAGCCCCCTTTTCCAGTGTCTGGCTCGACAGGCCCGTGCCGCCAAAAGAAAGTGCACCAAGGGTGACGTGTCCCATTGTTCATCACACTCCTCCAAACAAAACAAAGAAAGTGTCCAAACTGTGTGTTCCCCCCACCCCTCCTGCATCTCTGATCCAACCCAAAACCTCTGTCCAGAAAACCTGCACCCTGGGGCACGCCCACCACATGTGGGG
The DNA here is from genome assembly GCF_040938575.1 of Ambystoma mexicanum. Taxonomy (NCBI): domain Eukaryota; kingdom Metazoa; phylum Chordata; class Amphibia; order Caudata; family Ambystomatidae; genus Ambystoma; species Ambystoma mexicanum. The sequence continues at coordinate 456,547,442 of NC_090922.1, forward strand.
GTCGTGGGTCCCTATCCTGGGATGACCAGGGCTTCTCCCTGGCCCTCCTCGTCTTCATGGGTCCTGTCTCCTCCACCCTGCAGTGTGTGGCCCCGCTTGGGTTCTGATTCTGGCTCTCCCCTTCTCTGTCCTGTCCTCCTCCTCTCTTCCTCAGTGCGGCTGTGCTTCCTATCGTTGCTCTGATGCCGTCTCCAGGGCCGCCCAAGGCAGCCCTCCCATGCAGTCACCGCCCGTCTGTGATGAAGGCCGGAGAAGACAGGGCCTCGGGGCACACGCATGGCCGTCAGTCCCTGCTGCTGTTTGGGCCGGAACCCTGTGGATTTCTGCTCTCTGGTGACCCGCCTAGTGTTTGGGGCCTCGGGTGGGCCGCGTGCGCCCCTCTGCAGCAGTGATTCTCCTTTCTCTACTGCCTTGCATCAGGCCCCATCCGCGGGGCGGTGGGTCTCCGCGGCTCTCTTCTAGTGGCTCCACGTAAGGGAAGCCGGGCATCAATTTCAGTGTCTCCCCCGGCCCTGATCTCGGTTGTTCCGCTTCCGAGCCGGCTCCCCTCTTTCACCAGTCTCCTCACCTCGTTGCTGGTTGCCTGCTGTCCGGGCGCCAACTGTCGGTGTGCCCGCAAGGGTTCGGGTGTGATGCAAAAGGGCGGCTGCGCTCCTGCAGCGACCACCTGGAGTGAAGCCGGAGAGAAAAACTTGACAGCGGACGCTCTGAGCAGGCAGAGTACAGTCTCCCACGTGTGGAAACTAGCTCAGGAAGTCCTTCAACAGATCTTCACCCTTTGGGGAACCCCTCAAGTGGATCTGTTTGCCACCAGCATCAACAGGAAGTGCGATCAGTTTTGTTCAAGGGAATTTCCCCCGAGAGGAGCTCTAGGGGACGCGTTCATAGTGGACTGGGAGTTTCCACTTCTATACACGTTTCCTCCAGTCCCTGTCATTCCTCAAATGATCAGGAGGTTGAGGAGGATCCGGAAAACCATGATCCTAATTGCCCCGGACTGGGCCAGGAGAACGTGGTACCCAGACCTTCTGGACATGTCCATCTGCCCTCTAATTCGTCTTCCACTCAAGGAGAATTTTCTCTCGCAAAAGGGAGGTCAGGTTCTCCATCCAGACATCAGAACCCTCAACCTTCGCGCTTGGTATCTGAAAGGTTGAGATACAAGGATTGGGACCTCCCAGATGACGTCATGGAGGTGTTGCTTTCGGCAAGAAGGCCAGCAACAAAGACTTTATACCGCGGCCGTAGGAACAAATTTTGCAGCTGGTGTAGAGGAAAGAATATCAACCCCTTTTCATGTGGTACACCAACGGTGTTATCTTTTTCTACTCTATTTGGCAAATTCGGGCCTTCAGGTTGGCACTATCAAGGGCTATCTCGCAGCGCTATCGATCTTCAAGCGCACTGCATAGGAACCATTGTATTTCAAGTTACCCCTAGTAATACAATTTCTGAAGGGATTAACCAATGTCTATCCTCCAAGACAATTCCAAGTTCCCTTATGGGACTTAAATTTAGTCTTAAATTTCCTGATGGGTACTCCTTTTGAACCACTCTACTCTTGTTCACTTAGGTCTCTCACCCTTAAAACTGTCTTATTAGTGGCATTGACATCTGCTAGGAGTGTGAGCGAATTACAGGCTCTATCTTGTAAAACCCCTCATACAATTTTTCATAAAGATAAAGTTGTCCTACAAGTGAAGCCTAATTTTCTCCCAAAGGTGGTTTCTGAATTCCACATCACTCAGAAGATTACCTTGCCTTCATTTTATCCCCCTCCCCATCCCGGGAAAGCGGAAGAAAGGCTGCATAGGCTGGACCCAAAGCAGGCTTTGAGCTTTTACATCAGCAGACTTGCTAGGATTAGGCAAGCAGACCAACTGTTCGTAGGTTACTCAGGGCACAAATTGAGATTACCGATAACAAAACAGACCATTTCCAGATGGATTATTTTAGCCATTCTGGAATGTTACAAACTTGCAGGGAAAGAGCCTCCTCAAAATCTTAGGGCTTATTCAACCAGGGGTATCGCAGCCTCTTCGGCCCTCCAAAGATGGGTAGCGATTCGAGACATATGTGCGGCTGCCACATGGTCGTCTGCACATACCTTCACAAGATTTTACAACCTGGATTCCTCCTCTAGCCAAGAGACTAGATTTGGCAAAGCTGTGTTGCACTCTGTTCACTCTTGAAGGGAAAAATGGCAATTTTACTCCCACCTCCAGTTAGACTCCCATAGCAGTGGTGTGTATCAAGATAAGGAATACGTCGGAGGACACAATCCCTTCGAAGAACAAGTTACTTCTTACCTGGTAACGTTCTTTCGATGGGATGTTCCTCCGACGTATTCCTATCGCCCCTCCCATCCATCCCCTCAGTAAAACTTCCCTTGTGGTTACAGCTTATGCTCCTTCTGGGTCACTAACCAATTAATGTAAAACAACTGTTAACGGCAAAACGGAACTGAGCAACGGACGCTGCGCGAGTATTTATACGCATGATGACGTCGGCGCCGATACAGAAGCTGTCGAGGGACATCGTCTCGAGGGACGACGACGCGCAGCGCCCTCTACTTAAAAAAAAAATTCCAAGGCCAGCAACCTGGAGATGATCTATCAAGATAAGGAATACGTCGGAGGAACATCCCATCGTAAGAACGTTACCAGGTAAGAAGTAACTTGTTCTTTCGGTCTCCACTAAGGCACTACTTCCATTGATCGCTGCAGAGATCATTTCCATGAGATATGTCTTTTGCCGTGTTAGCCCATCCCTGCACTGAGGGGAGGAGCCCCCTTTTCCAGTGTCTGGCTCGACAGGCCCGTGCCGCCAAAAGAAAGTGCACCAAGGGTGACGTGTCCCATTGTTCATCACACTCCTCCAAACAAAACAAAGAAAGTGTCCAAACTGTGTGTTCCCCCCACCCCTCCTGCATCTCTGATCCAACCCAAAACCTCTGTCCAGAAAACCTGCACCCTGGGGCACGCCCACCACATGTGGGGGTCGTGGGTCCCTATCCTGGGATGACCAGGGCTTCTCCCTGGCCCTCCTCGTCTTCATGGGTCCTGTCTCCTCCACCCTGCAGTGTGTGGCCCCGCTTGGGTTCTGATTCTGGCTCTCCCCTTCTCTGTCCTCTCCTCCTCTCTTCCTCAGTGCGGCTGTGCTTCCTATCGTTGCTCTGATGCCGTCTCCAGGGCCGCCCAAGGCAGCCCTCCCATGCAGTCACCGCCCGTCTGTGATGAAGGCCGGAGAAGACAGGGCCTCGGGGCACACGCATGGCCGTCAGTCCCTGCTGCTGTTTGGGCCGGAACCCTGTGGATTTCTGCTCTCTGGTGACCCGCCTAGTGTTTGGGGCCTCGGGTGGGCCGCGTGCGCCCCTCTGCAGCAGTGATTCTCCTTTCTCTACTGCCTTGCATCAGGCCCCATCCGCGGGGCGGTGGGTCTCCGCGGCTCTCTTCTAGTGGCTCCACGTAAGGGAAGCCGGGCATCAATTTCAGTGTCTCCCCCGGCCCTGATCTCGGTTGTTCCGCTTCCGAGCCGGCTCCCCTCTTTCACCAGTCTCCTCACCTCGTTGCTGGTTGCCTGCTGTCCGGGCGCCAACTGTCGGTGTGCCCGCAAGGGTTCGGGTGTGATGCAAAAGGGCGGCTGCGCTCCTGCAGCGACCACCTGGAGTGCTGCACCGTGTGCTTCTTTGCAGCCTGGGGGGGTGGCAGCCCAGTCTCTCTCCTCTTCTAGGACACCTCAGGGGTGGATTTTTCTTCCCGGGCTCCACTTGCGTATTGCTTGGCCTGGAGCCTCGCATGCTCATCTTGGACTTTCTCCGTGTTCGTGGCCCAGGTGCCGCCGGATGGACCCCTCACCGCAATGTAGTCCTGGGGGGCTGCCGTTTGCCCGGCGTGGCCTCCGGGCGTCTTTGTAATGCCCCACCGGGAGGCGCTGCTGACAATAGGTTTGCCTCTGTGTCCAGGTTTTACCTGCGTTGAGCACACCGGTCGTGTGGCTCGTGGGGCTCCTCGGTCAGCTCCGTCCCCCAAGATGCCGTTGCCAGCTCAGGCTAGGGGCGGGGGTAATGTTCTCAACCCCTCGGATGTCCCAGGGGTCCAAATGTTGGCCCGGACTGCCCAGTCTCCACTGCGGGGAGTAGGAACCTCAGAAGGCCCAACGGCTACAAGCGGAGCGCAATCCTCAGGCGTCCATCCAGTTAAGCACTCCCTAGTGGTCTCCCGAATTAATATTTTGAATGGATTGTGTCCTCCAAGGTATTCCTAGTCTTAGATGTATTCGCCCAGCTTTGGCTGCTTCGCACCTTTTTTCTCGGCAGAGGGCGTCGTGGGTCGATGTCGTTGAGTCGAGGTCCCTCGGAGGCCTCCGTCGAGGGTGACTTCATCAAGTATACAAGTAGCACGTGCGGCGCCCATTGGCCTCAGTTCCCTTTTTCCACAGTACGTGTTGCTTTCGGAGACTCGGCGCGCCTCGATAGTTCTATGACGCAGTTATTGTGAAGATATTTGAGATGTCCTCATCGTCGACCCTGACTACCCCGCGTTTGGGATTCAAGAAATGTAAAACTTGTGGTTCCAAAATGTTGATCATGGATCCGCACCGAGAATGTCTGTAGTGCCTCTGCGAAAATCACGACACGGAGGCCTGTGCAAAGTGTCAGGCTATGACGGGCAAGGCCTTGCGAGAGAGGAAGGGAAAGCTACAGGTAAGTCAAAAACCTGACCGAAAAGCCTCAAGCGCCGAGTCGAGAACCCATGAGGAGATCTCCTCGACGCGAAAGGCCAAAACATAGGTCTAGGTCCCGAAGTCGTTCCCACCACTCTTTGTCTTTGACGAAAAATTCTAAAAAGAGACGCCACCGATCCCCTTCCACCTAGTCTTCTGAGGAATCCCCCAAGAAAATGAAACGCCCCACAAAACATTCTTCCTCTGAAGAATGGAAGATTTTAGAATTAAAATGATGGAAGTTTTTGCAAAGGCTAAGCCTTGGTCCGCGCCTTCCTCGGAAGCCGGCCGAGAGCTTTACCGTTCCGACACTCGCGCGCCCTCGAGCCTGTGTGATCGAAGAAAAAAAGATTGGGAACCCTCCAGAACCCCAAGTGATAAAGATCAGTCGGATCGACCGCTCGAGGTCATCGATGCCGTCCGGAACCCGACGCACCTCGAAGGACGAGCCTTCGAAAAGCGTCTCGAAGCCAGCTCAGTCGACAACTGTTATTTCGTCGACGCCATCGATGCCTTTGTCTACGTCGACCCCGAAGCCTTCAGTGCCCATAGTTTCAAAGGCTCCAGTTCAATCAGAAATTGACAAAATAGCAGCAAAAGAAAAAGCTGCCAAACCTACAAAGACTTTAGCCTCCACTGTAACAGCCCCTCCAGAAAAAATGTATAAGCCTCTGCCAAGGAAAGATTTTTTTGAATCCTTGTCTTCAATTTCTGAAGAACAAGAAAGGTCTGAGGAGGAGGATGTTCCTTTTGGCCTAGAGTATGACACCCCTAATGTCCCAGAATGTCTAATTTCTGAGGAAAGCAGAATGAGGGATTTAGTGGAAACTTTAAGTGGAGTTGACACATCACCTGAGACAGAATTTGGCAAACCAGAACCAGGGGAACATGCCAGTCCCTCACATAGACAACTGATGACAAAGGTGATGGATTATTTAGGATGGGCTAGACCACCAACTCAGTTCATCCAGGATGACCTGACTAATATACTAGATCAGGGCCCCACCGAAGATCCGATTTTACCCTTCCATGTAGCCTTAGAAAATAGAGTGGCCAAAAATTGGGAGACCCTGGACTCCATTCCTCCTGTGAATAAGTCCTTCATGTCAAAATACCGCCCTTCCAGTAGCGACCCCGGCTATCTGTCCAAACACCCCACTCCCGAGAGTCTGGTGGTCCAGGCAGCCACAGCTACATCAAATAAGGTGGCGTACCCTACCATCCCTCCAGATAGGGACGACAAGCGTGTGGATGGTTGGGCACACAAGATATTTTCAGCTGGGAGTATGTGTTACGCCCGCCCGATATCCCTGGGGGCGTCTGGAAGGCTCTGAGATCTGGAACCCTGGATGCGTAGTTGCTCAGTGCTGAATAATGAATCTTAATTATTTGTAGGGTGAGCTATCCGTCCTGCGTTTCTTGTGCAGGGGCGCTTGATGATTGTTGGCGAGCTGCCCGAGTTGCTTCACTGGTGCAGTACGCTTTCCTTGGGCCAAGGCCTGCTGCGACCCCGAATCTGCTGGTAGGTTTGTTAATTGTAAGTCTTTGTTCTGTTTATGGTGGGAATTTGTTAATGTCTTTATCTCCTTCTTTTCAGGTGCGAAGGTCTTGATGCTGACATGCCAGGTGGAGAGGCACGTTTTCTAGGTAAGAGAAAGCGAGAAGCTCAGCGCCTTTATCGTCTTTTAAAGCTAACGTGTGTTTTCTTCTTCTTTTCCGCACAGTCCGCTGTGGTGCTGCGAGTGGATGAGAGCGCAATGAAAAACTGGCCCCCGGAATCAGTTAAGGTATGTACAGCGCTGTGTGGTTGTTTAATATTGAAAGCGAACCTGAATATGTCGCTTTTCCTTTGCAGATGTTGCTGTGGTGCTCCGGATGGAAGCGTGGCGTAGTGCAGTGGGATTCAGGTAAGACTGATGGAATTCAATGTTTTTCCCTTTCTCGTTATTGCAGGTCGCAATGTTCGGACAGCAGCTGTGGTAGCGGTTCGCCGGAAGTCCTTAAGCTAGTACTCACAGGTGAGTGATGTTTCTTCTTTGCTCGGTTTCCACAGATTGCAGCCCAGTTGAGATGCTGAGTGTTTGATGGTGTTTTCTCAGGTAAGGCAGAATAATCCTGTTCTTGCAGGATTACAGGAAGATGCTGAAGACCAGGAGCTGGACACAATGAGTGTCACACTGCGGGTTGCAGAATAAGTCAAAGCGTGTTCTGCAGTCAGGGTGTGGTTTATATAGCCCAGGTAAAGTAGTACCAGGGAAAGTAGTTCCAGGCCTGCCACACCCAAAACACTAGACTGCATGGCTTGGTTCTTAGAACTAGACTGTGTGGGTGCTTCCATGTTAGATTTAAAGGTCCATGTACATAAATGGGACCTAGTTTGAACAGCCCTTCCTTCTTACATATGAGCCTGGTGCCAAAGGTGTCAGGACTGGCTCCAGGAGCCCTTTTGCACTGGTTTTAAGGCCCTCAGGGTTCTGGTGGGAGCCTGCTTGTGGCACAACGTGTGCCCCCTCACAGTGGACATGACAGTATAGCATTAAAATCGGCCAACTCCACATGTGCCTTGGCAAAATTTTCGTACACTCTGTAGGAGTGCATTGCAATGGCGGCAGAGCACATACCAGAAGGGGAAGAACGGGAAGGATTCCTAGCCATCGTTAGAGATGTAAAGGAAGCCATGCAGGAATCCCTTCAGTCTGGATTGGACACTGCAGATAGTGTGAGCAGGTCCATGACCACTAGCACAGTGATGCGCAGATTTACCTGGTTCCGAAAGTCAGGTTTCGCACCAGACGTGCAAACCGTCTTTTGAACATGCCTTTTGACGGGTCTCACCTTTTCGGCAACAAGGCTGACGAGGTTGCAGACCTCGAATGCAGCTGCCAAGTCCTTAGGAGCGATCCTATTGTTATTACTCCTCATATGGAAAGGCGAGAGGAATGGCCAGTCAAAGAGGCCAGAGAAAAATCACTCGTGGTGGACGAGGTAAACGTGCTAAGCCAGCTCCAGCTCCAGCTGCAGCTTCCTTACCATCAGCAGCCGCAGCATCCGCCACAAAACCACTTTGAGGACTTTCATCACAAGACACCTGTGGGAGGCAGGCTGTCCCAGCATCTACAAGAAAGGCGAGCCATTACTTCAGATGTTTGGGCTCTAGAAATAATAGCCCAAGGTTACTGCCTTCCTTTTCTAATGCAGCCTCAAAGCAATCCACCGGGGAGACACTCTTTGAAGTTTCCAGACCCGCTCCTACAACAGGAAGTCTTAACCCTGCTAGAGAAAGGTGCTATAGAACCAGTACCTGTAGCGGAGAGGAACAAGGGATGCTACTCCCCATATTTTATGATTCCCTAAAAGGACGGAGAACTGAGACCCATCTTGGACTTAAAAGACTTGAACAAGCTTCAAGGGAAGCACTGGTTCAAGATGGTCACTCTTTCTCAGATTCTTCAGGCCTTTAAATTTCAGGATTGGTTGGTGTCATTGGACCTCCAGGATGCTTATTTTCATGTGCCAATCCATCTCAAGCACAGAAAATACCTGAGGTTCGTGGTTGCCAACTCGCACTATCAATTTCGAGTCTTACCATTCGGGTTGACCTCCACCCAAAGGTCTTTACCAAGTTGATGGTAGTGGTGACAGCGCATCTTAGGAGAGGGGGGGATTCACGTCTACCCCTAGCTGGACGATTGGTTGATCAGGGCGCGTTCTACCGAGCAAGCCCTGAATCATCTGAAAGTCACCTGCCACTTCCTCCACAGACTGGGCTTCTCCCTCAATTTCAAGAAGTCACAAATGACACCTTCCCAACAGCTCCAGTACATCGAGGCTGTATTAGACACATCCTTGGGAAAGAGCTTGCCTCCCAAGTCGAGGGCTCAAGACATTCTTCAGATGGTTTCCAGATTTCAAAATGTCCAAAATCTCCAGGCCTACGACTTCTTGAGGTTGCTTGGCCTCATGGCATCCTGCATTTTCCTGGTGCCAGAAGCACGCCTGAGGATGAGATCACTTCAGTGGGCTTTAAAGACTCAATGGTCCCAATTCTCAGGACAAATGACGGATCTCCTACGGATTCCGAACAAGGTTCGGCAGGATCTTCTGTGGTGGACTTGCACAGAGAACATCCTAAAAGGAGAACGTTTTTGGCAACCATGGCCGGAGATTACAGTAGTGACGGAAGCCTCACTCATGGGGTGGGGAGCTCATGCTAACCATCTGACAATCGGCGGTCGTTGGTCTCCAAATGAGTCCAAACTACACATCAACCTTTTGGAGCTGAAGGCTTTTCTGCCATCTGTCAGGGGGGGAAAAATGTCCTGATAATGACTGACAACACAGTGGCCATGCATTACCTAAACAAAAGAGGTGTACGGTCAGTACCTCTGTGCAGAGAGGCAATGCGGCTCTGGAATTGGGCAATTCAGGAAGGAATCTCCTTATTGGCAGTTCATCTAGCCGGGGAGAGAATGACGGTGGACGCTCTGAGCAGACAGAGTACTGTGTCCCACGAGTGGGAACTGGCTCAGGAAGTCCTTCAAGAGATCTTCGCCCTTTGGGGAACCCCTCAAGTAGAGCTGTTTGCAACTGGAATCAACCGAAAGTGCGAAAGGTATTGCTCAAGGGAATTTCCCCCGAGAGGAGCCCTAGGGGACGCGTTTGTGGTGGAGTGGAACTTCCCACTGCTATATGTGTTCCCTCCGATCCCCGTCATTCCTCAAGTCATCAGGAGACGGTTCGGAAACCGCATGATCCTAATTACCCCGGATTGGGCCAGGAGAACGGGGCACCCGTACCTTCTAGACATGTCCATCTGCCCTCCGTTACGTCTTCCTCAGAGAGAGGACCTTCTCTCACAAAAGGAGGGCCAGGTTCTCCATTCAGAGGTCAGGACTTTCAACCTTCATGCTTGGTATCTGAAAGGCTGAGATACAAGGATTGGGACATTCCAGATGTGTTGCTTTCGGCAAAAAGTCCAGAAACAAAATCTTTGTACCTTTGTGTTAGGGATAATTCTCGTAAATGACTGATTTCCCTTACCTAATGAGTCCCTCAGCAGCTTTGCTGGATTTATAATATTAATTTTTTTCACCTGGTAAGAGTGAGAGCCTTTTTCCCACTCTGTATTTTCACTTTTTGTGTGATCTTGAGCACTGGAGCCTCACCTACTCCATGGTCTCATATTTTTGTGTGTTACACAGCATCTTCAGTGCAGTGACACAGGGTTGTCTTTGAGACTTCCCACCGACTACATTTTCTGGGGCTGACTACTGTCCCCGATAAAAGGGTAAAGTTGTCATTAACTTTACCTTAGTCACTTTAAACCACAGACCCAGTAAACCCCATCTTACATTGAGTATTGGAAAGGGTTAACTCTTATCCCTTTTTGTCTGTGCATCTTGGAGCATTGTTTCGCTCCCTTTACATTAAAACTTGGCTGGTGGAAGTGGTATCTACCCTAACTTTTCTACCGCGATTATCTTATATAAACGTGACCAAATACATTTTATTTTGGCTCCGGCTGGGTTTATTCCCCATTTCTTTTTGTTAAAGTCTTTCTCTGTGCGCCAAACCGGGGATGACTCCTTTGTTCGCTGTCTTTTCGTGGGCTTCTGCACAGAAGCCCTCCTTACGGCGCCTGAAAGTCTAGGTAGGCAGGATGTGAAGGATGGATCTTCGGACCCCTGCCATGGGTTCCCTTGGTAACCCAAGTCACAGTCCTGTTTGATTGGCTGAGGGGACTGTCCTTGCCAGGACAGCCACCCTGCTGTGTGATTGACAGCCAGGCTGTATGAATGGGGGAAAACTGCATAAAAAGCAGGTCTCTAGGACTGGAAAGGCAGAGTCGCCACTGGAATGAAAGAACCAACGAGGAACTTGCAGAAGAGGACCCCTACAACGACTGAACGCCCGGTGAAGCCCTGCTGCAGGTCCGAATCTTCAGAATCCGATGACAGAGAAGATCCTCCAGGAAACGTCTTCCGTTGAGCTGGTAGGACCAACCAGTTCACCCAAACTACAAGCCAGTACCCCTCCTCTGGTCGAATTCGCTGTACAGAGCTACAGTGGGCCGGATAGCCAGGAAGGTCGGACCCAGCTTGGGTTTTAAGGAGCGCACCTTTTATTAGTTGCTTTGCTCTGCTGCTGGTTTCTTCCCTGGGTAGTGCAGGACCCTCTAGTCCTCCTACTTCTTGTCAGTCCGACAGTCGCTTCAGGAACCGTGAGCCTGCAGGAACTACCAGGAACGTCCGCCTCAGCTACAGCTCCCTCTCGGTTTTAAGGTACTGTGCAACCGTGGTGAAAGTGTTTGAAATCTTTTGCCAATCCGAGGGCTTGTCCTTCTCTTTGAACTAACATTTGTATTAACCATCCTCGTCCTGAAACTACCCTGAACTGTGTAATCTTGAAAAAAATACTTTTGACCCATTGACTTTGGCCCTAAGCCTTTTCTACCTGATTCTATCTCTGTAGTTCCTCTTGTTCAATTGCCCTGAGTACTTACCTGTTGGTTTGTCCTAATTTCTAATAACTTTGTTTGTCCCTCCCTTTTAAATTGCTGGAGTGCCATTTTGCTTCCACTTCATTTTGTGAGCTTAACTTGTCTGGAATTTAAGGGAAGTGGTGAGGTGTATTAAGAGTGTGATTTTTAGACTGCTTATAATAGTTTACTTTTATACAACTGAAGAGTGAAATAAATGTATATTCTTTTACTTGAAAACCTTGAGTCACTGTTTACCTGAATTGTAGTAATTGCTGTCCTTTCTGTAACTATTTGATACTGCTCACTTACTCTTGAGATAAGTCTGGCTGCTCTGCTACACCTACCACTATAACTGTGTAGTACAGGCTTGTACCAAAGGTGAAATTGTAGTCGTAGTCTTAATTGTGTGTGGTGTTCTCAAAGGGTACTGCATATAATTCTGCCTAACTCGTTGTGGTTGGAAGAAGTTTTGCAACTGGTGCAGGGAAAAGAATGTTGATCTTTTTCTGTGTGCTATTCCAGAAGTGTTATCTTTCCTCTTATCACTGGCACATAGATGTCTCAATGTTGGGACCATTAAAGGTTATCTTGTAGCACTTTCCATTTTCAAGCGCTCTTCAGAAGAATGTTCCTACTTTGAGAATACAATTCTTAAACGGACTCACCAATGTGTTCCCTCCTTCTTTCCAAGTCCTAGTTTGGGACCTTAATCTGATTCTTAAGTTTTTGATGTGTGCCCCTTTTGAACCTTTGCACACATGTCCATTAAGATTACTAACTTTGAAAAACGTTTTTTTGGTTGCTTTAACATCTGCATGAAGAGTGAGCGAGTTGCAGGCACTGTCTTCTGGGCCACCCTATACTGTGTTCCACAAGGACAGGGTTGTATTGAGGGTTAAACCCTCATTCTTACCTAAAGTTATGTCTGATTTCCATTTGAATCAGAAGATCATTCTGCCTGCGTTCTATCCTCCACCTTATCCCAGCAAGCAGGAGGAAATTGATTGCACAGGCTGGACCCCAGAAGAGCTCGAAGCTTTTACATTTCTAGGCTCTCCAAGCTTAGAGTGGACAATCAACTTTTCATTGGCTACACTGGAAGGAAGTTTGGTCAGTCGGTGTCAAAACAAACCCCATCACATTGGATTGTGCTTTGCATCTCATAATGCTACAGATTGGCGGGCAAATATTAAAATTCTACTCTCTCCTCCAAAACAAACAACCTTTACAATGCTTTGGGAGTCTATCTAAGATGAGGAATACATTGGAGGACACAATCCATTCGAAGAACAAGTTACTTACCAACTGGTAATGTTCTATCGACTGGATGTTCCTCCAACGTATTCCTCATCGCCCTCCCATCCTACCCCTCTGTAGATTTTCCGGTGTCATTACCACTTCAACTCTCGCAAGGCTGACACCTGGCTACCTACACTATCTATACAGCAGAACAAGAGGGGAAAAACAGAACTGAGGCCAACGGGCGCCACGCATGCTACTTGTATACCTGATGACGTCACCCTCGATGGAGGCCTCCGAGGGACCTCGACTCGACGACATTGATGCACGGTGACCTCTGCTGAGCGAATACATCTAAGATGAGGAATACGTTGGAGGAACATCCAGTCGAAAGAACGTTACCAGTTGATAAGTAACTTGTTCTTCTGAATGGAAGAACAGTGTATGACACCCCAGGGAAACCGAACTGGCAAATGGACACAAAATCGGCTACCCTTGATTATTTGGTGGGTAATAATGCCTTGTTGGAGGCCACAGTGGATTTCTCAGTAATACTCAACGTCTTCAGTTCATGGTGCTGGGGGATGCTCAGGAGGATAGAGACACAGTGGTTGGGGGAGGTGGAGGTGAATCCTGGTGCCAACCGTATAAGCTGGTCCCACTCGAAAATTCAAACAGATTATTCTACCCTGAGAGGGGTAGTTAGTTTAGCCCCTCATTTATTTTATAGAGCCACAGCTAACGATATTGAAGAGTGGATATATGGGATGACTTGTGTGGTGCGAGTGGTTAAGGGACCGCTGAAGGTCTGTACTTTGAAACCTCAAAGCTTTCACTCTGAAATCAGGAGTGCTAAAGCCAATCTAAGAAAACAACTGCATCAAATTCAATGCATAGACACTGCGAAAGCAGTAACATTGAAAGAAATAAAAAAGGTTAAAAACTGCAATAGGAATTGGCTCAAGCACTATTAATTTCAAGGAACAGGGACTGGCAAACTATGATGGTAGCCGTCTGCAGCAAAAACATGCGAACAATGTGGCAAGTATTGACACGGGCAAGAAGTGCAAACGAGCAGCCCAGGATAAATTTAATTGGGGAACAAGACTGGAGTTTGTTTATACAATGGAACATATTCTCCCTGGAGGTTCAGGGTAGAGATGGCAAAAACCCTGTAGAGGGAGTTAGCAAGTGGCCCTTGTCTCTCTGTATAGTAGACCTACAAGAACGGATGGAAAAGCTGAAAAACTTGAGAGCTCCAGGCCCAAATGTCCTGGCTGTAACAGTATTGAACAAAGAGCCCAGAGGATGGGCAATGCTGTTGATACAGCTATTTGAGAGAGCATGCAGAGAAACAGCTATTCCATCGTCATGGACAAAGGCCATTATAAAACTATAGAGTACTGCCTATGTTAGACGTGACTGGGAAACTGTTTGCCTCCTGTGTGCTGACTCATCTACAATCCTGGGTTGAGAGTGAGAACATTCCAGATTGGGTTCTGCGCTTGCTCCAGTACACTCCAACACATTAGACTCTTAGACTCTTTGGTGTCGAGAGCTAGTGTAAAAAGAGTGCTCCCCTATATGTTGCATTTGTGGATTTCCGAGCAGCATTTGACCAGGTGGACCATGCACGGTTGTGGGATAAATTAAGGGGAAAAAAACTTGCCCTGGTTGTTGGCAGAAATCCTGATTTCCTGAGCCTGGGCAACAACAGTAGTTTGTCTAGACCAGTAAACATTAACAGGGGAGTCAAGCAAAGGTGTGTGCTGGCTCCCCTGGTGTTTAATTTATATCTGGCGGATTTACCAGATTGTCTGGAGAGTCTAGCTAGATGCCCTCCCAAAATTGGAAGTAAACATGTGTCTGCCATGCTCTATGCAGATGACCTGGTCATATTTGACCAGACCTTCTCAAGCCTAAAAGCTATGTTAAATGAATTGGGGAGGTAAGCTAGCGCCAATGAGCTGGCTGTAATTTTAAGTAAGACGAGGATCATGTTCTTCTCCCCACTGAAAATCAATCGTCCCGTTCTGGCCACAACTCTGGGAGTGATTCAGTACGCTGACTCCTATAAATATCTGGGCATCACTATCTCTAATCAGGCCAATTATTCTTATATTATAGACCCGAAAACTAGGAAAGAGAGGTAACCGAGTGCCCTGTGCCATATGTTTGTCAGCCAGCATGTGGGGTACACCTTGGTAGGGATTGTCACGCTGTACAAACAGTGGTTCTGTCCATCTATCCTATATGGACTGGAGGCGCTAGCAATGCACAATTCACGTTGGCTAAACAGATTGGAGGGGAACTTCTGGCGTAGTGTGTTGGGGCTGCCTAGATCGATGCCAGTGGAATACTTACGCCTAGAACTAGGTTTCATTTCTTTGACTGGCATGGCGTTAAGAAGAGGAGTACTGCACATACAAGCACTGTTATACCCGCAGTGTCCAATGTTAGTGGTGCTGGGTAGTAGTTTGCACAGCGAAGCTCAAATTATATGAAATTAAATAATGAGCAATTTGATCTAATGCAATGGCACCCGGACCTAGTCCGCTGCAAAGACTTTGAGACAGTAAAAGGGGTGTTTTGTAGGAAATTAACAGGTGGGACTGTTGTTGTAACTCTACCCATCTTTATTCAGCAGTAAACACTGTGACTCACTCTTTTGGAAAGCCCAAGGGGTACTGTGTTCAGTGTCCCCACTGAGGAGTTTGACAGGTTAGCATTACGATTATGTTGCCCTATAATCTCTTACCACTGCGGACCATTTGGGGAGTCAGATGGTGTTAATCCGAAGAAGAGAGGTATTGTCAGTTTTGCCTATGTCCCACTAATGCAGAGACTGTAAGACATGTCTTAACTGGATGTCCTGAACTGGGGCCGTTGTATATGACCTCTCTTGGGAAACTAGTCCACGAATATGAGAGCATAAAAAGTTTGGACTTTTGGAACGATTGCCTAAACACAGACTTGAATACCACGCACATGGCACTTTATTGGGTCTGGACAAAAATTGAAGAACTATTAGGAAGTTTTTCGGCTCTCATGACTGTAAGCTAGACGATGCCTACTAAGAAATATTTTAAGCACTATATGAGGTCCTGAAACCAGGTGCTGTGTTGGTATCTTGTGCATGAGGTCTGCTAATTGTGATTAACTGTCATTCTTAATATGTCACTAATGTTACTGTTTTGTATTGCTATACGTATGGACTGTGTTCATTTTTATTGTGATTTTCTAATTCATGCGATATAAATGTATGTTCATTTTATGAATAGTTCTGATTTGAGCTAAAACATAAATACATTATTATTATGTAATCCATATCCAAGGAAAATTGTGTCAGCCCAAGCGTCTATTAGCTCCACCTTATGCATTAGTTATTTGGACTTGAGAGATCGCCCCCCCATAGAATTATCACATTGAACTTTCTGTCGGAATGCATAACTAAGTTGAAGGCTCCTATAAACATGATCTCACCTCTGGCGCGATATTCTAAAATTCTTCAAAATTCCATCAAGAACTTTTCCTGGCCTAGATTTGTTGCATAAACCGGAACAATCAAGTGTGATCTTTGCTTTTGTCTATCACAATACAGTGTATATCTTCTTTAGCCATAAGAGACACCTCTACCTGCTTAAGGAGAAATATCACTGCCCCCACCCTCTTACTGAAGGTGTTGTGTGAATGTAGATTGGGTGATCTTTGTGCTTAATCCTAAACTGATCTGCTCTAAATCTAATGCATTTCTCAAAAAATGCAGGAAATATTGACTCCCAGCTCTGCCCTCTCATGACCATATATTAACCATTTGGGACAACATAAGATGTATAGTAAAGATTACAGTCTTGAACTGTATTAGTCAGCATTCTCCCACATTCTCCAAAGCTAGATGTCAGATGTCCCCCTTTTAGGACCAGTGGTCTCAAAGTAACCCCCCATCTTTACCAAACTTCACATTCATGACTTCCAAACATGGGGTGTGTGGTCCCCATCATTAATCATTACAGGACATGGTTCCCTTCTCAAATGCACCCCCCAACCATAACTAATTAAATCCCCAAAGGACCAACAGTGATTTAGACCAAAGGACCAACAGTGATTTAGACCAGCCAAGTAGAGTCCTATGGACAAAAGCAGACACAGAAGTGTGTGAATAGGAGCAATCAAAGCGGTATTCTCTTAGCAATGTAAATATCATAGGCTATAACAAGTTCCATGACCTGGTGCTAGATAGCTAGTAGTGCATATCTCCTCCAGTTCCATTCCCAAAGTTTCCAACATCCTTGGCAATCACAGTAGGTGTATGTGGACCCACCCTGTTTGAAGGCATAGAGAGTAGAAGAAAGCCTAAATGATTGTAGGTCAAAAAGGCTATTTCGCTTCCTTCCAATCAGAAGTCCTTTTTCAAGGGGCATCAACAACATGCCATTGTAAGCTCAGAGGAAAGGTTTTCTCTAGGTCTTCATGTTATCATACCATTACTGAGTTCAGAACCAATGTAGAGACTTAATGCGATATGTCGTTATGTGCTGGATGTTTCGCAACTGGTGAGCACCCTGCTGGTGCACCTCCTGGGATCATTACTCTTGTCCTTCCGATGGCAGCGCCAAACGCCCCTTTCCTTTCTCAAGTAACCAAATAGTTTCTCTTTAGATATTTTGCCTTATAGCCGAAGGGTAGGGGCCATCTGTACCTCCAGGGCTCCAGTCCAACATTTTGCTGTAGGAGCCAGTGACTCCTAAGACAAACATTTGACGTGTGAATTCAAACTTGTAGGAGCCACTAATTCTAAGTTGCTTCTATATTAAGAAATGGAGTGGAACTGTGCAGAGCAGAAACTAAATATGTACTTGAAACAGAAATGTCCCTAAAAACCTAAAAAAATTAGAAACAATAGGAATTAATGTGTGATGGTCACCTTTTATTCTGGACATTGGGAGGCTCTTGGAAGTCTGTTTACTTTGCTTGTGGTTATGTGGTCACTGCCCTAATAACACAGTGCCTTGAGAAACTCTACCTGAAGGAAAGCTGTAATGTCAATCAGCCTCTGGGGCACTATTATCCTGCAAAAGAATTACTCAGAGCTGGATCTGCCAGGACGACTGTGGGCAAGATGATGGGGAAAACCAAGACCAGCTGTTCTATTGTCTTCAATTCGAGACACATTTAATTGGTGGAATAGAGAGCACTGTGCCAGTGGATATTGGACACTGATTTGGTGGAGCCCGAAAAAAATAAGCAATGTACCCCTATTGAGGAGAAAATATTACCATCCAGCGAAAGTGGAGCTTGATAGACGGACATGAACCGCTACTGGCTGAGCTAACTAGTGTTCTTAGATGATGTGCACTGACACAAGTGGTGAGAAAGTCAAGCAGAGCGATTGAAACAGCAGCCCACAAAGGAAGAGGCAAGCCATCAGACACTCGTATTCAGATGGTCATTAAGAGGAGGAGTGCCACGGTTTTGTGAAGGCCATACAGTGATGAAACTGACTAAGAAGTAAAGATGATGATCTAGAGATGATGGCCTGAATCAGCTTGGAAAAGGAGACAATGTGAAATAGCATCATTTGGGTGAAAAAACGCTAGATGCTGAGATATTTCTGCATTCTGGGACACAGAGTACAAGTTCCCGGAATGAACTCAGGTATGCCCCTCCTAAGAACACATGCATGCTGGGGCAATGAACCTAAAGACCCAGAGTGAACTGAACGAAATACTGATTGAATAGTTCTCAGCTTGGTAACTAATGATGCCAGTCATGTTTAATTAACTTTTAGGGGACTGCATAGGACAATGAGATAATCTTGATATCTCCACTTTAAAATTGTGTGCATAAAGAATGCTTGGGACAAAGGTGGCCTTGGAATACCAAAATCTGCATGTGGACCTCATGTATTATAGAATAACATAATTAGAACGCCCTGCTTATGTATACTACAGTTTGTATTACATTTCATGGTTGAAAGTGCCGTGATGAGTGCGAATTGGTAGTATTCATGCATTGCCCCACATGATTACGAGATGGCCACAATTGAATATTCTCACATTGTCATTATTTATTTATTTTTTTTGCAAGTTATAAACGGAACAATATTACATATATCAAGTAAGAACTTTTTCAGAATAAATGTATTGATTTAAAATATTGCGTAAGGTTTATTAAAAATATTGGGTAAGTAAAATCACTGACTCAAACTATAGCATTAGCAAAATAATGGTTTCAAATAAGATTTCCCCACTGAAACTATTTCATAATGTCCTTTTATGCAGCTGCAGTAGAACTCCGCCAGAGCTGCTGCCTTAATTTGACATGGGAGCCTTCAAATAAAAAATAAAAAAAAACTGTCCTTTCTTAATTTTCAGTCCAAAACAGGCGCAGACTGGGACACTGCCCTGGTTCCACATTCGGTCACCCATCCATCACTTGCTTCACTTGTGGCCGTTCACTAATGTGGCTGGGACGATGTCATGGTATAGATGTACTTTTCTGTTTAGGAATACTTTTCCTTTCTTCCTCAGAGCCATCTGTGAAGGCATCATGAATGAGACACAGACAACAGATTAAAGTTTGTTCCACAAACGTTTATTAACTAAAAAAAAGGTAGGATGGAATAAGGCCTAACTTGCCCTATGCTAAGATGGGATTGCCATACCTAAAGAAAACCAAGGCTAGTCTGTGTCAGGAAGTCCAAAGCAAATGTCTTTCTGTGCCCAAAACCTATACCTGCCCTCACATCTAAATGTATACCAAGTGCAGGGGTGTCAGCATAAAAATAAGTAGTGTTAAAATAAGAGTTCAGAGCTTCTTCCAGCTCTACTCATGTAACTAGCTTTCCCTTCCCAAAGTTCAAGAGTTCACAAAATAAAGGGGTTCCCTTCCCCAAGAGATCAAGTTTTTCAGCTTTCCAAAAGAACACAAATCCCAGGGACATTTTTCAGTTATTCTGATATGGCTACCTTTCACCAATTAACATATGCAGTTCAACTCCTTGAGTTCAAATCACATTTAAGTTCCTTTGCAATTCAAATGCTAAGCTTCTTTGTGGGTGCTATCAATGGCGCAGGTATCGGACCAAACAGTCCACCCATTACAGGTCACGCAACCGATACACCTTACTTGATTCTTTTCCATCAACACGTGGCCACAACTTCAGCTTGACAGTGGTACCCGATTCATTCACATATATTACACCCTCTTGGCATTGTATCATGGCTTAGTTTGCCACCACACACTTGGTTCACTTTATTATATTCTCCTGGCTCTTGCCAATGCTTTTTTCCTCATATCATACAGTTACTTGCATTCTCTTGGCTCTTGCCAATGCTTGTTCACCAATATTTCTTGTGTCTCTGGCCAATGGGATTTTCTCATATCATACAGTTCCTTGTTTTAGGAACTTTCACAAACTTGCTTTCATCTAGTTCAGTATTCAAATGTATTTATACTTGCTTTCACTCAAACCAACGTTAATTACTCGCTTTGGGTGCTCGCCTATCAGCCTGGTGTTCCCCCTGGTTGTTAGACTCACCAGTCGGAGCTTGAGGCTTGCCCATGAGGTCTCCTTCCGCCACAAGCTCTTTCCCGTGCAGCACCTTGCATAGTCTCCCAACGGCTAGCCGTGGCTACGCTCATCCAGTGATGCTTCTCCTGTAGCTTGGGATTCCTACGACTGCTTAGCTGGTCACGCCGGTTTTTCTCTTGCGGTCTGCAACCAGCCTCCAGCGTCCTTCAGCTTCACTTCCCACTGCACACGCTCTGCATATTCCAAATGGTTTCGAGCTCTCTGCTTGCCATGCTGCTTCTCCAGAGAGGCCTGTTTTCGCCCAGCAGTTTGTACTGCTTTTGCAACTGACTCCATTTCCACAATTCTAGTCCCCTCCACCACGACTGGTCCAAAAGGACTAGACCACTCACTGTTGAAACAGGAGTCCTGCATTGCTCTTGTTGGCCTCCTCGTCCCATTACACAACGTCTTTGTGTGTGGCCACCCTAGGGGAGGATATGTTTGGGAAAGGAGACGGGATGCCCTCAGGTTCCTCACACATCATTGTCGAGTCCTTAAATGGTAAGGCATTTTTGTACAACCCTCTGTTGAGGGCTGTACAACCGCCACTCCTATGGTGGGGCAAAATCACCCAACAGAAAAGAAAGCCAAGCTTCACTTAAAGTTATGGTATAGTGGTAGAGTGATCAGGCTGAACTCTACTCTCAGGAAGGGGTAGCAGGCTGACACAAAGGTGCAATTCACCCACACACTGATATAATGGAAAAAAATAAATGTATTATTTTACACCTATATAAAGATAACTAAGTACTTTAGCAAGTAATACACATAGTATAAAAGCCTAGTATATTATGCAAATAGTAAAGTCAATTGTGACACTTCTCACCTCATTACTTAAATGTGGGTCCCCTATCTAAGGATAGACACACAACATATAATGTCAAGAGCGGGGAGATGAGATCCAGATGTTACTAACACACATTTAAAAATACCTATGGCCTTCACAGAAACCTTACATTGTCCTAAAATAAAAGACTCACTCCTGCAATATGTTGTACGTCCACTACGTATTGGGGAAGCAAGTGGTGGGAATAAAAGTCACAACAGGACCTGTAGGCCAACACCAACAAATCACAGTATTTCTGGCACTCTAGTATTGGGAAACCACTAGTGCACATATCCCAGTCTGACAGGGCTAGAGGGTGGAAAACCAATTCTGAAACACAACCAGAGACCTTCAAGAAATCTAGATGCACTTTAGCAACAGTTAACTATTGCAGAACACTTCATGAGAAAAAAGCGTTAATAGAAATGTACGCTGTAAATGTATAACCCCACTTTTAGTGATATATATCTTGCCCCGAGTTTCCCTTCCTTTGAACTGTAGGTAAGCAACAAAACACCCTATAATGTCAGTCTTCCCAAGATTGTACCCTTCGTGTTTCTTATCCGATGGTAATAGCTCGCTCGCCTTCCCACGCACCACATTCTCATATCTCATGCGACATCAACAACAACTTTGCACCTGAATCGGCCCCCATCCACACAAACATTGTCAAATGGGCTGTCAGTTATCCTCACTATACATAACCATATTCACCGTCACTGTCTCAATCTGTTCTTTCTCTTCACCTGAGGAATAGTGTGTATCCTCTTTTACATACAGTACTGTTCCCCCTCCCCATGTTAATAATTCTTACAGCAGTTGGCGTAGTGACCCCACCTTTTACATTTGCTACACGTTACTCTCCTACCCGGACATACCAGAGAGCTCGCAAAGTGTATTCCCTTTGTTCCTTTTCTTTACTCTTTTGGCTTCCTTTCGTGACTCTCCCATACTTCAATGGGCATATTCTTACTCTCCATCTTATTCAGTTTGGCAACACATCCCATAGTGTGTTCAACTCGCTTTGCAGTTAACACCACCTCGTCCAAACTCTGTTCATCATTGAGCCATAGTTCCTCTCTGATTTTGTTGTTGCAACAGTGTATTGTAAATTGATCCCTTATATGTTCATCCAATGTATCCCCAAATTTACAATTGAGGGACAAATGTCATAGGACCATTAAATACTGTTCCACGGATTCTCCTTCTTGTTCTCTGACACTAAAGTTAAACTTCTCGGGGACGGTGCTTGTTTTGACGTCGAAATGGAGATCAAGCTTATGCAAAGCAGCATCAAATTCATTTGTGGAATTCTCAGTCTAAGTCTGATATAAGGTAGGGTTTTATAGATTTGTTGGCCCTCATAGCCTAGGAAATGCATAAGAAGCAAGACTCTTCGTTCTGCCGATATTGTGTTACCACAGGCAGCCCTCACATAGTGCATAAATCCTTTCCTCACTGGTGCCTACTTAATTTTGACGGGGCCCGGATTTGCCATAAAAACCCAGGGGACCCGGTACGCCTGACCTCTCCATTCTCAATACCATCTCTCAAGCCTGTCACTCTGGACTGGCGTTGATCCAATGGAGTAAGTTGTGGCCACAGTTCGTCCTCACTTTAACAGTCAACCCTTCCTTTGATGGTGCACATGAACCTCCTTCAGTGCCGTGGGTTAGCACAGGGTATGGCGTTCAGCTATCCCTCACTTAGGCAGTGTTGTAGGGCTGCACTTATCAAGTGCACGCTTGGAGCTCTGTGTAACTTTCTCGAAGTTGTGTGTATTACTAGTTTATTACTATAATAGTTTTACGTTGCTGCTGGCTTATAAATAGTTCCTTCTTAAATGCTGGGCAAACATGTGATTTCTCAACTCATTGGAAATGTCCTTCTGCAGCGACACACACTGGTGCCGTTAGACGTGCAGTGCCTGACTTCCGCCTGGATTAGTACTAAATGCGAGCTCCATGTAACCGTGTTGAGCACTGTGTTAACACACGTAAATTGTTCCGATAAATGTAAGTATGCAGAAATAGATTATAACCTTTGCAGGCACAAAGCATTATGGTTACCTAGAAGAGTAGGTTAAACTATCAGGGCGGTCAGCTGTATTCAAGTGGTCTAACTCTCGTTTCAACCGGAGTGATAATTTATGAAACCAATCGACGTACCTCATTATTAGTCTTGCAAGTTTGCATTTTCACCACTTTCCAAGAATCTGCAACCGAATATTTAATGCCTAGATGCGATCCACATATATTTGATAATATCACGGCACTGTAGATCGTGGACAAAACCATTCTAAGATGGCTGCCGGGGAAATCTACGTTTCGCGCTCACCATAGCAACATCATTCACAACATAACTACATGGAACTTGAGCGCTCGTTCACGTGGCTTCCCTGCTCTTGATCACCGTAACAAGGTAAGACACAGACTGCAAAGGGATTACAGGATGAGACGTATTCCCATATAGATTCTGCTCACTTACAGAACCATTCAATATTTTTACAGAGCAGCGCAGGCACTCTTCTCTTGTGTCCATCGACACTGTAAGCAACACTAGCAGCATACGTTTAAACGTACGAACGCACAATTATTGTGGACTATTTAAGGTCAGTTCTATATAAACAAACACTACGCTTTTCTTTTAATCATCAAATACGATTGAGGTACTAATGGAACTTTATTCTTTTTCTCTTCTCCCCTGTGATCTTGACTTCCCTATCGATAACATCAAATACGTATGTATGTTTACATTGACACTCTATTCAATGTGATTTATGTGACGGATGCACAATGATGTTATACATGACCTGTACGTATAATTTTGAACATACTGAACAATATCTTGATTTTGAATTACCTATTACGCCATGTGCGCTATTATCTAAATATCTGAATATACGAATGGCTATGTTTAATTTGGTGATGACTAGTTAGAGGCATCTGCACAAGCAGTGATTAAGAAATCGTTTAATCTGAAGAATACATTTTTAATCAAATTTAAAACTACATGGTTTGAAGAAATCATTAAGTTGAGACAAAAAGGATATAAGTGAATATACACCACATATCCGGGGTCACGGGAGTGCAGCCCACAACGCTGGCTTCACAGCCCAGGTCCTCTTACAATGACTTCAGCCTGGTGCCTGAATTCCGCCTGGCCGTTTCCCTACTTGAATCACAAGTGCATGCATGCACGTAGCTTTTCGGGCCCCAGCGAAATGAACTCCTGCTGTCTGTTCCATCAGCACATGCATGCAACCTCCTATTTCTGCTCCTAACGGGGGTCGCAGCACTATTTGCACACTCATCGGAAGCTTTGAATTGGAGCTGCGACACCTCCTACTCCCCTCGGCTCACACAGCTGTGTCCACACCTTGCAGCAGGGTCGCCACACGCCCAGGAGTTGCTTCTCTGGTTGCGGAGCATGATACGGCAGCAGCGTTGTCAGTGACAGTGAGGGTGTCTGCTATGAAAACGTTGTTGCCAGGGAAAAGATGCAGGCACACCCTCCAGCAGTTAAAATAATAATGTATTTTAATCAGTCTTCAAGTGGAACAGCAAAAGACCCCCATACATCAGCCTACACCTCAATCCCCAACTGTCCCTCATCTAAAACATAGCATCCCAACATTCCACTGGAGCTTGAACCCTCCACATTCCATATGCCTGTTCTACATTCCAAAGTAGATCACATCATAACAGAAATCATAGAAATACTGTAGACTCCAAATCCCAGAAAACTTTAGGTATGAAGAGGAGAAAGGAGTTAATGGGGATCAGAAGAAACACAAAGTGAAGCATGCAGACTAGTTATTTTAGGGAGGCCCGAGTAAGCAAGACATTTTAATATGGTTTCCGCATTTATATCAGAAGAACCGAAGAAGGAAGTGGAGCCGGAGGCGAGAGAAGCAGATTCAAAGCAGACAGCAGTACAGGGAAGGACCGTGTTGGAGAAAGCAGGCACTTCTACTCTGGTGCTTGCAAGGATGACATACCAGTGTGGCACGAGGCCAGAAGGGACCCCGGAGGCACCGAGCAACAGCAGAGCTGTCGGGAATACGATTGTGCAGAGAAGCAGTGGTCATGCTGGTGCGTGAATGGGAAGCTGTCCGGGGAGCTGGAATGAGGACTGCAGTGCGAGAAAGACTGCTACGAAACGGGAGCTTCCTGCAGCAACGTGCCACAGGTCGGGATTGCTTCAATACACAAGTGAGTCTAGCCAGAGCCATTGCGGTTCCGGGGGGGCACCCTCAGGCATGTAAGCAGATAAAGATATTTGAGTACCTACCAAGTGAAATATAAATACAGAACTTCAACAAATCTCCATACATTAGATGTCAGAACGGGGAAAGTTGAAAAAGTATTACCCTAAACAAATGAATACTAATGAAAATATAAAAGGCACAACCTGAACAAGTTTCCATACATGAGATGTCAGTGTGGGGAAAGTTGGAATAAGTAGTACCTCAAGCCAAAAAAGTGGAGCACAGAGAACTAATACAACTGTGCTCAAGGACAGTACACTCAAGAAGTAGTTCTGGTGAAAAGGAACATACCAGGCAGTGAACATTTGGAGGATTCAGGAGGAGGATTCCTGGCAGGGGAGTATACAAGGAGGTCCATTAGAGTTGTATAAGAAAACGAAATTCTTTTTGCAACGTATATGGTAAAGAAGTATACCAGAAATGTTTGTTATCCTCAAATAACTGTTATTTGAAAGAGACAATTTTGACAATTTTGCCATCTTCAAAGAACTGCCATTCTTAAGAAGCTATTGTTTGAAAGAGACGCTTTTGCCATCTTATTAAAAATATCCAGTGGAAGGAGAAATCACCCTCTGGATCCAAGAACTCCTTGCAAATGACTGTTTCTGTTGGATTTATCTATTTATTTTTTGAACACTTTTTGCCAAAATATGTCGGATACATTTCCTTGCACCCTTAGTTGTTCATTTCTTAGTGTGAGGTTCAGAGTAATATGCTTTGGACACAAGGACAGTTTATTGACGACGAGACACAGACTGATCTTTAGTTTCATCGGTAGGGAAACTCCCTTTAGGATAGGGACAGATATGCCTTTATCCAACCCTTTTATTTTAATTCAAATATCTGATACCAAAAACATTACACCTTTATGTCTGCCTCTCATTACTGACTCCTCACAACATCCTGCACCAGAAAACGGATACCAGAGATGTGTGTAAGCCACTCTGTACTCATCCACCATGGCCAAATAAGAGTCTAAAATTTCAGCAATGGCAGGAAATTATCCAGCCTGTAAGTAAATCTGCTTCTTCTGAAAATCCAGTAACAAGGGAATTTAGGTACAAGCTTTCCCCCTTCACTAACCGTCACTCAGAGGGGTGACAAAAGCTAGCCCACCAATCACGATACGTGCTAGGGACAAAGGGGCCAGGGAACTGTTAAAATAGAATTCCTATATTTGCGGTTCCTATAACCACTTTTTAGAGCCCCTCAGTGTGACTTCCTTTCCACCTTTTATCTTTGTGATTCTTTGGCTTCTTTTTTTGGGGCCTGATACCCCCCTGCCATTGTAACTTGTTTTACCTTACTTAAGGTATTGGGTCCCCCTTATGGCAGTCAGTTCCTGGGGTGCCTCTCTCCTGCTGTCCACCCCACATCTGTTCGGTTGAGCCCTCAACACGGGAACAAGTGTTTAAGCCATTTACTGCCGCCACCCACCGTTTACTGCCAAAATCTTCCTCTGGGCTGTGGGTTGCTGCTGCTGGCCAGATGGGGGTTTGAGGTCTCCACATCCTGCGTAATCTTCAGCTTTTGATGCTGTCGGGTGCCTCCAGCTGTTATCCCCATCCTGGGTTCATTTACTGCTGTGTTGCCTTCATCTTTTGTCCACCGAGTGTCTGGGAGCAGTCTTTGCAAATTTCCAGGTCTTCTGGAGTCTTCCTTGTGGCTGTTTTCACTTTGGGGCTAAATGTCGATGTTTTAGGAAGACCCTTTGTTCCTTTCTTTGGTCTTCTGGGCCCTTGCTGGCTCAGGGTGCAAGCCCCTGTGTGCCAGATCCTGACATCGGCACCTAAGGAAGAAAGCCCTATGCTTACCAGGTTTGTGCTGCTGGAACCATTTTCCTCAAAACCCCTGATGTTGGTACTTACCTCTTGGTCCTCAGGTTGACGATTAGCTGAGATACCCTGTGTGGCTAGGGTGTTCCTCTGGTCCGGGTTTGAGATTATTTAGAGGCGGATCTCTGCTGCATTTCTCATATACTTTTATTGGGGGTCCGCCTGCTGTGCTGAATCTTCCTCTGGGGCTTCTGGTTCATCCATCAGTCTCGATCACTCCTGTGGGTGTCTCTTCTGGCCTTCCTCAGTGTGGTTTGCCGCGGAATCCATACCTGTGGGGTAGAACTTACTTGCCTACCTTGAAGTGGATGGCCCTTTGACTTTCCTCACATTGTTTCTTATGGAAATTCTCTTCAACTCTCCTAAATTGGGTACTTCTATGCACCTATAAATGTGCCCTGAAGCAGCAAGGGGTCCGTGAGCCCTAGACCAAGAATTATAAGTTTGGTAGTAAACTGTGATTTTACATGCATTTTTTTAAACTTATTTTATTAAGCATTTTGCAAATAAACCGTGCACGTGACAAGTATCATCACTGATGTGTTTATGACTTGGTTTTGTAATCCCTTCTCCCACCTTCCCCCGGGGACAAGATAGGTCAAAGGGTGTCATTTGTCGAGCTAGGATTTCGGATACGTCAGTGAGCATTCTGAAGCGGGGTGCCAAAATTGATTACTTATAAATGTTGAGGAAGGGTGACCATTCCATTTCTCTGCTCGGGGTGAGTTCATGGAGCGCCCCTGAAATGTTCTCCATTTCGTATATTTCTCTGGCTTTCTGGGCCCATGTTCTTTCTGAGGGGAGGGTCTGCGATTTCCATTGTATCGTGAGGCATACCATCGCCGCCAGTAACGGGAAATGTGGCATGTGTGGGAGCCGCGATCATCGGCCCTCCAGCTCTTAGAGTCCAATTAGAACTAGTCTTGGGTTACAGTCGAGTTCTACCCCATCTATTTTTTTGATCCAGGCCTGAACCTCCTTCCAAAATGTCTGAGCATAGGGGCAGGACCACCACATGTGCCCGTAGTCTGCTTGTTCGCCACATTCTCTCGAACATATTCAGCTTGATTGTCTGAACATTTTACAGAGGCGCTTGGGGTCGTAGTGCCGCCTATGTAGGAGTTTTAGGCCATGTAGCTTACATTGGGCCGAGATGGAAGTTTTGTGGGCATATTTGCAAAGGCGTTTCAAACGATCTTTATGCAGTGGAAGGCCCAGATCTTTCTCCCACTGCTTCCCGAGGTCTTTGTTTGTGTTTGTCTGGCTGTTCAGGAGAGTCTTATATGTCTGGGAGATGAGGCCCCTTGATGTTGATTTGCTCAAAGACTTTTCTAGTGGGGTTGGGTCTCTGTAGTTTGTCCTTCCATTTCGGGGCTGTCGGGGCACCCTTGATTTGCAGGAATTGGAACTATGAGTTGTAGCCCTTCTTCTAGTTCCTGGAGTGAGATGTATGAGTCTTTTTAACAACTGTCCCACCCTTTCCAGCCATGCTACGTACTACTCCTGGAAGCCCAGTGGGTCATGGATCTCACTTCTAATGGGGCGGGGGCCAGATGTGGCTCATGGGCGATGTCCACGTTGTGTGTCCCTTAATTACCCCTCTGTTCCACCAGAGTTTCAAAAGCGGGCCTAGCGTTGGGTGGTTAATGGCTTTACCTGGGAATGCTGTATTTGGGGCCCAAAGCCACTCCCCCAGTGCTACTGGTCGCAGTAGAGGATTTTCAATTTCCACCCATTGCTTGTTTTTATCCCCTCTCTGGTGCGCCACACATGGGCCCTAAATTGAGTTGCACGGTAGTAGGTGTAACATTCTGGCAGGCCCACTCCCCCCTCCTGCTTCTCTCGCGTTAGGGTGTAGTAAGCTATTTGTTGCTTTTTCCCTTGCCACTTGAACTTGGACATTTTGGCTTTCAGTTCGGTGAAGTGGTTCCCTGGGATTTCTATTGGGAGCATTTGGTATTGATAGAGGGCCTTGGAGTATTGCCATCTTAATTACATTAAGGCGGCCCAGCCAGGCTATTGTCAATTTTCCCCACCTATCTAAGTCAGCGTTTAGTTCCGTCATGACAGGAGGGAGATTGGCACCGTAAAGGTCCTTGCTTCTCTCATGATGTTGATGCCCATGTATTTTAAAGTTTGAGGGGCGACTTGGATTCCCCCTGTGGTCGAGCTCTCTTCCCTAGAGACCCTTCAGCTCTTATATGGGAAGAGTGTAGGTTTCTCCGTGTTGACCTTTAGACCTGCCCATCTGCGTATTCCCTTATTGTTCGCAGGACTCTCGGTATGGAGGCTGAGGGGTTGACCAAGTATAGGAGCAAGTTGTGGACAAACATTTCCAACTTATATTCACGGTCCCCCACCTTAATCCCTTCAATGGATAGGTCCTTCCTGATCATGTTCCCCAGGGGTTTAATGCATAGGGCATATAGTAGGGGGGAGAGCGGGCATCCCTGCCTGGTTCCCCTTGTGAGGGCGAGATCCCTTGATGTTTTGCCATTGACTACCACCCTACCCGTGGGAGCTTTGTATATTGCCTGAATCCCTTTTATAAACCGCTCTCTAAAACCCATGCTCTTCAGTGTGGCCCAGAGGAACTCCCACTCCACCCGATCGAAGGCCTTTTCGGAATCCAGACTTAGGACTTGTCATTCCCCTTCCCTATCATGTTTTCCATGATATCTTGGGTTTTGCGCATGGCGTCTGCCCCATGTCTCCCTTTTATGAAGCCCACCAGGTCCGGGCGGATCAGGCGTGGTAAGATTCCTTCCATGCGTGTGTCCAGGGCTCTCGTGTAAATCTTTGCATCTGTGTTTAGAAGTGAAATCGGGCGGTATAATTTGCAGCTAGTGGGGTCTTTCCCCATTTTAGGGTTGACCACTATATGGGCTTTTGTGAAGGATGGAGGGGTCTGGCCAGATTCTTGTATGTGGTTGAATAATTTGGTCATATGGGGGACTAAGGTGTTTGCAAACTGCTTATAGAAACCCATTGTGTATCCATCCTCCCCTGATACCCCTCCCGGTTGTAGCCTATTTATCGCCACATTTATTTTTAATTTCTCTGCCCAGTTTCTCCTCCTGAAGCCTACGCTCGCGTTTCTCCCTGGCACCCTCCCTCATCAGGATGCCCTTCCATGTGGCTTTCCCTGCCTCACAAAATGTTGCAGCATCTAACTCCCTGTTGTCATTGATCAGGAATTACTCTTCAATTGCGGGGTCGAGTTCCTTTGCCAAGAGCTTGTCTACCCAGAGGTACTCATTACAGCGCCACTTGAGTCCCGTCCGCCTATGCCCTCCATCTCAAGGGCCATGGTCACCATTTCATGGTCTGACCACCCCTCTACTCGCATTGCGTCTAGCAAGCCCCTTTCTGGCAAGTTTAAAAAAAAAATCCCCCCCCTCCCAGTGGCGGCCCCTTTTGTTCTTCCCTTGTCGCATGTCTATCCATTTGGGGGTCACCCCATATGTTGAAATCACCGCCTGTTATTCTTACCCCATAATGGTTGCAAGGGCATCTTCGTTGTAAATGCTCTGTCCCTAGTTGGGGAATATACTCCTGCTAAGGTGATCCATGTTCCCTCCCAGCTTCCCTCACTAATAGAAGTCTTCCTTCTCCAAAGAATGGACCTCGGGGTTCAACATCCAGACTCATCTGTGTAGCATTATCCCTACTCCTCCTTTCTTCTGAGTGGATGAGGCCCAGAACGTTTGTCCCACTGCCTTTCCCTTCAGCGGCCTCTCTTCCCCTTCCTTCAGTCTATTCTCTTGGATGAATAGCACATTCAGCAATGCCTTATCAAATTCATGCAATACCAGTGACCTTTTGGTGGGGGAGTTCAATCCCTTGATGTTTAATGAGCCCACCCTCAGGAGCTAACTCCTTATCGTCTGTCGTGCAATTTCCTCCATTGTCTGATTGGGTGCCTCCTCTCCGTCCCCCCCCCTCCTTCGGCTCATCTGCCCCATCCGTGTGTCCCCACTCTCTTATGGACGTGACCCCATCTCTCTCCCTCCTCTTACCCCCTTAGTAACAAAGAACATGTTAAACAAAACGTCCCCACTGCCGTAAGATGAACCTGTAGTTCCTTGAGATGAGACACCCTTCTAAAACTGAGGGCCACTAGGTGATGAGCTCTCCCCTACCAGGGGATCTTAAATTCCTTCCCTTTGCCTTCCCCCTTTACCTCTTGGCGCCTACTCATGCGGTTGTCTCAACAGTCCTATCTGTGTCAAGGAGGTTTTTACGGCGACAGGAAGCTCAATTTCACATACTTCCTTCTGATTTCACTTCTTTTGCGCCTTTGGGGTTGAGCTTCCGTTTGCAGTGTCCTTGGGGAGTGGGCCCACTGTGGGCCCATTGGGCCTCTTGTTTCTGTGGTCTCTGTTAGGTGTTGTAAAACATGTTTCGCTTCTTCTGGTGTGGTGACTCTATTGTCCTCCCCGTTGACCTCGAAGGTCACAGCAAAGTGGTAGCCCCATCTATATCGTATTCTTGCTCCGTTAGCCATGTGGTGAGGGGTCTACATTCCCCCCTGCATCCTAGGGTGAAGCCTGACAGCTCTTGGTATATCTTTATCTTCAAGCCTTGGAATCCGATAAATTGTGCCTGCTTTGCCCTGAGAAGGATTTCTGTTTTCTCTTTGAATTGCAGGAATTTCACCAACTATGGAGCGTGGGCTGCCGCTGAACGTTCTCCCTCCTCTATGGGCTCTTTCAATTTTCACTATTTTACCTTCGCCGCCTGAAAAAGGAGGTTTACAATGTCCTGCATGTTCTTTTCAACCTGGGCTGGGGTCTCTCTCTCCTCTAGGCCAATGATCCTTATGTTCGATCTCCTTTCCCTGTTCTCCAGGTCTTCTTTTTTTCTGGGTGGTCGGGGGTGATGCTCCTGCGTCTTTTTAGTATTCTCTGCCAGGCTGGGGGTTGGGTGACTGGGGGGTGGGGGGGGGGGGGGACTCCTCTTTGGCTGCCCACTGGTCCTCTCACCCCCACACTCCTCCCGTTTGGTCTGTGAGTTTGGGGTCCTTCGGGAGGGCTTTTTTCGTATGCACGGTCTCGCTCTGTTGTGGGGGCTGCCACCTTCCTGTGCCTCTCCCTGTCAGACCTCCTAGCCACGTGAAAAAGTAGTGCCCTTTAGACTGGGCTTTCCTGCCTTCTGCTTGCCCCTGGGCAGCTTGTCCCTTCCCTTCTCTGCTCATGCCTTTGGTAGCTTTGTCCTGCCTGGCTGCGTTGGGGCCTGCCCGTCGGCCCTGTTTGGTTTAGGCACATAGGGGTGGGTGTGCTCTGTTCGTTACCCCTTAAGTGTCCCACTGAGCTCAGGGCTATTTTTAGTTCCGGGGGCGGGGGGGGTATTTGTTCTTGCCGACCCGTTTCTTCTCCTATAGTGGGAGCCCCCCTTCGTGCTGTTCTGGTGCGGGGGTGCCCAGGGCTGGCACTTATGCCTCCCCTTCCCTGTTATGCCGAGTTCTGTGTGCTATGGCGTTCCTGGGGACCTCTCACCTTCGTTTTCCCTTCTCTCGGCTGCCTCAGGATCCCACTGGGTCCGTTTTCCCCTGCCTTCACTTCGTCTGCTCCACGTTAGCTCCTGGTCACAGCTCACACTACATGCCCGGCACCTCCCCAACTTCCCTCACGTTGCACGCTGCGTGTCCGCTGCGGTCTGTCGAGTCTGTTCAGGCCGCGGTGGGGGGGCTGGGCACATTTGCGATTTAGCCTCCCTTCAACGTATCTTCACTCCCTTTTTCAGTCCCCTTGCTTTCCACCTTCTCTCCGACTTCTACCTCTGCAACATTCACGCTTTGCGGGTTCGGGATTTGCTCACTTTCATTTCTTTATTGCCCCTGGTGTGAGGAGCTGAGCTTCAGGCAGCCATTGCCGTCAGTGCCCCCTAGTAGTTGCACATTTTTGAAGTCCTGCTCTGCATTTGCCCAATGGTGAATATATTTTGATCATGATAATGTTGTACATTTTTTCCCTGAAGTGTACTGCTAAGGTGTAACTGTTGCTAAAATCCGCTCCTTCGCGTCTGCACTGTGCTCCAGCGTACCTGTTCACCTAGTTGTGCCATCTTTTGTGCGCCATTCTCGCAGATCTATGTCGCCTGTAAGTTAACCCGGGGAACCGTTCCCCAGAAAGGCTTTTAAGTGACCCAGACTCCGCTGATGTCCCCGGTGTGTACATTCGGATAAATTGGTTGAATTGAAATGGTTTTTTCAGGCTTGTGTGTGCAGAGTTTACAGGAAATGCTCCTGTAGTGCCTTCATGCTTCTGGGCTCTCCATCCTTCTTGGCCACTGTTAATTGTTTTTAAATTGATTTCCTCTAGATGTTACCACTTGGGACACAAGTATCCTGTGGGATATAAAGCTTTGAGTCTCCGTAGGAGTAATGTCCACCTCTGAGATAAATCAAATGTGAAGTTTTGTTCACAAACTTTTTTTGAACCCCATAATTATGCTGGTATCAACATCATATTGCTATTGGTTGAAAAATAAAACGTTATTGCAACTGGCCTTTCACTGTATCCTGGAACGAAATATTGAATACAAATATTCACTTTGATTGTCGGTTGGTGTGGCACTTCTATTTCTTTCCCATTAAGTATTGATTGTGGTCCCAAATCCCCTGTAATAGGGTCCACTCCCACAGTTAAGTCATGCAAATAGACCCTGAAACTGCATTGGCATGGCACAGGCCCATCAATGATACTGCCTGAAAAGATAACATTAACATGGGTGATAGTTTTGAAGGGACCCTTGGTTTGAAGAAAAAACTAATTTAAGCCAAAATCAGCAAAGCTTGAAAAGGTATATTACATTTCAAATGGCTAAATTGGCTATGCTAATCCTGTCCCCTTCATATAGTGTCAAATTGTCTTAATTGTGTCTCATGTCTGTTAATGTTCCTTTTGTGTACTATAAGCCGCTTAATTAACTTGCCCGCCCCATTTCGTTGCAGCCTCCGCTTGAGAGTTTGGCAACTGTTGAAGAGACTGTGGTCCGGGACAAAGCTGTGGACTCCTTGCGGGCCATTTCCCATGAGCACTCTCCGTCTGACCTGGAAGCACACTTTGTTCCCCTTGTGAAGCGACTCGCAAGTGGAGACTGGTTCACTTCTCGGACCTCTGCCTGCGGACTCTTCAGTGTGTGTTATCCCCGTGTTTCCAGCACTGTAAAGGCAGAACTCCGACAGTAGGTTTTGTGTGTGCAGCTCAAAATCGCACACAATCCGTAAAGTACCTTTTTGGCTTCTTTTTGGTCATCAAAGCATGTTTGTACATTCAACAGAAATAATGTGCAGTAGCAATATACATTTACTCCATGGACCATATATATATCACTTTAGGATAAAGTACAAGTGAGCAATGGAGATCTCTGTACATAAATATGAACATGAATATGTGTATTGATCTGGTGCACTTCCAGTCCACAGTGCATATACTGGACATTTTGATATTCAATAAATAGTCTGTAAGTATCCTGCAACTATGTAGTCAGCAGTACTCAATAGATATCTTTTCACTTATTACATATGGTCATGTTTCAAAGCCATTTAGAGACCTGTTAGTACCTCTCCACGTCAATCTATATACACACTGTGACAAGGGTCCCCTACCGGACTCTGGGAAAGGACTAAGGGTGTACCTCAGGGAGCCAAGTGCCTCCTTGAGCCAGTGGAGGATGGGCTTGGAGGGGAGGTATATGTAGGATCCCTTGGTAACTCTCTCTGGACCCCTAGCCGAAAGTCTCCCACTAGGCAGACCATGGGTTTAACCATGAGTGCTACAGTCTTACTGCAGCATTGCCTCTCATTGGAGAGTTCATTGCTAGGGTAAAGTTACAAGTAGACCACGAACCAGCAATCTATACACATTCAGAGCAGTCAAAAGGCTTAGAGAGAGCTTCTTGAGGAGCCAGTTCACATGCTGGAGAAACGTGAGACCTGGGTTCTTCCCCCGAGAATGCAAGACAGTAACTAGGAACTGAATCCCAACTTGGCAGGCAAGCATAATAAAGGCTTAGTCCTCCCCTCCAAGCCCAGGTTTACCTAGAAAAAGCAAGCAATCTCGCCCATCCTACAATTGCAGAACTGAGTTAGAGGTACTCAGAGTATCCAAACAAGGGTAAGGGAACAATGCTTTATATAAAGCAAACACCCTAGTCAGCCAGTCAGTAGTCTGTGTGGGTTGTTGGATGAGCTTGTGGTAGGTGGTTGTCGATAGTTCGAGAGTGATACAAGGAGTGTTAAGGAGGTGCTGGGGGGAGGTGATATGATATGATATGATAGTTTATTTATATTGCGCCCATACACAGGTGTTTAAGGGCGCGACGAGGCAAGGGAGGGGTACAAGGGAGGAAAAACAACAAAACACTACAATCTTACTAGGCCCAGTGACATTGAAAATGCGCAGGCGCAGGGGAGAGGGAGGGGGGGACGGAGGGAGGAAAGTGCAAGCGGTAGGGGAGGAATGGAAAGCGCTGAAATCAGAATTAAAAATAACAGGTAGTGCGGTCGGCAGGTGGCAAGTGCAATGATTAAACGCAGATAAGTGGTGCAGGTAAGGGGACTGTAGGGTTGAAGATACAGGCACAAATACGAGGGTTGCCAGGAGACAGTGCGGGAAAGCAGAAGGGTTGGCAGGGATCTGGGCCCTAATACAGAGGGTAGCCAGGAGCCCTGTGCAGAAACTGAGATCAGCAGGGGAGAGGAAAGGAGAATGCAGAAGCAAAGAGGAAGGTCTTGAGGTGCTTCCGGAACCAAAGGTGGTCCTCCTCGAGTTTCAGAGAGGCAGTGAGGCTGTTCTAGAGGGAGGCCCCAGCCGAAGCAAGAGATCTACCACCAACTCGTTGCTTGGAGAAGCGACTGACCCTGAGTGAGTTGGAGGTAGAGGAGTGAAGGGCTCGAGTAGGAAGGTATTTCCAGAGGGAGAGTTGAAGGTATTGCGGACCCAGGCCAGAAGGCATTGTGGACAATGCAGAGGGTCTTGAATTTAATCCTTGCAGCCACTGGGAGGCCAAGGATAAGTCTCACAGTCCTGTTCTGGATGAGTTGCAAACTGGGGAAGAGTAGAGGCAGGCAGATTTAGAAAGCGGCTGTTACAATATTCCAGCCTAGAGAGAACTAGAGCTCTAGAGACAGTGAGCTCTGGGGGAAGAAGAAGAAAGGAAGAATACCCCTGAGGAGGTGTAGCTGGTAGTTTGACTTCTTATAGACGTCAGTGATGTGTGGCGAGACAGAAAGCATGGAGTCGAAGATGACCCTGAGGTTCTTAGCCTCACCGGTGGGAGCAGGAAGAGGACTAAGGGAGGCCGGTCAGAGAGTGAAAGGAAAGGAAGATGCAGGAGTGCCGATGAGAAGGATCCCTATCTTACTGGCGTTGAGGCAGAGGTCATTGGCGGCACACCACACCTGGATTGTCAGTCAGTCAGTCTGAGTTGAGGGAGGGAGAGGAGGGGTGCCCGGGGGGAGCCTGAAAGCGAGCTCAATGTCATCCGCATAGCACTGAAAGTTGGAGCAGAGGGTGTCCAGTTAAAGTACCGAATTCAAAAGGATCGAATGCCAAAGGTGAGAGTCAATTTGACCTAAAACAAAAGGGTCGAATGATTTTTTTTTAAATATTTTTTTTTTTTTGGGTTTCCGTTTTGGAAAAGAAAGTGGTTTTTACCACAAAAATGGGGCTTTCGGGGGGGAACCCCCCCAAAAAAAACATTAAAAAAATAAAAAATTCGACCCTTTGCTTTTCGGTCCTTTTGATTCGACCCTTTGGTCATTCAATCCTTTGCATTCGAAACTTTGACCTAGAACCGGAGCAGAGAGCAGCAATGCTGTAGGTGAGGGGTGCCCAGTATTGGTTGAAGAGCCAGGGAGAGAGGTTAGACCTGGGGAACACTGCAGGTAGAGAGTGAAATGGAGGATGGGAAGGACCCAAGTTGGACCTGGGATGGTCGGTCATTGAAGAAAGGGGTCAGCCAGGCCAGGGACTGATCAGTGATACCCATGTTGTCACGGAGTCAGTTGAGCAGAATGGCATGGTTGACCGTGTCAAAGGCAGAAGAGACATCAAGTAGGATGAGGACACTGGAGAGATTAGAATCAAGGTTGGAGAGCAGGTCTTCACAGATATTCAGAAGAGCTGTTTCTGTGCACCTGGCTGCTCTGAAGCCAGACTGATGGTCATAAAGTCAACCAACTGAATCAGTGTGGAGGTTAAGCTGGGAGATGTCCAGCTTTTTCAAGAGTTTGCCCAGGAAAGGGGTGATAGAGATCTGGCGGTAGTTAGCCAGAAGAGAGGTCGGCTGTGGGTTTCTTGAGAAGAGGGTGCACAAGAGCATGCTTCAGAGGAGAGGGGGAGGGGAAGGCTCCAGTGACAAAGGAATTATTGCAGAAATCAGCCAGGGCAGGAGCCAAGGGTCTCAGTGTGGTCCTTGATGGTTTTAGTCAAACTGGGGAAGAACCTCTTTTGAGCAGACCTTCATAGATCTGACTAGTCTAGAAATCTTATCAGTGGAGAACAGAAGGAAGGGAGAGAAATAGGGAGGAGAGGCGGCTGTGGGGGCGCCTGAGGTAGCTGATGGAGAAGTGGGAAGAGGAGGAGAGAACGAGAGGGTGGACAGGATGTCCTGGGTTTTTGTGATGAAATGAGAAGCCAGGGCCGTGCAGAGGGCGTTGGAGGGGACATGAGAAGTAGAGACTCGAGCAGGAATGGCTATCTCCTTGAAGATTTTAAAGAGTTCGGCCGAGTTGTTAGATGCTGCAGAGACATGTGCTTGGATGTGGGCTTGCTTGCTTCTTAGTGTGGACAGAGGGCCGGTGTTGTCTTTGGAGCAGGCGGCAGGCCAGTTTGTCAGAGGATGCACAAAAAGCCCACAATTTCCTCTAAGCAGCCCTACACTTATTTCTATTTATTAAATGTGGTTATACACCCAAACCCTCGAGTATCTCCGCATAGGTTTCAAGAATACTTGAATTTTGATCGTTACAGGATAACTTGGTACTTGGTTGGTGCATTTAGGCAGCTTTTTAAACATACAGTTTTGATTCTTGGTGAGATATACAGGTCATGTCCATGGAATTTCAGAGTCAAGCAATATTGAATCATTATACAAATCTTTTACATATAGTTACAAAGTCACACATGGCTTGGTAGCACTAGCAATGGTTAGATTTATGTTCTTAAAACAGGTGTATACTTTCAGCTTTGCATATTATGCTATGAGTACTTGGGGTATTTTAGAATGTGTTGAAAAGCCAGGTTTTGAGGGATTTCTTGAATTTGGGGAGGGACGGCTCATTGGAGATGACATTCAGAAGTGAGTTCCAAATTCTGGGGCCTGCTACTGGGAAACTGGAGTTGCTTGTTCTTTGCATCCCCTGATTCAAAAACACAAGGAGTGTGTCTGTGTTAGCTCTAAATGTTCTGGTTGAGGTTTTGCGGG
Source organism: Ambystoma mexicanum (assembly GCF_040938575.1). Classification (NCBI taxonomy): domain Eukaryota; kingdom Metazoa; phylum Chordata; class Amphibia; order Caudata; family Ambystomatidae; genus Ambystoma; species Ambystoma mexicanum. Next base: position 456,585,827 of record NC_090922.1, read on the forward strand.
TTAGGCATTGGTTGAGGTAGCTTGGAGCTGTGCCTGTAACACATTTGTGAGTTGTAGTGAGGGTTTTGTGTAGAATCCTTGATCGTTCGGGCAGCCAGTGGGCTTCTCTCCAATGGTGGGATATGTGATCTCTTTATTTTTATGCCTAGAGCTGCGCAGAGGGGTTTATTTCGAATAAGTAGCATTTTTTTTTTTTGGGCCTCTAGTAGTAATATGTTCCAGTAGTCAATTTTCACTTGTATGAGTGCTCTGGCTAGGGTGGTACAGTTCTGAGGTCTGCTGAGGGAGATTAATTTGGCTGTGGTGCTGTGGATGAGGAGAGAGCATTAATGTGCTTGCACATAGTGAGGCTCCAGTCGAAGTAAACCCCTAGGGTTTTGACTTGTTTGGAGATATTGATAGGTGTTCCGTCACTGATTATTGCTGTGTAATGTGTGGGTAATTTACTTAGTTGTTCTGGAGATCCTACTATCAGGATCTCTGTTTTTTCTACATTAAGGCAGAGGCTATTAGTCGCCATCCAGGTCTGTATGATAGAGTACATTTTGTTTATGGTGGCAGTGTCCTGTTGGAGGCGTTTCAGGGTGACGAGGTCCAAGTCATACTAAGAGTTGGACTTGGTTTTGGGCTTCAGGCGGATCCTCACGCCTGACACACGCTTCATGGGCCAGATGCCTGAGAAGGTAGGTGGCGTTGCTGGAGCTGGCTTGGCCTGAGGGGTAGAGAGGGAGAGATGGGAAGAAAGGAGAAAGTGGTCACTCCAGGAGAGAGGAGTGGTGAGAGGGTTAGAGAGGTGGAGGTGGATGGAGATGAGAACATCCAGAGTGTGACCTGTCGAGTGAGTCCGGCCAGAGGGAAGACTAGAAAGAGAGAGTCGCAGAGGTCGCAAAAGAGTACAGAGGGACAGAAAGCATCCAGGTGGATGTTGAGGTCTCCAAGAGGAGTTGAGTGGTCGAGGCCAGGAGGGAGGAGGAAAGGGCAGCCCACTCAGAGAGGAAGGCAGTGGTCTGACCAGGTGGCCGGGAGATTGTAACCACTGTGAGAAAGTGGCCAGGAGACAGAACGCCTGCGGACCAGACATTCAAAGGAGGTGTAGGCCTGCGTGGGAAAGATGGAGGCAGGAATCCACTCAGGGAAAATCAACCTCACCGATGCAGTTGGCTCTGGGTGCGGAGAGGATCTTGTAGCCGTCAGGGAGGAGAGTGTCAAAACTCGTAAAAGAGCCTGCTGTGAAAATCAGGAGGTGAAGTTGGTACAGAATAGGAGGGGCTAGTAACACCACAAGGTAAAGTTGGCACACAGGAGGAGGTGGTGGTAGTAGCAGCATTCAAGGAAGGGGGATGTACTAAAGAACGGGTGAGACCAGGTGTTGTGATGGAGTAGTAGGGCATACCACCAACCAACCCGAATAGGAAGCATCAAGGGAGCTCGGTGGCAGAAGGCAGCACGAAGTGGCAGAAGGCTAAACAAGACCCAGGTAAGGAGGCCATGGGGGTCGTAGTCTTGGCAATAGAGGGTGGGAAAAGTCAGATTTTTTGAAAGACCACCTCCTTTCCAGCCTCCATCTTACCGGTCTCTGCGGCTGCACTGTGGAATGACCTCCCCCCCTCCCCCCAGCCTTGATATCGGAGCCCTCCTACACTGTTCCACAAGAGACTCTTCCTATTTCATTACCAGCATTTCCTGCTCACTGTAACATATTAAGCTGCATCCAGTGCCTAGACACCTAAGGGTTAAGCATGCTATACAAATGTATAAATAAAATAAATAAACCTGTCTCGAGCGATAACCAGAGTATTTGCAAGCGAACATCGCAACTCCTTCCTCTACCTCAACCCGACTAAAAAGTGGCACTTATGCCATCAGTTAGTTGTGGAAAGACCAGACTTATCCAGGTAGTTTTGTCGACCAGCAACCGTATCTGGGTTCAGGAAACCTGCAATGGACTATTGATAGATGTCTCTGGTTTTGGGAACCCCCTCGAAACCTGCAACTCCACTGGGAAGTTAGATGGCATCAAACCCAGTGTGGGAGACCTGGTTCTGGTTACATCATCCTCCTGTTTTCATTCTGTTTGTGTAACCTTTTGTTTAAATACACCCTGTGAACCATACTTCTAGAGTCCAATATTGATTGCATCCTATGTGGGCCTTCTGTCAAAATCTTTATTCATGTGGCAATACTATGGAGATTAACTCAGGCACTCCTTTAGTATATTTCTGAAGACCATCTTATTAAAGGAAGAGGGAGGCTGATTATAACCTTTTCATTTTTGGACCACCTCTGACTATAAGTAATGAACTACATGATTCTCCCTGAACATAATAGATACTTGCATAGAGAAGTGTGTGGGGCAGTCAGAGCCACATCCTCTACAAAAAGTCACCAAACTGAAGGGAGGGATTTATTCACTATTGCAGAGTTTTATTTGAATCCACATGTAATGTGAAATAAGAGAGCTTCTTGAAATGCGTGCAAATCGGTGTCCATTGCTTGCCTGTAACTCTAGCCTTAAATTCTCTTTCCCACTTAGTTCGGGCCACGTAGGTGTTAAAACATCCAGTAGCATTTCAACACTGTCCCTACAGTCTGCATAATTTTGAAATATATCTGTGCAGTGATGTATCTGTTATGCCAGACCAACATGCTCTGATGGCCCTACACATTCTGTGATATTGTAGAATGTCACAGATGGCCTCAGTAACACATCAAGGGCTTTTATTGATTTTCCTTGAAAGGGTCTCTAAGGTCTCGCCCTCTCTATCTCTCTTTCTCTCTCTTTCTCTCTCTTTCTCTCTCTTTCTCTCTCTTTCTCTCTTTCTCTCTCTTTCTCTCTCTTTCTCTCTCTTTCTCTACCCCCCCTCTCTCCCCTTCTCTTTCTTTCTCTTCCCCCCTCTCTCCCCCTCTCGCTCTCACCCTTCCTTTCTGGTGGGAAGGTACTCATCTATCTAACCCTTTATAGGTATGACCTACTCTGCTTTCGGGTTAGTTTTAAAGGGCTGCAGAGTTGTGCCTTACAAACAATCAAGGCCCACATCTTCCTCCTGTCATGAGCTGGTGTTCCTCACGCTGCATCTCTCGATCATTCCCACTTTCTTCAGTTAATCTCCTCTCTCTAACTCTGCCCAACTTCTGTCCTCCCCCCCGATGTCTCTCTACAACCTGCCTCCACCCTCTGATTTTACACCTTTCTGTTCACTCCTCTGCTACTTTCCCATCTCCACTGTTAGTCTCCCCTCTCCACTGCCCTGATACTACTCTCCTCCACTCTACTACGACTCTTCCCTCTCCAGTACTACTCCACTCAACTACTACTCTCCCTACTTCACCCTACTACTACTCTACCTCTACTTGTACTGCATCAATTACCTTCCACTGACTTCCTAGTCCCTACTTTCCCTTCTGCTCACTCGCCCACCTTAAACGCACACTCAAGACACAATACCACTTTCCCTTATCTAATACACCACCTAGTCTGCCTCTAACCTCACTCGAACAACCCACACCTTCCCGTTTCCTGTCCCAGCTTTATCCTCTCCCTGCTTCGCCCATTGGTTCTCGCCCACTGGTTCCCTGGGCTGAACTCGCCCCGTCTTCCCCGCCGTGGAAGTATTGCTGACTTCAGAATACTTAATAAGGGGCGCTAAGCTATGCCCCATTTTGCTCCGCTAGTCCATTGCACCGGGTCAATGGCGGACCATTCCGTGCAAAGGCTGGTTTGCACAAGTCCATATCAGGGAACTGCACCAAAGTGTCTCTCTTGCTGCATGTATTGATGTTGGTTGGCGGCGCATGGTATGTTGTGTATGGCTGGACGCCACCGCTCTCCCTCTCCTTTGGTGAAAATCATTTAACTGGGGTTGTCTGTATGGTGCCTCTGGTGGGTTGCCATGTTGCGGGCGTTCCGTTGGGTGTGTTGATAAAATGACTGGCCTGAAATGAGGAGACTGGCCAGCATCCACATATGCTATGGGGTGATTAACAGTGGTACACCCCAAGCACATACAGGCATTTGGGGGGTGACAGGAACTGGGGTCTACACAACTGCCAACTTACCCTTTTGGGGTAGGAATGTGTTGGTCTTCCACCATGGTAGTCCTCCCACACCGGGCTTTGAGGTGTCTCTATCTCCTCTTGACAAGGTCTGTTTAACATGTCACCCAGAAGACCCCTCTGCATCTGAATATAAAAGTCCCAGGTAGCTTCCAGTATCTCAGTGACCCATACTGTCCTTTCTGGCGAATAGGTAGTGCTGATGTGCATTTGCTTAAGCAATTTTCCCCCATGAGAGCCATGCAGCACTGGATCAAATTTAGTCTTTGAGAACAGTGCCTTAGAGTAGAGAGTGTAGGGCAAATGGTGTAATGATTCCCGCTCACTGCACACTTGTGGAAGAGACTCAAGAATTCCCAAATACACTGCAAGTTGCACTTGTGCCATCACTGCCACCTCTACATGTGAGTGTAAAGTAATTAATGTATGGCCAGTGTTACTCTGGAGGTTTCAGGGTGGCATGTGACATGAATTAAGGAAGGGAGCAAGATCACTGGCCCATCCAAACTTGAATATTTTGGAAATAATTCTGAATTTCTGGGAGGATAAACACCTTTGAGAAATTGTCCCAACAACAGAAAGGGGTATACACATTCATCTCTTGATTTTCCAAGTCAGCGCATCTAGATAGGCATAATGGTGGAGTTCCAAAGATCTAACATTGATCCTTCATCCCACCTGTAATTACTTATTTCTGCAGGAGAAGTTAAGTCCATCGAAGAGAATTAGGGAAAATTTATTTGGAAGCATGTGAATAGAAAAATTAAGCAACCTCTTGCATGAGTGTAAGAAGGTTAACCACAGGGTTGCTGATACATAAAAGGACATCAGCATATAATTATGGTAGGCCCCCTAGAAGCAAGTGCCCAATGAGGTTGGTTGTTCCTAACCAAAGATGCAAGAGGCTCCATTGCTAGCTCAAACTGTAGATTTGAGAGGGGGCACACCGGGCTGTTTCCTCTGGCCCAATAGAAACTCTTCTGATTGATGGCTTGCAGCACTCTCCCTGTCTAAAGGCTAATATACTGCAACCTTATTGCAGCGAGGAAGAAACCCTGCAGTACAATCCTCTCCACAACCCAAACGGATAAGCCCATGACAATGAATCAAAAGCTTTCTCCACATCCAAGAATACAGTTGTAGATTCAACAGGGAAAGAATGTAGAACAGACACTTCAGATATAGAGTAGTATACCTGCCTGGGATAAATCCTAGAAAATCATGATGGACTAAAAAACATGTAGGTTTTAATCAGCCTACCTACCAAAACTTTGGTAATTTTTTTGGCATCAGTGTTGATTAACGAGAAGGTCTTACACGAACCTCATGACAAGAGTCTCCATCTATGAACCTGCACCATGTGTGATGGAGTTAATTACTTTGTGTACTGAGCCAAGATAAAGGCATATTGGTGGTAGTGTTTCTGTTTTAGGGACAAGCCCAGAATTAAATAAAAATTCCAAGATCAGTGGATATATGTATTGACATATCTATGTCACCGATCTATAAACTACAGTTTTTGTTTATGGTAATCAGTTTTTGGTGCATATGTATTAAACCATAATGTGTATTCCTGGGATGGTGCCCAAAACAGTGGCCAACCTCCCCTCATCTGTTGACCAATGCAGGGGCAAAGACTAATCTTTTATGAAACTATATAGACACGCCCCTAAAGCAGGAATATGAAGTGTAGAAACTCAAGCCCCTCAGGATTCAGCAATTATTTAATTCCTTGGACCCACGTGATGCATCTCTTGCAAACATGCAATCTAAATTCTAGCATATCCAGGGAAGCAATGATTTTCCAGGCCTCACTACAATTGTCCATCCCCAAATGTTCCAACTAATTCAATTAATGCAATCTAAAGTAGCCCGCTGGCCCCCTTAATGTCTGAACAAGGCAGTCAACATGATATGAAAAATACAATCACATTCCATGTGTGTGCACTGCCTCTGTGTGTGCTGAACTCGATTTGAAAGTAAATACCTAAGCCTTCTGTAAACTAAAACCACAGCCACCATCCACAGTTCCTTCCCAAAATGGGCAGTCGACCCCAGGACAGTTCACCCATGTTCTTCAAACACAACCAGAACAGGGCTCTGCCTTAGGATGCAAATTGTTGACAGCTCTGTGGCAATACCTTGGCCATCCATGCCAATGCAGCACTTTACTGGTTGTAAGAACACACTATGGGCTGCTCTGTTACATTTTGAAAGAGTTAAGCAGAGCTGAAATCTAATACCAACACCCAAGCAGCCCGGACTATCTAGGAAAATCTTTACTTCAAGAATCGTGATAGGATGGTCCCCTCTGACCATTCCCCATTGTCAACTGAACATGTAAAATTGTAGTATCTGTACGTTGCCTGCCTGAGTCACACTTCTACTCAATCAGGATGTCGAGTGCTTAGTGATCCATATTCTGGTGAATATAAATTGACCTTTAAGTACAAACAATTTAAACCCCAATGTCAAGAACCAGTAACGGAATGGGCGACACATCCATCCAAGACACCAAATCCTCAACATGACTGTTGCATGCAGGAGAATGTTTGTTCAGCATCAATACATATCATCATAATAAAATATCATCTGAACCATATAATAGTAAGCTGATAAGATGATATCAGTGTTGCAAGGATGGTCTGCCATCACTCAACTTGATATCCAAGAAGCTTTGCGGAGTATAGCGCAGGCACAATTTATCAGACAAGCAGCTGAGAGTGCCAATAATATACGTTTGAGCCCTCTTCTGCATGCCCAAGGCTCCCTATATGCAGAGAACCAGTCATCAGCGTCCAACAAAGCTTCTTCAGGGGTATAGGAAAAAGTGTGTCTTTTCTTTGTGAATTACACGGTGCTATGTCAGGAATACCTGGCATACTTGAGTCCTCACACAGTTTCTGCTTCACAGAGACAAAGTTATTCCAAGCTGCCTTTTTTTTTTTTTTTACTTGTGTATAATCAAAGGAAATGATTTTTACAAGGATGAGTCAACGCAGAGCTCACCACGTACACTGCTGCTATCTTGCAAGTAAGGTAGTTCGTGCAATCATTAACAGAGTGTTCAAAGTTGATTGCGTTTAAGTCGTACTGTTGAGGTCCACAGGGTCTAGGTGTGTGACTTGTCATCTTTAGCCGCCCTGGTGCGTTACATCTCGGATATTTCTTGCATAGTCGGGAGGGCCGAGATGTGATCCGCTGGATAAGCATGCTCTTTAGCATTTATTTTTGTAAAGGCCACTTCCAAGAGTTTGGAGGTAGCTACAGCCCAGCGTGTTTTTTCACCCGAGATGAGGCGGCACCACCATATGTCTTCCACTAGAACAGAGTTGCCCCATAGGGGTTCCAAGTAAGCCAGGCGTTCAGCTTTGAGAATGTGACAGTTTAGTAGGAGATGACGAATTGACTCCGTAACACCCTCAACCTGACACAACCTGCACGTGGTTACCGCAGCCTGGTTTCTTAGCCTCATGATTTCTCTTGTATGGAGCAGGTTCAGTCTTGCTCTTAGGAAGAAAGTTCGTAGCTTTTTGTTTGGAAATTTTTCACAGTAGGCCAGAGGCGATTTGAGCCTGTTGTATGTCGGTGGCAGGTGATTTAAAAATTTGATCGCTCTGGCTTGCTCACCTGTAGAGATCCAGTCTTGGTTTTTCAATTTTTGTGACACTCTTTGTGGGTTGTTTTTCATGTCCTCTGTAGAGCAAGCCACTTCATGTAGATTATTTTCTTGACAGGAGATCCACTTCTTGATCTCCGGGGATTTTGTCGATTCCAGCTCCTTATTGATAATATTGAAAATTGGGAGTCCGTTTTGAATGAGAGTCTTTCTGAAGATAGCCAGAGAGGCGACGGCGACCGTTGCTTCCAGCGAGAGTAATCCCAACTCTCTTCTGATGGCTGCAATAGGAATAGAGTTCGGGAGACCCAAAGTTGTTTTCCAAATGTAGCCCTCTAGCTTAGGCCAAATTGAGCTGGGCATGTTGATCGTGGCCTCCATACCATATGTGAGTGCCGGGACTACTTTCCCCTTATAGAAGTTGATTGTGGGATACCAGGAAAATTTGCCGAACTTGCGATCGATCATCTTCATTTGCGAGGTTAGATTTTTCGCTTTCTGCCAAAGATGCAGTTGCATTTTAGTTTCCTTGGATGACCCATCGATGTAAGTTCCCAAGTATTTAAAATGGGGAACAACTTCAATACGGCAATTGTTCACTGACCAAGAATACAGTGTTTTTTTTGCTCTTGGATTCTTGGCAAAGATCATAATTTTTGTCTTAGCGTTGTTTATCGCGAGGTTGTTGACGGCCATCTAGACTGCCAAGTTGTCGAGTTGGCGTTGAAGGCCTATTTCCGTCTGGTCCAAGAGGATCATGTCAGCGTAGAGGATCCGGGACAGCGCGGTGCTGCCCAGCTTTGGCGGAAAGCTGCGAACCGTTGTTTCGGATTCTTGGAAGTCTCCCAGAAAAGCTACGAAGAGTGCAGGCACCAACGGGCAGCCCTGTTTCACTCCTCTTTCTGCAGGAATTTCGTTTGTAAGAGAGCCTCGTTTGTTCAAGCGGACACGTAGAGTGGTCTTAGAATGGAGAGCTATGATCGGTTGAAGGATGTTATCTGGGCAGCTCCATCCCTGTAGCTTTTTCCATAGACTCGTTCTGTCGACTGTCGAAAGCCTGCGACAGATCTATAAAGGCTACGTAGGTAGTTGGTGCCCCCCGCTTTATCTTGGCCTTAAGAATGCTGAGAATGAGGATGTTCACTCCCGTCCCGCCGTTCTTCTTGAAGCCCGTCTTGAATCGGTCTTCACAAGGTGCGGTTTTGGCCCAGCGCCGAAAGTGGTCGAGAAGAAGCGTAGTGAACAGTTTGCCCATGATATCTAGTAGGGCTATCGGCCTATAGTTGGCAGCATCTTCTCTGCTTCCCTTTTTGAAGATCGGTATCACAACGGCTTCCGTCCATGACGATGGTATCAGTCTGGTTGCTCTGCAATGCGCGAACAGGAGACTGATGAAATCTGTCCACTCAGCAGTATGTTTTTTTAAGTCCGTATTCGTAAGCCCATCAGGTCCCGGAGCTCTCGATGTTTTGAGCTTTTGAATACAGTCAAAGATGTCAGCTTTTTTCGAGACATCAACCCATGGGCTTTGGTTCGGTTCTTGGTCTGGGGTTGCAGTTGTAGGTGGAGTAGCGAAGAGCTTAGTGAAGAAATCAACCCAGGTGGCTGCCGGAACGGCATTGATCATGTTGGCTCTTGTGTCGCCTTGCGAGGTGTTGATCAGGGCCCAGAAGTCAGCAGATTTTTTCGACGCCAGCGTTCTCATCATGTTTTCTGCGTCGATTTGGTATAATGTGGCCCTCCGTAGTCTTATCCATGATTTATAGCTTTTCTTTTCTTTTGCCCACATTTCCCAGCCCAGAATGGTGTTCTCGGCTTTGGCAGCACGCTTCATTTTTCTCAGATCCTTCTTCTTTTCTGCTATGACTTTGTCATAGGAGTGGTTGAAGGTACCGTTAGGCTTCTGACCCTTCTTCTGGCTAGACTTGTATTTAGTTAGAAGGGGGGATGTAGTTGGGTCTCCGGAGTAGGTCGTCTGGTGTAATATCGTCCTCACTGGTGATATATTGTCGAGTCATCGCTCTGACGCTGGCAGCCGTCAGGCGAAGGCGCGTATGCTGGGGATTTGCTTCCACTGACAATGTATAGGAGGGGTTTTCTTGAGAAATGGAGGACCAGGTAAGGGTGAGCATGTTATGGTCACTAGGGAACGTTTTGATCACCTCGAAGCTTTCGATCTCTGTGGACATAAGTTCGGAAATAAAGATATAGTCCAACGTAGCTGTTGAAGAACCTCTTTCCCAGGTTGGAATTTGCGGGAGCCAGTCTTTGATCCATGCCGCGTTATGTATGTTCCTGGCCGACATCAGTTTCATCCAGGCCTCTCCTCTCATTTCCGTTGATTCAGCAGCTGCTGGTTTCGGCAAAGCTCCTTTTGGATGGGGACAATTGGCGTTCAAGTCTCCACAAATTATGAAATGGTCAATTTTCCACTCGATAACAATTGTGTTGATAGTTTCAACCATGGATTGGCAGAAGGCTGTAGGCGACGTCCTTTGCGGGTTCCAGTATACAGTTAAGATTGCCAAGTTGGTCACCGACCATTGGTTTGATGGTTCCATAAGGTGTGTCCATTCGATGACAGATGCCGGTAGCCCGTAGGATCTCACAATGGTACTGACAATCCTTAAATTGTGGCCTGTTTTCACGGCGATGAGTAGGCCTGCCGAGGGGCGCCCTAGAAGGCCCCTAACCGCCGGGGCAGTCTCAATCTCAAATCCATCCATGGATGGTTTCTCTAGGAGCCACGTCTCTTGCAGACATAGAATATCAAAGCGGCCCAAGTCCTCACTGTTGGGATCCGTTAAGTGGGTATGCCCTCTGGTGTTCCATGAGGCTAGTGACAATGACTTTTTGAGAGATGGAGGTCTGGCTCCGTTAGATGATTGCTATTTACTCCTGCTCGTGGAAAGGGCTCCTTTTAGCCAGTGCCATGGGCCAGTTGAAGACGGGTCTTTGTTGAGATTAACCGGAGCACCCAGAGATCCGGTAGCTGGCAGTTGATTCATGCTATTTGTGTAGCTGTTAAGTCTTCTTCGTGGGTGGGAGTTGTCTCGTTTCCTTTCGCTTCTTTGCTGCCCATAGTGTCTTGAGGTAGAGTCCACCGACGGGTTATACCTGGATCTATTATGAGGACCTCGCGGTAAAAAGACCTCTGGTTCGTCAGCCGAGTATTTGCGACGATCGTTCGTGTCTGGTCTCCTCTTGTGGGACTGCGACTCTGTTTGGCTCGGTATTCTTCGTACTTCCTCACGACGTGCCCTTCCCCTGTCAGGACTCACCCTGAAATGGGCTTTTAGCTCCGCTCTGCGAGTGTATTGGTGATCTGGTGAAGTTTGTTTATCTTTGTTATAGTGCATGAGTGATCGCCCCAGTGCCTTTATTTGTTGATGAAGCTGAGCTTTTCATCTCCGATAGGAGAAAACCGGCTGATTTTAGTTCGGATTCAGCTCTCCGAGTTAGGTGTTGGATTGCGTCTGGTTTAATGTGCAGATATGCTTTCGCCTTATTATCTTTATGATAAGGTTCGATTAGTTCAAAGTCATCTGTTCTCAAGGTCTTTAGCTCAGAGGTGGATGCTGTAATTTGTAGAACCGTTCTTCGATTGAGCACCATATATTTATCTCTATTTGAGATCTGTTCAATTTTGAATATTCAAGTGTTTTCCCCAATTCTGCCAGGAGCTTTTATTTTTCCTGGAGCTCGGGAGAGTGACTGATATTGTGCCGGCCGGTTTCCATGGGCAGATTCAATTGGAGAAGTCATTTGTCGTTTGGGTGCTAGTGAAGATCTTGTTGGCGACGAAGAATCATCGTCCAGTGTGGGTTGCTGATGTGAGAGCCCTTCTCCTTTTCGAGTTTTTGCGAGATGTTGAGGTGCTGGCTTCTCCGGAGAAGTTATGTTCAGCCGTGATTCTGTGTTTGCGCTATCCTGCCTGTGCCTCAGATCCGTGTGGCTGACTCGGTCCAAATGCTGAGGAGCGTTGGTATCAAGGCTAGGATCGTTTGTGCTTTTGGGGGAAAGGGTTAGATCTATCGGGTGGGCAGCAGACATGGACGCTGGGGCTGAAGTGGCAGTGTCCTTCCTTGAGGTAGTTTTCAGTGTGGACGGAGTGTCGTCTGCATTGCAGTAATGTCTATTTGAAGGATTTGGTCGCTCTTTTTCAGCTACTTTAAGAGCTTTTTTCTCTGGCTCCGGCTTTTGCGAATGGCCAGCGTTATTGGCGATCGTGGTAGTGCTCTTCGTGCATGGTCTATTTAAGGTTGGTACAAGATTCATTTTGTTCTGGAAAATGGGAGCGAGCTCCTCGTTCCCTTTTGCACTCGCCGTCTGTGTTGATTTGGATTCTTGCCGCCCCGATGGCACGGGGTCTGGGCTTGTGGCAGCCGTACCATAAGCTGGCTCGAGATTGGATCTGAATTTATGTGTTTCTGCAATATCGTATTTCAAGTCGATGGCCGTGATGAAACCTTCCAGATATGACAGCTTCGATTGAATAATTGCCAAAGTTGCTGTGTTATCTCTCGAGGCGTCGCCTATGGCCTCGTAGAGTTTGCAAAATGGGGCCATAGCAATTGTAATGGCTGACATTATCGTAGTCATGTCTCGCTTATGGTTCGGCGAGTCCTTTAGTGACGATTTTTTAAACACAGTTTGACTTCCCTTTTTTGTTGGAGAGTCTCTACTGTCTGATTGTAGGAAGCTTGAAATTGAATGCCGCCGTTCAGGTAGAGAGCACCCTGCCTCTGGGAGATTGAAGGTCCTTGGCGAAGATTTCCATGGTTCGTGGCTTGTGACTGATTGTAGTACTGGAGCAGTTGGATAGAGTTGAAGGGAAGGCCGGGCGTTAGGTGTGGCCACGTGGGCTTTAGTCCAAGGTTGAGGGCTCAAACTTTTGTTGGCCGGGTATGCTTTGGGCTGTAGTAAGTCCAGAATATCCAGCATTCCCTGCTGGTGCGTTCGCGCTTCTGTTAGCGAAGAATCCCTTGTTGTTCTAGTTGCCAGAGCCTCTGGGTTTGACAATGTCAAAACTTGGGCTGTTTGGTGTTGACTACGAGTCTCGTTGACTTGTGAGTTGGTCCTGCTCCCTTTAGGCTGTAATTGCTCCGCAGTGGTCATTATTGGAAGTTCAGGTTGGGCAGTGAAAAATATGTCGGTACATATTTCTTGTGATTGTTGGCCTGGCAAGTCGCCTATCTTGTCCGTTGGGTCAGATTGATTTCCAGGAAGTGGGGGTGTGCTGATTTCCTCAACAGGCTGCCGATAAGGGAGTTCTGGGGACATATTGGGGACAGATTGATTCTCAGGAAGTGAAGGTGTGGTGGTTTCCTCAGCTGGCTGCCGGTGAGGGAGTTCTGGGGACATCGCATTCTTGTTTGGTGATTGAGACAGTAATGTTTTCCTGCATTTGGCCGAGGGTGGAGTCTCATCCAGTGCCTCTAGAATTTCAGCGTCTGAAAGTTCAGAATCGTTAGATAGTTTACGCTTTCCTTGTAATTTAAAGAAGTTCATGAGAGCGTTGGAGAGGAGCGGGTTGGGAAGCAGGCGTTTCCCAATAGACCGTTTTTTGAGAGGCGATAGTGAGGCCGAACCTTTGCCTAATTTGATTTCTTTTATTTTCGGCTCTTTTTTTTTTTGAACAGTGGTTTTATCCGCAGAACAATGGGCTGGGTGAAGTTTGGATTTGGACTTCCCTCTTTTGGAATATTGGGTTCTTTTCTTACAATTCCCTGTATTCACTTTGATGTTCAGGGTAGATGCCTTAGGCTGATGATCGCCGTCATGGTCCGAGTTTGATGTGGAACTGACGTTGTGAATGTGGGCATCTCGATCTAGGTCCAGGTCCTCGGTCTCCTCTTGTACCGGATCCAGGGCCCGGGACACCGGTGCAGCAGACGGAGGCAAGTTTGGCGTAACAGATGTCTTCGATGGAATTGGAAGGGGAGTGGATAGAGCTAGAAACGCTACTTTGGCCACTTGAGCAGCCGCTCCCTCCTGCAAGTCGTTATGCACCAAAGCCAATGTGGTTTGTTGTGACATTGATCTCGTTTGGCCTTCCTGTAGTTCGGTTGCGAAGGCGTGTTTGGGGCAGTTTTCCTGGTCCTGGTTACAGGTCTTGGTCGTCGGTGTGAAATCCACTTCTAACTGTGCCTGTGCATTCGCTTGAAGTAAGAGCCGGTTGGTGGAGGCGGACTGCAGGTGGAGTGTCACGCCGATGTGGCCCCCAGCTGTGCCGAGCAGTTCTGCTGGGGATATCAAGTCGGCGTCTTCTGCCACGGATCCCGCCCTCAGACCTGCCGCAAGGGATCCTCCGATCCGCTCGACGGTATGGTCACTCGCCGAGGCGGTACCGGGGCAGGGGCATTGGCAGGAGGCGCCAACTGGGCTGGTTGTGACGGTATGCGTCCCCCATCCTCCGAGTCATGCCGCCTGGGCGCCTGGGCAAGGGAGGAGAGAGTCCGGGAGTCTTCGGATGAGTTGAGGAGTTGACAGTTCAAAAAGGCATCAGGCGGACACACTGGCGGACTCACTGTCCTAAGTGTGGGGCAAAGGCTCAGTGCAGAGGTAGAGTTGAGTGTGACCAGGGGATTTCTTTTCACATGGCTGCGTAGTTTGCGTGAGTCAAGATCGTCCTCCATAATAAACGCAAGTTATAGCGCTAGCGCCGCCTCTCTCACCTCGTAATCAGGTTGCTCCCTGAATGGGACGGTGGCCAGCAGGTTGACAGCAAGTTGACGATGTTGAAGCTCGTGGACCAGCGACCAGTGCGGACTGGTGCAGACTGGTACTCTGCACGGTACTCCGCGCGCGCTCCGCGCTGAGGAAGAGTTTTTATAGCCAGTAGAGCCTGTTTTTCTTAAAGAAACAGGTAAAAGAAGCAGAAGCAGCAGCTCAGAGAAACACGTCCTTCGCCTCCGGTGCAGACTGGTACTCTGCACGGTACTCCACGCGCGCTCCGCGCTGAGGAAGAGTTTTTATAGCCAGTAGAGCCTGTTTTTCTTAAAGAAACAGGTAAAAAAAAGCAGAAGCAGCAGCTCAGAGAAACACGTCCTTCTCCTCCGGTACAGACTGGTACTCTGCACGGTACTGTATGTTTATGTTCTGGAATGTTTTCTCTCATGTATCCTGCAACTTTTGTTCACCACCATGGGTCTGGCATGGATTCCTTTGCTCATGAATATTCTCAGTCGTCACGCTGGGAAGCCTCTGCTCCTGAAGTTCAGTGAGCAAAGCGGGGTTTGGGTACCCTTCAGTTCGCCGTCCTCTCAGCACAAGTTTAGAGTTAGTGGACTCAGGCGAAACGCAACCAATCCGCGGGCGCCTCTCAGACACTCGGGTTCCACCGCCATGATAGAATGTGAACTCAAAGCTGCCTTTAGTGAAAATGTGAAATTGGGTTAGATTGGCATCTTTGAGTCTTCATACTGGAGATCCCTCCCCCATCCAATTTCCTGATTTGTATGCACAGCCCGGTTCCCTTCACGTTAATTAACAAGCCATGCAATGATGGTATTGGCTAGCTGGCCAGGCATCAGGGGGTGGAGCTGCAAGTCGATGCACTCTTTCAACAAGGAAGTTTGCAAAGGATGGGGGATCTTGGTTGAATATCTTTCTCTGTGTCGGTTTCCATGTGGTGTATGGAGTTTGGTTCAAGCAGACCATGGATGCTATTTCAACAAGATAAGGCTTCCAAATCTAAATTTGTTCCGACATCGCCCTCCAGTGCCCCTATTCTAGTGGTGGCATAAGTTGTGACCTTTGTGTGAATTCTGAGAGCATTCTCCCATTTACCTCCCATTTACTTACCATAGGACCCACTTTCAGATGACTTGAGAAAAGGTCATATCCTGCTGGTTTCCCTGAGGTTCCCCAAATTACCGTGAAGAAGAGGGTGCCAAAAGTAATGCATACTGTTTTTGGAAAACACCACTATAGTACTGTGACGAAGAAGAGGGGTATCAGGTGGAAAGCAGACTTCCTATGTGAAACACCACTATGGTACTGGGACGAAGATGCAAACGGAGGCACACCAGCATACTCAATGGCGATGTCCCAATAACAAGGCCAGGCACGGTCAGGCAATTGAAACTAAGTATGCCCACCTGCAGGGGAGTTGCTAGGTCTGCAAAAGACCCGGGGCTACGCTGATGTCTGAACTGTCGGGACTGGCGGCTAGCTAGACTTTTGGCTGTAGCTCCTGAGATTCTATCCGGGGCTACACCCAAAAGATCAGGGGCTATATCCCCCTTAGCCCCACTAGCAACGCCCCTGCCCACCTGCAACCCATTAACGAGTCTCGTGTGTTTAAAAGGGAGGGAGAAAGCATCAACAGCAGTAGCAATCCTGGGAGTGACAGAAGCAGATGTGAAGCCGGAAGTGAAGCTGAAAGGAGGAGAGACTATGAGGGGAGCAGTTGTGTGCAGTGCTGCAGCCTGGAAAGCGCCCACACCCTGGGGACTAGGAAGGCTGTTGGTCCTGGTGTGGCTTAGGAGCTGGAGCTCCTTGGAACTGGGGCGAGGCAGAGGAAGGAGGACATCTGAGGGGCTATTCTTCAATCCACCAAGAGGAGAGCTTGGCCTTCTGTGGCACTTTGATAGTGCTGGAGTGCCTGAGGGGTGGCGGAGGAACCCCTAGAGGTATTTCACGGTTTGTGGCAAGCGCAACAGAAAGGAAAGTCTGCAAAGGGGAGCTGGTGAGTGTGAGAGGCTGAGAAAACCCTATGTAACTTTGATTGCGAGTGCTAAAGGAAGAACTTCTATTCTATCCAGTTTTAAAGTATATATTGTATCAGAGTGGTCACATTCCTTCAAGAAAGTGAAGGGATGTTTTCAAAAGTCTCCATGTGAAATGTACTTTAAAGTAAACAGCCTCTGTGTCAAGAAGGAAAACCGTTTAAGAAAATGGGAGCTGTGTGAAGTGTGAGCATAAAGGCATGAGAGCAAAGGGGAGCTATGTGAAGAGCTGAAGCATGAGCAAAATCACCAAGACAAACTGTAGAGAATAATTCAGCCTTGTGTTGGCCCCAGGTGGAAGAGTGATCCAGGAGGGCAGCAGAGACCCCACCCTAAAGAAATATATACTGGGAAGGTTTCCAGGCAGGGGAGTGACCCAGGAAAACCACAGAAACCCAGTAAAGAAAATATGAAGAAACGGTAATTTATAAAGAAAGTGATGGTTGAAAGATATTCTGATTTTGGCTGATGAACTTTAACAAGATGGCACAGCTAAAGTCCAGGGCACCTGGTTGCGCGACCTGTAGTGGCTAGACCGGGCAGTCTGACAACTGTGCCACGATCAGGGGTAAACCCACTGGATAAGTGAACCGTGTGGCAAGTTGAAATTGAATAAACCAAAAGGAGTCATTGAATGTGGGGAAGGGAACCCCTAAGGAAAAGTTGAACTTATGTTCCATTGAATACGGGGAAGGGAACAGCAAAGACTAGAGGGGGGTTGCTGTACTCCTGCCCTCTAAATGGCAGAGTAGAAACACAGAGCACCCCAGCCAAGATTCTCTATATGGTAGAATGGACGAGCAATCAAGGCTCAAGTTCTCAGGAGTTGATGCGGGCTGATTCTTTAGTACAGTGTAGTCCCCAAGCCCCCACAAAGGAATGTACACACACTATGTGATGTGGTAACACAATTCTTTATATAAATAAGGTTCAATATATATACACAATCAATAATTCACTTTGTGCTTTGGAAATTCTAATATGGTAAATATGTACAATATCTATGTGGTACCACAGTTAACTCTTGACTCCTTTAAAATGCACCAATTGCTGACAGTTTCAATGGCACACACGTCAAATAGCAATGTGAATCAACATCAGGCATAGGAAGGAAGACAAGTTAGGCAAAATAGTACTTTAGCTACGAAGTCACAGTTCTGTGTGAGGATCCCCGCCCCCCACCTCGGCAACCTGTGAATAAAGTGTATCAACAAGCCTGATCATATATTTTGAAAATAGTCTTGTTTCCTTCTAAAATGTTCTACTACCCCAATGTACCTGAGTTTAGCAGAGTTTCTTCGATGGTTCTTCTACTGATCCCTCGTGGGTGAACTTCCTTTAAAGCAGGAGCCACAGGGCATCGAGATTCCTCAAAGAAAATCTGAACACTGTCGTTGAGAGAGCAGCTTCGACCTTCGCGATGCTAGTCGACGATTGGTCGTGGACATCCTGTGAAGATGAGCCATGCCGTGCACCTCGGTGACGAGAGTTTGTTGCTGCAAAGCAGATCGATGAAGAGCGTAGGTCCGTCAGCGAGCGTGGGTGTCTGCATTGGCGTCGACGATCGGCACTCAATCATAGCTGGCTTTTCGGATCTTTGTTGGTCTGTGTGTTTTGTGGACTTTGGGTGGCAGGAAACCCACCGGCGGATTCTCGTTGGCTCGTCGACAACCTCGACTTTCTCCGGTGGGACAAAGCGGTCGGCGGTGATGGCAAGGGAGTCCTTCGTTTCAAATGTCTTAGGCAAAAGGTGGAGCTTTGCGGATCTGGTCGTCATGCAGTACGGCGTCAAGCTGTCCCTGCTTCTGGGCAATATGTCGCCTGGCTTCCAGCGGTTATGGAAATCCTCCGAACCCCGGTCAACGGCGATGGACTTCGACTGCTTTGATATCCGGATGCTTCACTTCGAGATTCTTTGGCAGACCCTGTCTCCGATCGGCAGCCTTTCGGGACTGGCTTCCAGGGTGCCTTGGTGAAGATCAGCTTCTGTACAATGTTCCCTCGTAGCTCGGGGAGAGGTCTCCTAAACAGGTCCTCTCATGGATCAGTCCTTGACAGACTCAACAGCTTTCGGATCGGGTCGAATGAAAGCAGCAGCAATTTGTCTTCTTCCAGTTTCAACTTCAGCTTCTGAACAATTCTGATACTTGAGAGGTCCCCAGATATACAGTTTGAAGGGATTGTGTCCTCCGACGTATTCCTTATCTATGATATTTGTATCTCCAGCTTGCTGGCCTCGGAAACTTTTTTTCCCAGTAGAGGGCGCTGTGCGTCAACATCCGTCGAGTAGGTGCTCCTCAACGGCCACCGTATCGACGCCGACGTCATCATGCCTATAAATGGCCACGCGCAGCGTCCGTTGCTCAGTTCCGTTTTTCCGCGCTTTGTGTGCCTCGGAATACCGTTGCTCAGTTAGTCAGTCGATATATATTCATATTTCCTCGAGAAAACCGACTCGTACTCGATGGCTTCCTCCTCAGACCCGACGACGACTCGGTCCGGTTTCAAAAAATGCAGAGACTGTTGGAAGAAAATGTCGTTGACGGATCCTCACAGGATCTGTTTGTGGTGTCTGGGAATCGAACACCAGTGTTCGGAGTGTGAGGAATGCCTATCCATGACGGCGAAAGCCTTGAAGGAGCGTAAGGGGAAGCTCGAGAGAGGTAAGTCAGTTTTAACTTCCTCGAAAGTTTCCGCGGTAGAGTCGAGACATTCGTCTCCTCACCGTCGAAAGCATTCCCGGTCTAGGTTTCGAAGTGGCTCCCACCACTCGTCGAGGTGTAGACCCTCGAAAAAGAGACGAAGAAGATCCCCTTTATCGTCGTCTTCTAGTTCCCCTGAAAGAGTAAATTGCCCCACAAAACACAGCTCTCAAGCTGAGTGGGAGGAATTCAGAAAAAGATGCTAAGCGTCTTCGAGAAAGCGGCCTCGACCCCCTCGAAGTCAGCTGAGGGTGATACCCCGGTGAAAAGCCCAAAAAATCTAAACGCCGCGAGTCGAAGCACCCGGCGAAAGAGTCGACCCGAAAGCGCCATGAGCAATCAGGAAGTAAAGCATCTTCGACGCCATCGTCGAAAGCCCCTTCGAAGCATAGATCGGCGCCATCGACGCCGTTATCGAAGGGTTCTGTGACACATCCGTCGACGCCGATAAAAGAAAAACCCACGGCTACTCCACAGCCAACGGTTACACCGAGAGCCTCCGACACGACGTCGAGAACGTCGTTGACATCCTCGAGCAGGATTCCGACCCTCTCGAGTTCTTCGAGGCCTCTACCGGTTTTCTCGGCGCCTTCGAGGATTTTTACATCGGCGTCGACGACATCGACCTTTTCAAGGCCACTGATGATGGCTCCCTCTGCCTTAGAGATGGGTTTTATACCATTTAACAGACCAGAGCATCCCCCCTTAACTTCAATTTTTGAAGAAAGGGAAGATTCTGATCAAAAAAGGCCTTTTGGGCTGCAGAGGACCACATTACCTGAACCAGAGACTTTTGCCTCTGAGGAAAGAAGGTTGAAAGACCTTCAGGATGCATTACAGGAAGCAAGTGGCCTAGACACTTCCCCAGAAGTGGAATTTGTCAAACCAGACCCAGGGGAACATGCTGATACCCCTTATAGAACCCTAATGTCAAGAAATATGGAGTTCATGGGTTGGTCTGCGCCTTCACCTGTTTTTCAACAGGATGACCTCACAGATATTCTGGATAAAGGTCCACAGGAGGATCCTGTGGTTCCCTTTCATTCTGCTTTACAAAGAAAGATTTTAACTAACTGGGAAACTCCTGAAGTTGTCCCTGCGGTTAACAAGAAGTTGTCAGCGAAATATAGGGTATCTGCTGCTGACCCTGAATACCTATCTAAGCACCCTACTCCAGAGAGTCTTGTGGTCCAGGCTGCAACTTCATCAGGCATTACATCTGCATACCCCACTGCTCCTCAGGATAGGGATGATAAAAAATATGATGCCATGGCTAAGAAAGTCTTCTCGGCCTGTAGCATGGCTTTAAAATCTATTAATGCAACTTGTACGCTCGCTAGGTTCAGCCACACTCTTTGGGAGTGTGCTTCATCAGCGGCTGACTGCCTCCAGGAAGGAGAAGAAAGGGACGCATTTTTAAATATCATCAGAGATGGTAAAGATGCAATGTGTGAGTCCCTTCAAACTGGCATTGATTCTGCTGACAGTATCAGCAGGGCCATGGCGGCAAGTACCACAATCCGCAGGCATGCGTGGTTGAGAAAGTCCGGTTTTGCTTCTGACGTACAGGCCAGACTTTTAAATATGCCCTTTGACGGCTGTTCCCTATTTGGTAAAAAGGCGGATGACAGTTTGGAAAAACTACAAACATCTAAAGCAGCAGCCAAGTCACTAGGAGCTGCAATCCGCCAAACTAATTTTCGTCCCTTAGGATCCTCTTGGAGAGGAAGGTCCTTTCGCTATTATTCCTCATATGGAAGAGGCAGAGGACGGCCGGCTCAAAGAGGCCAAGGAAAATTTACCCGTGGTGGACGGGGTAAAGGAAAGAAAGCCGCATCAGCAGGAGCAGGAGCAGGAGCCGCTTTACCTTCGGCAACTGCATCAGCTGCTCCCAAACCACTCTGTGGTCTCCCATCACAAGACACCTGTAGGGGGCAGGTTAACTCACCATCGGACGGAATGGCAGGCTGTTAGGTCAGATGCTTGGGCATTGGAGACAGTTGCCCAAGGTTACTGCCTGACCTTTCTACGCAACCCTCAGAGCCATCCATCGGGGAACAGCTCTCTGAAAGTGCCGGATCCGCTCCTCTTGCAGGAAATTGTAGACCTGCTAGAGAAAGGTGCCTTAGAACCGGTACCTGTAGCGGACAGGAACAAGGGCTGGTACTCCCCCCCCCTACTTTCTCATACCAAAGAAAGATGGAGGACTGAGACCCATCCTGGACTTACGAGAATTGAACAAGTTCCTCAGGAAGGACAAGTTCAAGATGGTAACTCTCTCTCAGATCCTTCAGGCCCTTCAGCTTCAGGACTGGTTGGTATCTCTGGACCTTCAGGATGCTTATTTCCATGTGCCAATCCATCCCAAGCACAGGAAGTACCTGAGGTTCGCAATTATCAATTTCGAGTTCTGCCATTTGGGCTGACCTCCGCCCGAGGGTCTTCACCAAGCTAATGTCGGTTGTGGCTGCAAGTCTAAGGAGGGAAGGGATTCACGTCTACCCCTACCAGGACGATTGGTTGATCAGAGCAGTTTCTTCGGAACAAGCTTGGATCCAACTAGATTATGTCTGCCACTCCCTTCACAGGTTGGGCTTCTCCCTCAATTTAAAGAAGTCACAGATGATACCATCACAGAGACTCCAGTTCATTGGAGCAGTCCTGGACACGTCCCTGGGAAAAGCCTCGCCACCAGAGGTGAGCGTTCAAGATATTCTGCAGATGGTCACCAGGTTTCAAAATGCCCAACGTCTCCCAGCCTACGACTTTTTGAGGTTGCTAGGCCTCATGGCATCCTGCATATCCCTTATGCCAGATGCTCGCCTGAGAATGAGATCCCTTCAGTGGGCACTGAGGACTCAGTGGTCACAATTTTCAGGGAGGATGACAGATCTCCTCCGGATCCCGGACAAGGTAGCCCAAGACCTTAATTGGTGGGCCTCTCCACAGAACATCTTGAAAGGAGAACTGTTTTGGCAACCATGGCCGGAGATAACAGTAGTCACAGACGCCTCACTCACGGGGTGGGGAGCCCATGCCAACTACTTGACCATCAGCGGTCGTTGGTCTCCATCGGAGTCCAGACTACACATCAACCTGTTGGAGCTGAGAGCCATCTGACTAGCACTGAAGGCTTGTCTGCCCTCTGTACAGGGGAGAAACGTCCTGATAATGACGGACAATACAGTGGCCATGCACTACCTCAACAAAATAGGAGGCGTAGGGTCACTGCCACTGTGCAGAGAGGCGATGCAGCTCTGGTTTTGGGCAATTCAGGAAGGAATCTCTCTATCTGCAATTCACCTAGCCGGAGAGAAGAACTTGACAGCGGATGCTCTGAGCAGGCAGAACACAGTCTCCCACGAATGGGAGATAGCTCAGGAAGTCCTCCAAGAGATCTTCGCCCTTTGGGGAACCCCTCAAGTGGATCTGTTCGCCACCAGTATCAACAGGAAGTGCGACAGATTTTGCTCAAGGGAATTTCCCCCGAGAGGAGCTCTAGGAGACGCGTTCGTAGTGGACTGGGAGATCCCACTTCTGTACGCGTTTCCTCCGGTCCCTGTCATTCCTCAAATGATCAGGAGGTTGAGAAGGTTTCGGAAGACCATGATCCTAATTGCCCCGGATTGGACCAGGAGAACGTGGTACCCGGACCTTCTGGATATGTCCATCTGTCCTCCAATTCGTCCACCGTACAGAGAGGATCTTCTCTCGCAGAAGGGAGGTCAGGTTCTCCATCCAGCCATCAAGACCCTCAACCTTCACGCTTGGTATCTGAAAGGTTGAGGTACAAGGATTGAGACCTTCCAGATGACGTCATGGAGGTGTTGCTTTCAGCCAGAAGACCAGCAACTAAAACTCTATACCGCTGCCGTTGGAATACATTTTGCAGCTGGTGCAGAGAAAAGAATATCGAACCCTTTTCATGTGGTACACCTGCGGTGTTATCCTTCTTACTTTATTTGGCAAATTCAGGCCTTCAAGTTGGCACTATTAAGGGCTATCTCGCAGCGCTATCGATCTTTAAGCGCACTGCAGAGGAGCCATCGTATTTCAAAATTCCATTGGTAATACAATACCTGAAAGGTCTAACTAATGTTTACCCTCCAAGACCATTCCAAGTTTCCTTATGGGACTTAAATCTAGTTTTAAACTTCCTAAAGGGTGCTCCCTTTGAACCACTCCACTCTTGTTCATTGAAGTTTCTCACCCTCAAAACTGTTTTATTGGTAGCATTAACATCTGCTAGAAGGGTTAGCGAGATACAAGCCCTATCTTGTAAACCTCCTCATACAACTTTTCACAAGGACAAAGTAGTTCTACAGGTGAAGCCTAACTTCCTCCCAGAGGTAGTTTCGGAATTTCGCATTACTCAGAAGATTACTTTACCTTCATTATATCCTCCTCCCCATCCGGGGAAAGAGGAAGAGAGACTACACAGGCTGGACCCTAAGCGAGCCTTGAGTTTATATATCAGTAGACTTGCTAAAATTAGACAAGCAGACCAACTCTTTGTAGGTTACGCAGGACATAAGTTGGGATTACCAATAACCAAACAAACCATCTCCAGATGGATTATTTTAGCCATTCTGGAATGCTACAAACTGGCAGGGAAAGAGCCCCCTCAAAATCTAAGGGCTCATTCGACCAGGGGTATCGCAGCATCCTCTGCTCTTCAAAGAGGGGTACCAATTAGAGACATATGTGCGGCTGCCACATGGTCGTCCGCACATACCTTTACCAAATGTTATAGCCTGGATTCCTCCTCTAGTCAAGAGACTAGATTTGGCAAAGCTGTGTTACACTCTGTTCATTCTTAAAGGGTAATATGGCATCTCTTACTCCCGCCTCCAATCACATACCACTGCTATGGGAGTCTATCATAGATAAGGAATACGTTGGAGGACACAATCCCTTCGAAGAACAAGTTACTTCTTACCTTGTAACGTTCTTTCGATGGGATGTTCCTCCGACGTATTCCTGATCGCCCCTCCCATCCATCCCCGCAGTAACATTTCCCTTGTGGTTGCAGTTTACGCTCCTTCAAGGGTAGTAACCATTCATACAATAACTACTTTACTCTACAAAACGGAACTGAGCAACGGACGCTGCGCATGGCCATTTATAGGCATGATGACGTCGGCGTCGATACGGTGGCCGTCGAGGAGCATCTACTCGACGGACGTCGACGCACAGCGCCCTCTACTGGGAACACATTTTTCCGAGGCCAGCAAGCTGGAGATACAAATATCATCGATAAGGAATACGTCGGAGGAACATCCCATCGAAAGAACGTTACAAGGTAAGAAGTAACTTGTTCTTCTCGCTCATTCACACTGCTGGGCCAAGCTCAGGCAGCCAATCATTCAGAAGGGCATTCATGCAGACAGGCAGCCAATCTGGCCCACAGTGCATTCAGGCCATTCACTTCCATCCAGACAACCATAACAAGGAATGTGATTTGTGGCAAACATCCAGCCTTTCAGCACACTACACTGCATTCATGTTAGTTTCGGGCAGGGCTGTCTCATTCTTTGTGTCACACATACAGATACCAGACACCCATAACATGGAATGCATATTGGTCTCACACTCCATTCACCCAGGTCCCACCCTAAGGGTGTACCCACAACATAGTCACTGGGAAGGCTCCAGCCAGTCTGGCCTGGACTTCCCCTCAATACCATGTATGGTTCTTCCATCCAGCAGCCATTCGGGGGAAGGGACAGAGTCCGGGCTTCTCAGGACTTTGGGAAAACAAGGTAACATGTTATAGAAACACAGGGGCCATCTTGCCTTCTATCAGGAATCCACTGATTCCTATGGCAGGGCCTGGGTATCCCAATATGGAAGATACTCGGAGCACCTGTCAAATTTAGCATGGAGCTGCCACCAGCTCATACCCTGCTCTGTGGGCCACACACCGGTGCCCAAAAACATACACTAGGGTTACAGGGTTGTACCCCCTCCCATGGGTGCCATGAGAGTATCCCAATGGTCTCTGTTCACCACAACCAAAAAGAGGAAGAGCCGCACTGGACTCCTGTGAAGAAAACAACACAGAACACACAAGTCTGTACAGGACAAGGACATGGAGGCCCTGTCCCTCCAATGCATTTCCAGCATCACAGGAACCCCTACAGAAGCAAGTTGAACTCTTGTGTTTAGAAAAGTGGAACTTGACAAGTTGAACATTGGTGTGAAATCTAAGGAGTT